>NC_049227.1:60322017-60645351 GCF_011100685.1 Canis lupus familiaris
GTCTAGCTGGCCGGCCTGCCTTCCTTTCCTCCTTCCCTTTCTCTTTTTCTTCTTGTATCCTAAGGGGATTTTTTTTTTTTTTCACAACAGAACAAAATATAACTTTTACAGGAAGACAAGTATACAAATTCCCTGAAGGGGTGATTTAAATCTACCATTCAAATCTTACTTTAAGTTCTCAGAGAGTTTGTCTTAATTGTGTATGTAAATATCTCACAAAAGATACCACAGCTTGTGATCTTTGAACAGAGACACACAAAGAAGTCCAAGCTTTAGGATTCTCAGGCCCAGATAACATAACCTTAACTAATGTGACAGCAATAAATATTTTTACTGTTATAGAGTGATTTTTATCAAATATAGGACATTCATGTAGCATCTTCACGGTGTCTGCCATGAGTGAGTACCGGTAGTGCTAGTCTTAGTAATTTTCTTATGGGTGATTCAGCCCAAGGTGTCCAGGTATAAGGACTTAGGGCAGCCCCTAAGGAAGACATGAATGAGTGTACCTTTCATTCTGGTCTGGGGTTAATTCCACTGGATCACTTCATTCAAGGTAGACATAGAGAATTTATTGTCTTGGGGGACATGAATTTGCATCTGGAAATTGTTACATGAGCTATTACATTGGAAGCAATGACACTCTCTGGCAAGCCCACTAGCAAAAATTCCTTTTTATGGACTTGCCCAGCTATGGAACAGCTGTTCTAATTCCAACTTCCATGATGGAGCCAAGGACTCCAGGAGAAGTTTCTGTCGTGGTGCATGATGACTGGACTGTACCTCTCTACATACCAATACCAGATGCCACACAGTTAGTGGAGTCCTCATCATAACCTAAGGTAGTTTTTAAGTTGTCATCTCTCTTGCTTTTTGTGACTGTTTGAACCAAGTGCTATATTGCCCAGTCTAATTTCCCAGCCCTTAATGTGATGGGCTTTGCAAACAGGCACTAAGGATATTAAGACTATAGCCTTTTAATCCTCTGATGAGCCCTTTTAAAATGCAAAGTAATTTTTTCTCACATGGTTCAGCTGCCAATGGCCCAGTGTAGGAATTTCTTGTATAGCATTCTGACAATCCTGCGTAACCCCTTGTCGGACCCACTCGGTGATGGGGCACTTACCAGTTCTTAATCTAGTCCCTTCTATTTCAGCAGCTTTCATTAGCAGAAAGTTTTTCCGTAGAAAACTGTAATCTACCTCCTTGCACCCCAACCTTTTGCCTCTGTTCTTCTGCTCTCTGGAGCTATGAAATGTAGATCAACAAGGTGACATTGAACCATCAATACTCTTTTGGGAACACTCCTTCAACTCTTCTATCACATAGTCCACATTTTTCCATCTTTGTAAGCTTTATCACATGTTTCTCTTAAGTTAGAATTTCAAAATATTAAAGAGAGTTTTCTTGTTCTCCCTATATCTTCACCTTTCCAGGCAAAATTTATATCACTCATTATTTCAAAAAATGTTTATTGTGTAGCTACAAACACTGGGTTAGATGGAGTGGGTGACATTGGGGTGATTCAGATAACTGTTTCTCATCGACTTTGCTTACCGAACTGGCAACACACTGGCCAACTTCAGTGTGTTGGAACATTCCTGTCCTTCATTTCTAGATTAAGAGCCCCTTGAGGGTAGAGATCAGGGCTTCTCATGAATATCCTCAGAGCCTCCTCTTACACACATAAATGGAGGCACAATAAATGTTTTCTGACTTTCCTTTCTCTAAAATCAAGGCCCCTATTCCTGATCACAGTGTTATTATTCCCTTGGTTTGACCAATTCTGAGCATGTAGAGCTGTGATACCGCTTGACCTGATCCTGACTTTGCATGTGGGCTCACAAGTCCTTGGTCCACATAGATGGCTCTAAGATTTGGTCTCACATGTTATCTCATTTTAATGGCCTAACAATCCCCAGAGGTGGATGCTGTTATGCCCAGTTTTTCCATGAGAAAACAGATGGAGATAAAGGAGTTAAATGGACTTAAAACACAGGTGTTCTCTAATTCCGTATTCAGGACTTTTTCTAATACAGACACGAACTCCTAGTTTTCCACCATTTTTTGAATTTGCACCTGAGGTTTTTATCCCAGGGTAGAATGATACCTTACTGGATTATCCTTACTAAATTACATCTTTTTAGTTCTGGTCTATACTTCTTGAATCCTTCTGGTATCTTAATATGTTTATTTTACCATCTTTGCTCTTCCTTTCAGTTTGTGTGCTCGTTACCAATAGGCTGTGCTTATTCTTTTACATAACTTATTGATGAGAAAGGTTCTTGGGCCAAAGGCAAAGAGAAACCTTGCGCCAGGGTGACATTGAGCCATCAATACTCTTTTGGGTATGCTCCTTCAACTCTTCTATCACATAGTCCACATTTTTCCATCTTTGTAAGCTTTATCATGTTTTTCTCTCTCATGATATTTTCCCATTCCTCCCTGCCTCCACACATCTTGATGTACTATATGTTTTAAAATATGAGGGAGAAGGTGTGCTTAAGAGAAAATGAAAACCTTGATGCAAACTAATGCATTTTCCCAAAAGAAACACTCATTTCAATGTATACATGCAAAACCTTAAAAGCTGATTAAAAAATGTATGAAGAAACTCATGTGGAGGATGTTACTTAGGAGCTGAATTACAGGATTTGCTTGTCTCTCTTTTTCTCTTGCCTTGGGCAATCTAGTCTAATTACAAAACTTGCCTTTCATTCTGTTTAGTGTTTTTCAGCTATGCATGAGAAAAGTTAATCAAAAAATAAAATGAAAAACTATGATGGCTAATCGAAGTCCCATACACAGATTTCTCTGCTGTTTCCTAGCCCATCTGTGGGGATGAATTCCAAAGTGTTACCTTTAAGGCATTATCAGAGATACTGTGCCTACTGGTCTCTGCTTCTCTTAAAGAAAGAGAAAAGATACCTTTAATTTCAGAAGTTTCCAAGATTGGAAGTGGAAAGAAAATCATGGTTTTTCCTATGTTCATTTATCCCTTACCTGTAATTATTGGAAGGCTTTATAATCATAGAAGACACTAGACCAATAAACCCAGTGAAGGGCAATCTCTTTAGAGCAAATAGAAAAAGGCAATTTACCATCCCATTTTGTCCTCTAGTATGCTCTTGTAGGGGAGGAAAATAATTCTCTTTCCTTATACCCATCTTAGGTTCATTGATTAGGGCCCTGCAAATTAGATTGACAAAAGACAGATTAACAAGAAAAAGCCAACAGGTTTATTAACAAGTGCATCTTATGTACACATGGGAGTACTCAGTAATGAGTAACTCGAAGGAGTGGTTAGAACTTGAGCATATATAACTTCTTAAGAAAAGAACAACATTCTAAGGCACAAGACTAAGAAAAAGGACTCAATTTCTAGGGTAGCAAATTGTGGTGAGGTTAATATATGGGGAACTCATAGCAGATAAATTCTAGTTAGTGGAATTTGTTATATAGAATCCTTTGGTGCCTTCTCTAGGCTGGTAAGGGTCTAGAGTTGTCTTTGGTAATATCTGTCCTTCCTGGTAGAGGGAAGAGCGGATGCCTTTACAAATGTGTATCCTGCTTTTAGGTGAATGGGGGAGGACAGAGAGGTTTTCTTGTATCTGTTTCTTCTCAGTTACCTTAAGCTGAAAATAATCCTATGCCAAAGAGGCACATTTTGGGGTGGTATATTCTGCTCCCTATTGCTTCCCTATTGCTTTGGAAGGTCATTGAGTTAAAAGAATTGCTGATTCTTGGCCTATCCTCTTTCTGGCTTCCTTGTCTAGAATGAAGACCCAAACGTCAACCACTAGAACCAATCCTGGCTGTGGCTTTGTGTTGATTTTTCTCAAAGGCTGAGATGTCATCTTAGACCATTTCAAATCCCCTCTGTGACCACATTACTGCAACCAAAAACAATGTGATAGAGTTAGCACCTTTAATTAATTTTGTTAACTAACCCCGATAAGATCACAGAACTGTTTCTTTGTTCTTTGGGAGATGAAAGAAAAGGTATAGGAGAAGTGTGGGAGATTGGAAATCTGATGTTGTTTTGAAGGGTTGGTGGCCATGGTAATGGGTTGATGGTGGACAAAAATAGCATGTTATCAATGCAAGTTTGTGGCATTTTGTCAGACAAAAGAAGATTTCTGGATGGTGTATGTCCATGGCTCCTGTGGCCTAAACAATCCTGTGTTTCTCAGTTGTTTGAAGTGAGTGGTGTTGAGACGGAACATATGCTTCTCCCCTCCATGCAGAGCAATGAAATTTGGAAATATGTGCTAAAAGAGAGAACACAGTTTCCTATGGCAATTTATCTCCAAGAAAGGACAACTTCCTGGGATAGTGATAATGGTTGCTAAAACCTCACTGAGAAAAATAATTCAATCACCCAAACTTGGGCTTAGCTCATGCTGCAGCTGGCTAAGTAGAGTGGCAAGGGACCATCAATCTGCTTTGGAGTGAGGTGTGCTTGGGAATCATGTGGATGGAGCTTCCCTTTACTGATACTGGATATGATAAAAGAGGCCTGGGGACTTTCAGAGTAATGTGTACCATTCACATAACACAGCATTGTGTAAGTCTTATGAAGTGTGTTTTTAAAAAAATGCTCTTTAAACTTGCTTTCATAACAAGCATAACAGCCTAGATAAAATGAAAAATATGTTAGAGTCTTTTGAGGAAATCTGTGAATGCTTTATCAATAAAAGCAATGCGAGCAAAGTACTGTGCACTTGTTTTTTTTTTTTTTTTTGTAAACATCGGAGACCAGGGACCCCAAGGCATGAAACATGTAACCTCCTATTTTAACTCCCTGGCTGAGACAAATTTGGTATTCCAAATTTCAGCCAGCAGCTGACTCAACAATTGGGAAGCCAATCGACCAAAAGTTCCACCTTTGACTGTTTCACGATCATATATAGGACAGACAAAAATAGTTAGAAATATTCCAGAGAACCATCAACAGCATGGAGTGAGAGGTAGAGTCTGCAGATGTTTTGCACACTAAAAAGAGATATTCTTCTAAATTGAGGTTTAACTGACATACAATATTATATTAGTTTCATGTGTATGACATAATAATTCAATCTTTGTATATATTGCAAAATGATCACCACAATAAGTCTAGTTGACATCTGTCACCATACATATAGAATTTTTTCTTGTGATGAGTACTTTTAATATTTACTTTCTTAGCAATTTGCAAGTATGCGATACAATATTATTAATCATGATTGCCATGCCATACATTAAATTCCTAAGATTTACTTATTTTACAACTGGAAGTTTGTACCTTTTGACTCCTTTCACCCATTTTGCCCACCTTCCATACTCCACCTCTTCCTCTGGCAACCACCAATCTGTTCTCCAGATTTGTAGGATCAGTTTTGGGGTTTTTGTTATTGTTGTTCTTTTAGATTCCGCGTATAAGAGAGATCCTATGGCATTTGTCTTTCTTTGACTTATTTCACTTAGCGTAATGCCCTCAAAGTCCATCTGCATTGCAAATGGCAAGATTTCATTCTTTTTTATAGCTGAATAATATTCCACTGTAGACAGTTGACCTTTGAGCAATGTAGGGTTTAGGGGCACTGCTATCCTCCCTTTGTCCCCGCCTCATGAAGTTAAAAATCCATGTATAGCTATTGATTCCCTAAAAGTTGAGCTACTAATAGCTTACTATTGACTGGAAGCCTTACTAATAACAGTCAATTAACACGTATTTTTGTATGTTAAACTATTATATACTGTATTTTTACAATAAAATGAGCTACAGAAAGAGAAAATACATTTATAGTACTGTACTGTATTTATTGAAAAAAATCCACGTATAAGTAGATCCATTCAGTTCAGATCTGTGTTGTTCAAGGGTCAGCTATATATACACCACAATTTCTTTACCCATTCATCCATCGAAGGGCACTTAAGTTGTTTCTAAGTCTTGGCTATTGTAAATAATGCTGCAGTGAACATGAGGGTGCATGTATCTTTCTGAGTTAGTGTTTTGATTTTCTTTGGATAAATACCCAGAAGTGGAATTGCTGGATCATATGGTGGTTCTATTTTTAATTTTTTTGAGGAACTTCCCTGCTGTTTTAAAGAGGCATAATTTATAACTGAGATCCAGCGAGCTGCCCAGGACTCCACTGAGGTCTCTTGCTTTATTACCATGAAAGTTTTGGCCACATGAACATAGAATAACGGTAAATTGCAAAATCAGCAATGTGGTGTTATGAAAAGATCACTGACTCCCGAATCAGGAGACCTGAGTCTTTGTCCCATGTGATAATCATTAATCACTATCTTCATTTGTGAGCATTACTATATTACTATACACGGGCATCTTTGAATATACTTTCTCTAGCCTGTGCAAATCCTGCAGCCAGGGAGATATTATCCCATGTTCAAGTTTTGGAGAGATTAAGTAACTTTCCCAATGGTCATTCTTCAGGCATGACTCCACTCTAGGCATTTTTAGGAAGACTCCCAGGAACGTTCTGGTTTCTCCCCTCTGTCACCTCACAGCCCTTCTTAGTACTGCTCCCTTGTTGATGCTTGCTTATATATCTCTGGTATGTTCTCTGTAGCCTTTGTCACTTCCCATTTTTGTGAGTAGTGTTCTCAGTGTGACACCTTTCCTTCTCCCCTCTCTCTCATTTCTAAATTTGGAAGACATTAGGGGGAAAAATCATTAAAGTATAGAAAAATACCATATATCCTACTACCCCAAATAAATAAAGTTTACCATTTAAAAATCCTAGCTTCAAATATTTTTTCATTAAATAAAAAAATAGCACCTTACCAATCAAGTTGAGGTTCACATTACACGTTTTCCAATCCCATTCACCTCTTCCTTCTCCAGGAGTAACCACTAATTTGAATTTGATTCCTAACCTCTCAAGCTCTGTTTCTTATTTTTTGTTACACACCGTATATTTGTAAGCAGTGCAAATGTCATTTTATAATCTGTTTTGTTAAAGAACATAATGTAATTATTGCATGTATCTTTTAAAAATTTGCCTTATTTCACTCAATATATTTTAAAAACTAGCCATATTGGTGCATGGAAATCTAATTTATTCATTTAAACTGTAGTATTCCATTTCACCAACATAAATATCTTATTTCTCTAATCCTCTGCTTCTGGACATTGAGGTTCTTATAGGAAGCTATTTCAGTGTATTGGTTTTTCCTTTACTATTAGACACTAAATTCCCTGATTCAGGGACTGTGGATCACACCTTTTTATGCTTAGCATTGTCATTGCAATTCAACCAATGTATGCTGAACGAGTTGATGAAAATGTCTGAGCAAGTGGAGGTCTTCAACTCTGAGAAGGTTACCACGATTGAAAGCAGGTAAAGGGTAATGCCAAAGAAGTTAGTTGAAATTCCTTTTTTTCCCCTCGTATTTATGGATATGGGAAAGTAGGGTAATAAAAAACTACTTGAAATGATACTAAGGGGCACCTGGGTGGCTCAGTCAGTTGAGCCTCTGACTCTTGGTTTCCACTTGGGTCATGAACTTATGGGTCATGAGATTGAGCCACCTGTCAGGCTCCATGCTCTGCAGGGCCCAGGGGTCTGCTGGAGATTTTCTCTCCCTCTGCCCCACCTCCCACTCACACGCTGTGCATGTGTGCATGCTCGTATGCTCTCTCTCTCTTTCTCTCAAATAAAAAAATAAGAAATAATACTAAGATGAGGATGGATAAGTTAGTAAATTTTTTTGTGATCCTAATGAAATTTGTAAAAGACTAGTAACAGGAAATATGTAAAATAATTGATGAAGCTACAAGCAAAAATGCTTAGAAATGTGCTTAAGAATGTTAGAATTGATTTATGGCTGGACAGCGAAAGTTCTATATCTACTTCTAAGTAGGTCATCTCCATGATTCACCTTGGAGAAATCTAATTACCCTTGAATATTCGACCTTCAATGTGTCAACATGAATGTTTTCTCAACCTGGCTTCATGGAGATATGGAAGCTGTGCTTAACAGATAACATTTTTCTTAGGAGTTATTAAGGTCATGGTCTATTTCTTTAGTTTTGTGTCTTCCCTTTTAACCCACTTGCACTTTTGTCACTTTCTGGTTGTTGTCCAGATGGATCACATCCAATAATGGGGAGAGAGGTGTGAGGTCAAGAGATAGGGGTTGTTGCAAGGAAGAAATGAGTTTATACTTGTGAAACCTTAGAATAATGTCTGTCATAGGCTTAGATATCAATACCTGTTAATTACTACTCCTCTCTTTTATACTTCTCACAGCAGATATACAATAGTTATTTTATAAGCTTTATTCTAAGTCTGCCAGATGAGTATAGAACTCTTCAGGTCTCTTCAGCCCAAAGTTGTAATTTGTTCTGAGAATTCTGGTGGACAAATGACAAGGGTCTCCAGAGTGAGAAGTGAACTCCAAACATTCTCTATCCATCAGGGGTATCAAATGATCAAGAAGGGACAGCAGGGTTGGGCATTGATTAAATAATTAGAATGAAGCTATATTAAGCTTATTACTTCATATGTAGCTTCTTGAGATGTTGGCTATAATCTGATAGCTATAGAACCACTCTTTCCTATTTACCCATAACTCAGTGATCTATTTATTTATTTAATAAATATAACACACTTCTGAGGTGCCCAATATGATTCCAGTTACTTGAGGTACATCGATGAACAAACAGGAAAGAGTTCCTGACCTCCCATGATTTACATTCTAGTTCGGGAGAACAGAAAATGAGCAAAAAATAGAAGTAAATTATATAGAATATGGGAAGGTGGTAAGTGCTATGGAAAAAGAAAAGATAGATCCAGATAAGGAAAATCAGGAGTACGTGATTGAGGTAGAATGATCAAGTTTCACTGAAAAGATGAAAATTGAGCAAAGTCTTGAAGGAGGTGAAGAGATTGGCTGTACAGATGTGTGTAGGCAGAAGAGCTGGCATCAAGGCTATGCCTGTTGTGTTTGATGTGAGAAGGGCTACTTGATGGCAGTGGAGTGAGCAAGGGAGGAAGCAATAGGAGGTGAAGTCAGAGGGATTATGGAAGGCCTGTAGGCCATTGTGAAAACATTAGTGATCCAATGGAGGGCTTGAATTAGTATTTCAAAAGACCACTCTGACTTCTGTCTCGAGAATAGGTTCTAAGGAGCCAGTCTAGAAGCCGGGAGGCCTGTTTAGAAGCTATTGCAGCTCGAGGAGAGAGATGGCAGTAGAGGTAAGAAGTGATTCTTTTTTTTTTTTTTAAGATTATATTTATGTATTCATGAGAAACACAGAGAGAGAGGCAGAGACACAGACAGATAGAGAAGCAGTCTCCTCACAGGGAGTCCGATGTGGGACTTGATCCCGGGGCTGGGATCATGCCCTGAGCCAAAGGCAGACGCTCAACCACTAAGCCACCCAGGTGTCCCAGAAGTGATTCAATTCTGCTACATTTTTAAACTAGAGCCAGTATCCTAATAGATTAGATGTAGGGTATAAGAGAAATAAAAGGACTAAAACGCTCCAAAGACTTTTTTGACAGAGCGTCTGAAAAGATGGAGTTTACATCAACTGGACTGTCTGGATTAGATTTGGGTAAGAACATCAGGACTCCTTTTTTTAGAAGTCTATTAGCCATCTGCATATACCAGTCTGAAGTTCAGGAAAGAGGTCTTGGGTTTGGCATATAGATAGATTTTAAAACCAAGGGATTAGATAAGATCACCAAGGGAGTGAGCACATACAGAAAAGGCCAACAGCTCAGAGCTGGGAGCAGTCAATATTAGGAGCTCAGGGTACAGAAGAGAAATCAGAAAAGAAGGATGAGGAGTGATCAGTGAGGTAGGGAGAGAGGTGGGTGCCCAACAGAGAAAGGAGTGGTCAAATATGTCAGATGATGATGATGACATGTCAAGATAGATGAAGAATAACAGTAGACTCGTGGATCTAACTCTGTGAAAGTCCTTTGGTAACTTTGAGGGGGGCAGTCATTGGTTGTGTGGAAGTGAAGGGTTAAGGGAGAACGGTTGGAGATGAATTACAGATCGCAAGTAGATGAATTGCAGAGAGTCAAGACTAGTCTCTGAAATGGGATTTGAGCACTCTGTCTTCAAGGACTCCTCCACTCGCTCATTAATATGCCCCAAATACCAAAGTCAGGATTTCCTTACTTTCCTTTTAGGAGAGCTCCTGGATTCAAAGTTAAATTGGTATCTCAAAGTTACTGACACGGTGGTATGGATTTGTCTGTTTGCACTGACTCCTGGGGTGACAATGATATTGTAGGATTTCAGAGCTGTAAGTGATTTTAGATATGATATAACCCAGGCCCTATTGACAGGGGTATATATAGGGAAAGTGATTTGTTCAAGGTCACATACTTGATGGATGACAGAGCTAACACTAGGATCCAGGATTTCTGTTCTAGTGCCTTTTTAGTTGCATAATATTTTATCTCGAATTCGATCCAACACATGTGTAGGACAAGTAAGGACACGAGGAGGTGTTATGGAAATGTCTGTTGTGTGAATGAATGCATGCACGTTCAACAGAAGACCAAAGACAAGGCAAAGTTTGAAATGTATGGGAAAACCAGTTCAGGGTCCATAAGGCGGATGGTAGGAGATTTGCTTCGAGGTACAGAAGAAAAAAAGCCGGGGTGAGAAATTATAACAGCTAAGGAAGCAAGAAGTGAGAACTGCACACTGCGGTATAAGTGCTTTTTTACCTTGAAAGCATCAGAGATGTTTAAAATTATTTTAAAAGTAAGTGCAAACTGTTAATGAGGGTTAATGGGAAGGACTAAAGATGGAGCAGCTCTTTACTAACAAGAACTGGGATGATGGCATTTTTTTAAATCCTTGCTGACAACATAAGAAAACTACTGACTTGGAGGCAGCAAGTTTACAACTGCCTGAAAATAACCAGATACAAGGGTTTCAACTTGCTGGAACCCTTATTATATGCTTGAATGACTCCTGGAACAAAAGAAAGCTGCGCATGATTGTTTAGGAAAGTGTAAGATAAACAAAGCGTATGTTTCCTAACATCTACTGACTGTAATCTGATAGTCTTGTTATATTGGTCTCTGCTCATTTTAAGGTGATGTGATGAAGATGACTTTAGTGGTTCTCAAGTTCAGTACATAAATAAATGATGTGAAGACTCCACTTTAACGCAGGCCCCTCAATTTTTCATACGTATTTGCTGCTTTTCTTTCCGAAGGGAGAATGTACATTACTTGTTCTCTTGGAAACATTCCATCCTTTTTTATGCTTTTCCTTTCTCTTTTGAAAGATCCCCCTCACACTGCATAAATAGAAATGTCCCTGAGATTCATTTGATTTCATGGATGGCAGAGTACTCATTTCAAATATCTTGGGGAGAACCGGATAAAACAGCGACACTCTCCTGCCTTACCTGATTGAACGCTGGGGACCGTCGGAGGGCTCGATGGCCGTGGGAAATCGTAATGGGAACCTCAAGTTGGTTTCCACTTTAGGTTCTGCGCCTTGGATCCAGTGGGGCTGAGGGTATCAAGAGTTAGTACCCTCTGATTTCACTGTTCACTGTTCCAAGCGCAATAAGCGGTGCCTCTGGTTTGCCGGCGGGAAGGGAAAGGCTCCTGTCGCCTGGGTGCTGGTGGCAGTTCTTGAGCGGCGTCAGCCGAGAGCTGGCTGGGAGAGGGGACTTGTCCTCTCGCAGCCCTTACTTGGTCAGGGTGAAGGCAGGGGAAGCAGGCGGGGACACCCTACACTCCTGCTTCTCAGGCTGTATCTCTCGTGGGAGAGGAGAGAAGCCGTCTATCTCCAAAGCTGTCAATCCGCGCCTCCCGCCCCCGCCCCCGGCCACCACTAAAAGCCACTTCAATTTATGTCTTCAGTTCTTTACACTTTGCGGAGAGTTTATTGTAAAGATGCATTAACCGGGAAGACGCCTTTAAGATATATTGTGATCAGCTTCGGAGGGAGATAGCAGTTTGTGCAGAGGTGCCCATGGTAGTTTAAGGAGGAGAAAAAAGAGGGGATCCCTGGGCGGCTCAGTGGTTTCTGCCTGGGGTGTGATCCTGGGGTCCCTGCATGGAGCCTGCTTCTGTCTCTGCCTCTCTCTCTCTCTCTCATGAATAAATAAATAAAATCTTTTAAAAAAAAGATATTTCACAATATCATTTAAAAAAAAAAAAAGGAGAAAAAGGGAGTAGTGCTTGACGCTGCTGGAAGCATCCCTAGCATCCCTAGGATCCCAGCATCCCAGCATCCCAGCATCCCTAGCATCCCTAGGATCCCAGCATCCCAGCATCCCTAGCATCCTAGCATCCCAGCATCCCGCATCCCAGCATCCCTAGAATCCTAGCATCCCTAGCATCCCTAGCATCCCAGCATCCCTAGCATCCCAGCATCCCTAACATCCCAGCATCCCAGCATCCCTAGCATCCTAGCATCCCAGCATCCCAGCATCCCTAGCATCCCTAGCATCCCTAACATCCCAGCATCCCAGCATCCCTAACATCCCAGCATCCCTAGCATCACCAGCCCAACGCCCGCTCTGTTCCTAGGAGCATACGGTTTGTATCGCTTATGCCTCCTCACTCGCTTCCTTCTCTTCATATTTAACATCGTTTCTACTCATTCCCACTTGCATTTATTTATTTCGTTCGTTCGTTCACTAGCTCCTGCTCCCCTGGTTTTGCCACCTACAAGGAGGTGGATGTTCACGTCACAACGTTGGGCCTTGCCCGCCGAGTTCGACCATAGCCAGGCAGGCTGGCGCTCCCGGGGTCATGACCCTTGGTCTTGCTGGCTGGGGCCCGGCGATCCCTCGGCGTCAAGTGTGTACCGAGTCCCCGGGGACCGGAGGAGGGCCGGTGTCCTGGGCAGCCCGCCGCAGGCCCGAGGCCGAGAGCAACAGGCCATTTAGTTCCTTTTTCTCTGCGCACACGGGATCGTTCGTGTGAAGTCCTAGTGTGCAAGTTTAAATGAGCCCTCAACGGCGTTGTAGGCGCTGACAGTGTTCCGAGGCCTAAGCCACGTCTCCAGTCTAGGGAGTTACTGGTGTAGGACATTCAAGGATGGGAGTCCCCGGGGAGGTCTGACAATCCTTAAGATCTATGGACGAGGTAGTCGGTAACCGGCTTCTCTTTTTGCCAGGTGGAACAATGTACCATTAGAAAAAAAAATTCCTGTGAGCTTTGGCAAACAATTTTGTGTCTGCTGCTTTAAAAATGATGGATAAATTAAAAGATAAGAGAATACATCCAAGTGACTTGAGCAGTCGAATGCTGAGCAGAAATTATACATCAAGTCTGGAATCACCAAACTGAAGCATAGGCTTGTCCATTCTTTTTGTGTATAGTCTGAGGTTTGTTTGGAACTCTAAAGCATTTTGCAAATTATTGGGAAGTTACTACATGTGAAAAAGCAGAGGAAAACCTAAAATGGGCCTATTTTAGGTTTTTCTTTATTTCGATTTTCTTTAGGTTCTTAGGGTACTTCTGAAGCATTTTATTTCTATTATTTTTTCTTCTTCTATCGCTAGATGTACTTACTAAGATTAGAAAATGTCCAAGGGCTACGTGACATGGTCATGACATTGAAATCCTTTTACTGCTTTATCTCGTAGGACTCCAAAACACCAGCTGGTAGACATTAGTTTCTTAAACGCTCCTTGAGCAAGTCTCAACCCTAGGATGTTACCCCACTAGCATAGATCCTTTTCCTACCTTTGCTTCACAGATTGACATTTTCTGATCCTTTAGTCTTCCATTTAATACTTACTTTCTCCAGAGAATATTTAGTGAATGAGTGAACAAACTGGGTACCACTTTGTAAATAAATCTCAACTCAGAATTATGACTAGGTGCCAAAATGCCTCTTTCTCTCCTAAATTTCTTCTTTGTTTCCCCTTAGATTTGGTTCTTTTTTCTTCTTCCCTTTCCTTTTTCAATTCATAATATTAATTTTTGACCTGTTATTGCAGTTGGAGTAAGAATGCAAAGCACATGGGAATAAAAGTATTCAACATCTTTTATTCATTAATGCAATGTTTTCTGCTTAGTACTTTAAAAGCTTCAGTGAATAAATGTAAAGACTATCTAAAAGACAATCAAGAAATCAAAGACCATTTAAGTGAGGCTGCCATGGGTTAGGAATGAAAAAAAAAATGCTCAGTTTTAGTAGTAAGGAAGAGAAATAGGAAAATTTCTTAAAAGTCACCTGGTTTGGTGCAAAGAACATGAGCTTTAGAAGGTAGTGGGAGAAGGTGAATCACATTTGAGTATCTGTAATATTCAAGGCACTATAGTAGTTAGTGCCTCTACCTAACATCAACTCTCTGATGGAGGTACAATTAATCCTATTTTATGGAAGCAAAATTGAGTCTCATAGACTCAGTATTTGTCTAGGGTCGCATAGCTAGTACAGAGCAGAACTGATTTATTTTTTTAAAAGATTTTATTTATTCATTTTATTTGAGAGAGAGACAGAGAGAGAGAGAGAAAGAGAGAAAGAGACTTTGAGCCAGAGGAGGGGTAGAAGGAGAGGGAAAGAACCTCAAGCAGACTCTATACTCAGCATGGAGCCCGATGCAGGCTTCAATCTCACAACCTTGAGATCATGACCTGAGCTGAAACCAGGAGTCCAATGCTTAACTGACCTAGCCACCTAGCTGCCCCAAAGTAGGACTGAGAATTAAAGTATGATTCTAAAACCCATGTTCATTGTAGTGTATCATAGTCATAACTAGAGTTAGGTAGACAGGTTTGACTCCAACCTTCAAAGTTACTAACTTATACCTGTTTCATTTGATAGATTTCTCTGTATATTGATACTGAGTGAAGAATAGTTTTAATAATATGTATTTAATATTATGTATATTTTACCAGAGGGAACTAAAAAATTCTGCCAGCATATGCCACAATTAGAAAATTGAAGACATTAAATATTAGAGTAATTCCCAATAGTCTCAGCAACAGCTAAAGACAAAGAAATGTCATATAAAGTTCTACTTTCTATGATCATTCTGTCTAGACGGGGTCTTTGTTATAGAAAAAGCCTCTCATCTTTACTACCCAAAGTTGTAATGTGTTATGTAAGTGAAATGCAGACATATCAGTAACCTCCCTTAGAGAAGAGTCTTTTTCTCGTGAATGGCTGTGGACTCAGATGAGGTCATCATCGATGAAGATACATAGAAACCGCATTTGATTAGGGTTATGGAATGGTATAAATTAAACATGATACAAATTCTGGAGAAATCACATTGAGGTTACAACACTACATTGAGGGCATTACATAATCTCTGGTTGGGCTTGGCTAACATTTGCTCACTTCTTGACTTCATATTTAATCTGAGAAATCCTTGAGGGGAATGTTCTTAGCCAGGGGCTTCATTCTGTGGAACTCTTCTCTGTAAAGTCTAAGAAAGTCTTCCAAAATATTACCACTTCTGCAGTTCTGGACACTTCAGCTACCTGATTGAAATCTTTATTTAGTCCGAATGTCAGTCTTTTTAAGGGGTTCATTTTTTGGTTTGGCTTTTAATCAGTTTTGTACAAAAACATATGGACTGTCGTGAGCTTGGTTCTGAGAGGAGAGATGGAGTGATGAGGAAATATATTCTTTTCTGTTTTCATGTTGATCTTCAGTATCATTGTCTGCAAATTGAAGGACTTAGACTACATAACTGGTTCTTAACCTTTTTGAAGCCAGAGCCTTCTTTTAGAAGCTGATGGAATCTATGGATACTCTTCACAAAACAAACAAACAAACAAAAAACAAACCATACCTAGCTTCAATTTTAAGAGGTTGACATACTACTTAAAGGACTCTCAGGAACCCAAGAACCCCTGGTTGGAGAATCTTCAGACTAAATGACCTCTTGGGTCCCTTCTGGTTTCAGATATTATATTGTTCATGTTTCTATGATGATTTGGATGATTATTATGATGCTAGTAAAGATGGGATATGAACCATTTAGGTAGATTTAACTTTTATAGCTATAAATGACAAAACACCATCGGATAATTTCCTTCTTTTTTTTTTTCCCCAACAGAATTTCTGAATCATGTCTGCTCTTTAGAATCACCTGGGGGAGCTTTTAAATATTCCAATGCCTGGCCACACCCCAAATCACTTAAATCAGGCTCTCTGGAGGTGGATTCCGGACATCAGTTTATTAAAGCTCCTCAGTTGGTTTCATTGTCCAGCCAGTTGAGAGTCAGTGCTCTGGCAGGATTAAAACATCTTCAGAAGTTCCAGATAACAGGAACATCAACCACCAGCTGAAGATGAAAGGACATTCCATTCTTTCTCTGCTTTCAAATGTCTGGTACTGAATACTGTTTTTCCAGCTCAAAATAAGGGTTTGAAAACTCTTGTGTGTAATCATGCCTCCCAATGTGTTATGATCTTGTCTAAGCTGGGCAAGTGTTACAAATTATAAATGGCCTTCCTGGTACTGTATATAGATGTGGGAAGGACTATATTAGGACATGCTCTACTCTGCCACAAGCACACATCAATAGAGATTTGTTTTCAACATAAGAACAATTGCCATTGTCATATTCCGAACTGTGTGCAAATTGTTTTATTATAAACTCACTGTTGGTCCCTATTTAACTGGGAAATCATTTGTTCTAAATTTATCTATTCTCTCTGCATGGCATTGACATTTGCTGGCAATGCCAGACTTGCTTCACTTATAAGAAAAAGATTCCATGGAGAACAGGCAGTGCTCTCATCTAACTGATTAATAATCTCTAGAGGATTTTTGGAACTGGCATGTTAACTCTTCCCGCTCTCTGGCTAATTTTGACTTTCACTGAACTCAGAAACACAAACAATGGTTTTCATGAAATGGAGCAGTAAAAGCGTTCTTCATCAGACCAGCTCTCCAAAGAAAGAATACTCACTGGCAAAGCTTAAAGATGAGAAATGAGATGTGTAATGAAAAGTTGTTTGTTTTCAAGAGTTTTACAAGTCAATTTGGGTCACTTGATCAGCCAGATTTTTATGTCTGTACTAGGCAACCATTACATGTTTTCAGATTGAAAAAAAAAATATCCATCTTTACTCTCCATGGCATCTGTAGTTTGTTGAAACCATCCTTCAATTTAATGCAGACAAAGACTTTCTAAAGTCACATGATCTGTTTGAGTAATAGGAATCCATTAAGATTGAACAGAGATATCCTATATTATAGTGATTTCTCCCTTTGTGGATTTTATAACTTTCCTACCAAGCTCTGGTGTTTTAAGATGACATTTTGAACATTGGATTTAACTACCTGAAAGCCTATGACACGGAATTGCCAGCAGCCAGCTGGTAGCCTGGAAGGACCTTACTTAGTCATGACTATCTGCTTACTACTTCTTTTTAGTATAAAGATAAACTGCTTCAGGAGGATGTCTTGATTTACAGACATCCTTTTGTTATTTCCTTAGAAATGCTATTCAAATATAGAACTAAGGGAAAAGTCAGATATAAATCTTCAGAGCCATTAAGTGGCACAATCTGAGTATAAATTTCATGGTACCAGTGAGGGTTCCAGATCTTGATAGTGACTGTTGCTAATCCAAATATTTCCACTGAGGAAAGGACACTCATTAATTACTGGTCTAAACACATGGAAGCACCAGGAAAACCTTTGCTTTAGCCATGGTATGTTTGACTACAAACAACAATGGCATACATATGTTTATGTAATTATTTCCTATGTGTTTCATTTGAAAGCTAGCTAAAATTTATGTTGCCCACTCTTGATAAAAACTAAAAGAAGTAAACAATAAAAGCAAAAGGCAAACTGGTTTAACACTGACTTGACAAAAGGCTCACTTTTGAATTGGTATCATTCACCAGAAGACAAAACACTGGCTATTATTTGGGCTTTGGTTATAGCACAGCATGTAGTAGGGTGTCAATAATAAACATAGAATAAAATTAATGAAAGCATCTGTAATGTATATTTGAACATAAGAACCATATTTTGAATAGAAGATCATATGTGCTTTTTCTTTAAAAATCTATAAAATTTATATCAAACCTCACAATTTTTATTATGAGTTTTCATGATTAAATTATTGCCCCATCTACTCAGGCTGCTTTTAATATTGCCTTTGTTCATGTAACCATGGCAACATCTTTGGTATCTATACTTCAGGTCCTGGTCTTTCATTCCACAATGGGTCACTTTGCTCTGCGTCTTTCATAACAGAAATCATCTGAGGGCACAGGCAGTCTTGGAATGGGATTATATTTTTCATGTCCTTTCTGTTAAGGGCTGACTTGTGTCCTCCCAAAATCCTCATGTTGAAATTCTAACTCTAGGCCTTAAGTATGTGACTGTATTTGGAGATAGGGTCATTAAAGAGGTAATTATATTAAAATGAGGCCATTGGGATGGGCTCTAATCCAATATGACTAGTATCCTTATAAGAAGAAATTCAGACACAGATATGCACAGATGAAGACCATGGAAGACACAGGTTGAAGATGGCCATCTACAAGTTAAGGAGAGAGGCCTCAGAAGAAATGAACTCTGCAACATCTTGATTTCAGACTTAAGCCTTCAGAACAGTGAGAAAATAAATTTCTGTTGTTTAAACCACCCATTCTGTGTTACTTTGCTATATCAGCAAACTAATGCAACTATCTTGATTTTCTAAATTTTTATTCTTCCTTCCCAAGTATCACTGGCCCTTGAAAGTTTGAAATATATTCTAAGCTTCATGTTTATGCAAACTTTCAAGTTTGTTTGCTTTCCTTGCATCTCCTAGACCACCAATAAATCTAACCATATGATTTTTCCCAGATTACCTCCTTCTCTGATATTAACAGTTACATATTTCCTAGTTTTTGCAACATATCAAATAGGAGATCTTTTAGGAAGTTACTATAAATCAGAAAGGGTTTCTTTATCATAGTTTTAGCTAAGTCATCTGAAAAGGAATATTTTCCATCTATGACAGGGAGCTGTATCATTTAAAATGGAACTTGGGGAGGAAATACCAAGAGACCTAGATTCATTTAGACTATGAATATGCATAGGCTGTACATTATTATTTTTCTCTCATAAGCTTGCCCATTCTAACATTCCATAGCAATGAAGAAATACAAAGACACTGAAACAGATGATTCAAACTTTGTATTTGGCATGGGATCCGGTGTCCACTGAGATTCAAGTCTGGGGTGTAGGGAATGAATCAAGATCAGCCTGGTAGAATAGGAGGCCATCCAAATGCTATGAAGAGTGAAGGAAGCCCAGGGAGGCCTTTGTTTTCCCAATCTTTCTTCAACCCACAAGCCATGGTTCAAAAGGCTGTTGTTAGAGAATTTATGTTTTGGGTCAGGAAAACTTTTAATCATTAAAAATTTCTTCAAAAACCCAAAATATCCTCAGAGGAGCTGAGCAGTATTTGGCCCTATGGTGGTAATGTGATGAAAGTGACTTTATTTAGGGTTATTATTAGTCTGACAAATTGGAAAAACAATTGAAACAATCCTTTCCCTTGGATGATGTTAGGGGCTACTTGAGATCATTCCCTAATTAGGGATTAAAAGCAGTAGCTCTCTGGGGATTTGGATGTTAAGCCTGAACTTAATGTGCCACGGAGTTTAAAGGGTAAGTATGATGATGGGCATATCATGCTCTGTGCATTGAGTAATTTCCAAAGGCTTCATGTGAGGGCAATGTGCAAACAGCTCTGTACAATCATGCTTAATGAGAAATCATATTTTAATGTATAATCATGAAATGATTACTTAGATAGCCTTGGAAGTCTGAAATTTGTCATGTTCCTATGGAAAGCAGGCACATATGCAGATATATTCCTTGTCATGCCATTAACCATAAACTTCTGTTAATAGGCACTTCTGATATATTGATAATGAAAGGATGACTAATGTTTCTAATGATGACCCTGAGGCATGACAAAATTCTTAAATGCTTTTTGAATCTTCAAAGAGAATAAGTTACATTTCCCAGGACCCAAATTTATTTTTATCATATTCTAATTCCCTGGGAAGTAGTAGTAATTTGTATATAGTATGACATATATATTCAACATGGTAAATGCAAAAGTAGGGGCTTTGGAATCAAACAATTTGATTTATATCATGGCTCTTCATGTGCTAGCCCAGTGATTTCAGAAGAGTTCTGTAGCATCACTCACCCTTGGTCTTTGGATCTAAAAAATGGACATAACAATATCTACCTTGCAGAACACTGTAAGAACTAAATGATGTAAAATAAAGTGGAACATGCTTGCCACATATAGGTGTCAAAAATGTTTAATTCCTGTTGTCCTTGTCCAACACATTAGTCAAAACTCTCCATTTGCTGACCACATCAGATAAAGAATTTGCTATCCATCTAAACAGATTAGAGGCATGGAAAAAAGATTGCAATAAGAATAGTAGGAGAATGTTCCGTTGGAGGTGGGGCTGCCTCTTACCTAGGCTTGTTGTCAGGGTGCTGGCTGCTGTGGCTTTAATTTGCAGGCTTATTTTCTTTAGGATAATGAATTTTTATTTAAATTTGGTGAATTTCCTTTGAGCTCCTTTTAAGTCATCTGAACACAGGAAACACTTTTTCATGCTTTTAGAGTTTTTCTGATTGACTTTGTTCTCCAAAAAGGGCTGATTTTAATATTCTAAGTGATAAAAAGTGCCTTTGACACGATTGAAGCAATTTAATTAGTAAATCCGGAAATTATAAAGGATTGGAAATCACACCCTCCATCCTTTTAATAAAACAGAGTAGTGCAACTTCTGATAGGTGCATACCACGTGTTGAAAGAATTCTGTACCACACACATTGAAAGAAAGGAAGGAATTGAGAGAACTTTGTGAGACACCTACTATGGGAATTACATGACTAGGCAATTATGTGATCAATATACCTCATGGATCAAAACTTCTGTGGTTTCATAATAACTTAGACAAACTACATGTTAATCATTTAAAAATGCAATATAATGAAAGCCACACATTGAGATCAACATATTAAGTAGGAAAAAGGGGCTAGCATAATCGTGAGGCAGTCAAATTTTTGAATTAGTTGACCTCAGAGTATTTTAATCTTGGAGTAAGTAATATACAAAGGATCATTTAATGTTATAGCTAATAGGACTTTTAGTGTCAGGCTGTCCATCTCATGATGATAGCATATGAATTATTTCTAGTCAGTTTACTGTGAGTACTTACCTATAGTGTGTCATCACTAAGCAGGGAACATGGCTATAACTGCTAGGCATAAACATAATAACATGTTCAACTGTAAAACTATCTACAGTATATAAATACTGATGCTGTACTCAAAAGCACCATCATTTTTTATTGCCTTGGTAATGGAGTGTTCCAGAGAGACATGTATATGGATGATTAGTGATTGGTGGGTTTTGTTCTGGTATTTTCAAATGTTAAAGAGCAACCTTGATCACTAGCAGTTGGAGGAATCAAAGAGTAGCTGATTCCTCTTAAAAAAATGAATTATAGGGTCAAACTCTGATAATGTTTCATTATCATAGTTACCTACCTAAATTGTAGGTAATGATAAGGAATATCAACAAGTCCACTTCAAATATGGTAGGTAAGAACACAGACTTGTACTAATATTACTAATATTAGGGCATTATTATAAGAATTATAGTGTAGTTTTTACTCATAATAGCAATTTATAAATAATGGGGATAATTGGGTAATTGGATCTTTTCCAATATTATTTTAATGATATTTTAATTCAAAATGATAATGCAATGTAATTGATAATAAAGTTTTTGAAATGTAAGATTAGTCACTGGCTGGGTAAGTTTAAGAGACACTTGGTGATTTGGAGAGCTAAAAAGGTCAACCGGAGAAATGAAGAAGCATGTGCACATGGGTTGAGAATCAGAAGAGAATCATACCGATGAGCCAAAGACATAGTAGGTTTTGACCCAATTCTTGTTCACAATGATGTTTCCATGTTTTTGCTTTTGCACTGAACCAACTTTTGCAAGATGTGAGTATTTGGGGATGGAGAACCTTTCAGAGAAACTCTGAAATGGGTGGATCTGTTCAAGAGTTGAGCAAGGCTTATGAGTCACAAATCCAACTCCTTAAAACTTGGTGAGGTCAAGTTGACCTTTGTGACATGTTTGCTGTATATCTTTTTTTTTTTTTTTATCTCTGTTAGACACTGATAAAAGCTAATACATGATTTGTTCATTTGAAGCTTCATTTTTGGTGTCATCTGAGAAGAAAGTTCCTTTCAGTCTTCATTTTTTGTTCAGGGATGCCACATTCTCCAACCAATTTCTCATAACTTATGGAAATTGTGACCACATATAGACTACTAATATTAGAAGAAGGTAGCTTTTGACCTATGACCGATGTTTCAAGCTTTAGTATCTTTGTGGTAATTGGTAAAGATCTCAGTTGTAGTCAAGACATAATATGTCAACTATCTTGAGTATTCTTTGTAGATAATTAAGTTTTCCAATACTGGCAAAATAAAATGTATTATTTCCCCAAATTTCAAAGACTGCACTGAGTTTGGGGCACTGTCAAGAATAATGTAGAGGTCTTTCACACATGTGAGTAGAATGGCGCTGTCGAAACTGCTTCTAAATCACTGTACAATTTTTTGGTACCTCACCTTAAGAAAAGTTACGATCTATGTGTATCACTACTGGCATCTTTGCCCTAGGAACTAAATTCCCTTTAACGTGTAGCTATGCTTCCATTAATAAAGAATCAGGATGGCACATATGGTTTGCCTAGAGCTGGTTGTTTCATTATTTCCTTTCTTTTTTCTTTCTTTCCTCTCTCTCTCTCTTTTTTTTTTTTTGCAATGAGCCCTAAAGCCCTAATTTGCTTCAGCTGCTGTAAATTGGTTTGTAGTAATTTTTACATCTTCATCTTGCATTGACATCCATAAATATAAGGGTATATATTAAGTCCTTAGTTATATTTGTGGGAACCCATGATCTGATAGGACTAAAGTGTGTGTTAAGGAGATCTCTAGGCATATTTCCCCCTGGCATTACACAATAGAAATCAAGAAGGTCTAAGTAGGAATAAACATTGTCCATTTGGGAAGAGATTGGTTTCAGAGAAATAATTAGAGTCTAGTTTATGCACTACAATGCAATTATGAAACATACGATGCTCCATGAAATATCTTTATGTTATTTCCTAGAATCCTGAGGGCACTAAAATAACCTGAAGGTAAAGAGAAGGGGAGTAACTTCTTTGTTACTAGGGGGCAGAGTTGACTGTCAGTAAACCTGTGAATTAAGGTAGTATTTATTTTTGGCACCCTCTTACTTCTTCTTTTAGTGTCCCATTTCTCTTTCAAAGTGTTCTCTTCTTTGCTTACAGCTACAATCAATTAAGTTCCACCAGAAGTAGCTGCAAATGCTTTCTATTGCCTTTTTGGAGGGCTTTTTTTGCAATTTAGTGAGAGCGTTTTGATGACAAAAGAGGTTCAAAATAGAAAAAAGAATGAATTTCTAATGGTGGAATTTCAAACTTCATGCTTGACAGGTAGAGAGAGAGATACCTGTCAGATGAAATCACTCTGATTACTACCTACTCCAAATGGGCTCTGCTTGGGCAAAGCTGCCCACAGGGATTGCAGCACACGTGCTTTGGAATAGGCATGCCTACAGAGAGGGCTAAAGTGTTGGTTTCTTCAGTGCTGAGTGTAGCAAGTCTTAGGTAGGGCCATTAGGTTATTTATCATGCAATTAATGAAAGCCTGGCTATCTTGGCCCACCTGGAGATGGCTTTGAGGGCCATTTTATACCCAGAGCCCCTGTGAGTCTGCTGAGGTTGGTAGGGCCTGCATGACAGCTTGACTTCTCCTTCTGCCTATTTGTGCTTTCCAGCTCTCTTCTCCAGGCACTGAGGGACCTCTGTAATCAACACTCTGTGTGCAAAACTCTATCTCAGAATGTGCTTCCTGGAGAAGTAAACTACTATGGACAAGAAACTGATTTGCCTCTTCAGAAATCCTGCAGAATTTTCCCAGCAGTGGCGGTGGTGGCCGACAAAGGGGACACTCGGTGCAGGGCAAGGGAGGTGCTCAGGGCAGACTTCCAGCAGTTCAGGAAGAGCCCTCAGAAGAACCAAGTGGGGATGATATGCAGCCCATTTAGAACATGCCCAGATTCTGGAACCATCCTGCCCCAGTTAAAAAAAAGGGGGGGGGGGAGCTCTATCACTTACTAGTCTTGTTACTGGGCAAGTTACTTATCCTCTCAGTGCCTCAATTTCCTTATTAGTACAATGGAGATAAATAATAATAATGATGATGTCATGAGACTTAGATGACTTAATATATATAAAAGGCTTATAATGACTCCTTGTAGATAGTATGAGATAGGTAAAAATTTGCCAATAATTAAACTTATTTTGTGTTCACACTGGGCAGCATTTCACAAAAAAGCAATTTCTAAGGGGTAGTTGAGACTCTTGAGGTTTTTTTTGTTGCTTTCCCAAATCAGTTACACATGTTACCATTGTTATTTAAATCAGTAAACTTTTAAAACAATTTATGAGGATACAGTATTAATAGCTCTGATGTTTTCCTCAAATGCTACCTCTCAGTTATTGGTAGTGGTTTTCTGTTGAGTTAGCCAACCACCTGTGCTAGAAGGAAAATCAATGAATGAAAATAGTATATTTGACTCCTGGTTCTTTTAGCTCATTTCAAAGGATTTAGGAGACTTGTGAATGTACCTTCTTTTCTTTTCTTTTTTTTTTTTTAAGCTGAAACCCGTGTTTTAGTCAGACTTCCTTAGTTATTACCCAGTGTCCTTTTTGTGTTCTAGGATCCCATCCAGGATACCATATTACATATAGTTATTATGTCCCAGGCTCTTCTTCACTGTGACAATTTCTCAGACTTACCTTGACAGTTTTGAGGAGTGCTAGTTAGGTATTTTTTAGGCCATCTCTCCATTGAGATTTGTCTCATGTTTCTCTCATAATTCCATTGGGGTTATAGATTTTTGGAAAGAAGATTACAAAGTACCATTCCCAACACATCATCTCTCAGATGTATACTATTAACATAAATCATCACTATTGATGTTCACCTTGATCACCTGGCTGAGGTAGTGTTTGTCAACTCTTTCCACTAACATGTTATTCTTTTGTCCACTTTCCAAACTCTGCTCTTTGGAAGGATGTTGCTATGTATAACCCACAATTAAGAAGTGCAGAGTAATGCTTCATCTTCTTGAGGATGGAATATCTACGTAAATTATTTGGAAATTTTTTGCAGAGGAGATTTGTCTCCATTTATTTTTTCCAAAATGTTATTTATTTAAGAGAGGGAGAGTAAGAAAGAGGTGTGTGTGGGGGGAGATCACAAGCAGTGGGGAGGGGTAGAGGGAGAGGCAGACTACCTTCTGAGCAGGAGCCTGGTGTGGGACTTGATCTCAGAACCCAGGAGTCATTACCTGAGCTGAAGGCAGACTCTTAACTGACTGAACCACCCAGGTGCCCCATATTCTCTCTCATTTATTCAATCATTTATTTATACCAATATGGATTCATGCATATCTGTTTTATATTTTGGATTATAATCCAATTGTACTTCATTTATTTTGTTGCCCAAATTTATTTTCGTTTTTTTAAAGATTTATTTATTTTGTTTTAAAAGATAGACTTATTTATTTATTTAGAGAATGTGTGAGGTGGGGAGGAGCAGAGGGATAGGAAGATAGAGAAACTTCACAGACTCTTTGCTCAGCATGGAGCCTGATGCAGGGCTGGATTCCATGATCTTGAGATCATGACCCCAGCTGAAACCAAGAGTCCAATGCTTAACTGACTGTGCCACTCAGGTGCCATTATTTATTTATTTGAAAGAGGGAGGTGGAGAGAGAGAGAAAGAGGGAGAGTACGAGCAGGGGGAAAAGCAGAAGGAGAGACAAAGCATTCCAAGCAGACTTCTTGCTGAACATGCAAAGCTTGGCATCTGGCTTTATCCGACAACCAAGAGATCATGACCTGAGCCAAGATCAAGGTGGATGTGTAACCGACTGAGCCACTCAGGTGCCCCTGTTTTCTTTTTTGATTTTAAGACAAAGATGTTTAAGTGGAACTGAGATGACTTATATTTTCTGTGGATTGAGAGTCTCAAAGAACCTAGATAGGGAAGATAATGCGTATTGGCAAGTTTTCATTTAATCTCTAGACAACTAGCTAGCATTTTTAAATAAAGATGATAGCTTCTTTTAATTGGTAATATTTCTTACTGAATTAGGATTACTTACTGAATTGTTTTTTCTCTGGAGCTCCAAGGTGTTGCCTATTTAACTTGAATCATATTTGAAAGTAGCTTCCTTGGTGTGCAGACATTTTTATTGTTTGGAAAAATTCAGTAGCTTAGGCCTCAGTAAATATTAGGGTAATAATTATGAAGTAGTATGATTGAGTCAGTTATCACCCAGAGGTGACTTAAAGTTCAATGTTAAGAGGAATGTGTATGCATTTGATTATGCTTAGGACAATTAACCATTTTAAGCGGCCACTTTAGAAAGTATATTACAAACACTTCATTCTAATCACAGTGATGCAATTCTGACACAGTCTACACGCTTGAACATTTGTGTATTGGTAATATAGAGAATATGTGTATTTATAAGTGACCCAGGTGGTCACATTGCCAGTTTATCAATATCAATTTTTACTGCATATCCACAAGATTTGCAGAGCACCTTTCAATGCTGTTTTTTATCAAAATATTTTGAACATGGTGGACAAATATTCAAGGGTATTTAAAATGAAAAGCTATATTCATGGGTATTTAAAATTAAATATGAATGTCTGCCTCTTTGAGGAGAGAAAGCAAAACTCAGTTTGGGCACTTTAGATAAACACAGTTCACTGGCATTATTTAGAAATTATCCGTAATTCTGAGTGGTGAACCTCTTGTGGTTTTGCAGATATTGAGTTAGTTACAGGATTTCAGAGGCCCTAAACATTAATGATAATGTTAATAACATTTACTTTTTTTCTAGTGTCTAAGATGCGCTAGGCACTCCTGAGGGATTTTGAGAAGAAAATCTCTAATGATAATTCTGCAAAATTAGCATTATTGCTATTTCCTTTTCATATCTGAAGACAGTTGTCACTCAGAGAGCAGTGCTGTGGCCTTATTTCATTTTTTTTCAACACACCAAACTGGTTTCAACTCAGGATCACTGTGCTGTTCCCTTTGCTTTGAATAATCGGCTCCTTCCTAGCCTTTGCATTCCTGTCATTTAGATGTCTCCTGGGGTATCATCTCCTTGAGCTCTTCCCTAACTCCCTAACCATCTTATCCCACTGCAGCCTCCCTCTACTCACTCTTTACAGATTTAATGTTATTTGAAATTATTTTCCTCCTTTATTTATTTTCTTCTCCCCACTAGAGGGAATTTAACCTAGAGGATTTTGCCTTCATGAAATGGGGACTTTAGTCTAGTTACCACCACTGTATCTGAAGTCCAGAGTAGCTGTATAATACATATCTGTTGACTGAATTAACAGATAAATCCTATAGACCTAGTGAAGGATAGAGCTGGGATTTGAATCCAAGTCTGTTTGGCTTCAGGGTCTATGCACTTTCTGCTCGATCACTTTGTTTTCCAGCTGGGTCTAGTGTTTAATATCTGAATAAATATCAAATATCCAGGCTTGATCCATGATATTTGATCAAAAACACATTTAAGTTTTGGCAAATAATTCTACTAAAAATAAAAGCCGATTGCTTCAAAGATTCCATAATAATATGCTTTTCTTTGCTGCTGAAGGAGTGACCCTAGTTAACAGTAAACTGTCATCGTAATTCTAAATATTTGTTATATTTGTATAGACTTATATATATGTCACAGACTCTGCACCCTTCAAAAAGTGATTCTTTGTTAGATTAATTTGAATTGTTATAGATACATAAAAGCAGGGAAGAAAAAGACTTTGTATTTAAAAAAAAAATCTTTCACAATCCACGGTTTTCACAAATTTGGATTATCCTCCCCAACAGTTAGATGGAATTACTGAGGTTTCACTGAATTTCTAAACTCTTTCTCACCAACAGATGTGTACAAATGTCTCTTTTTTGGGGGTATGTAAACCATCATGATTTCAGGAAATGAGGCCATGGTTGAGACATTTGAAGGAAAACAAAGTGTTGAAGAACAGCTGACTGCATAACTAAGAAATCAATCATTGCCCAGGCTGCTTTATTGGCATAATTGGCAATGATTTATAGAATGATGGCAGGAGTCCAACTGGGCATGTGTATCCTTAATACCATTATAGCACTCTGGCATGGATCTTTGTCAACACGACATAATTGGACTGGGGAAGAAGTTTTAGAGACACCTATTTAAATTAGCTAATAACTAACAAGAAAATATTTTCCATGAATTTGTTTTGTTCAATAGTGTGAAAATTTGTGAGATATTATAATGGAATCCTGAAACAAAATTGTGCTTAAAGCAAATCAGAAAATATGTCTCAAGTGCTTGTGTAATATCTAGTGTTTAGCACATAGCTAATGTGATATTGCTTTATTAACCAATATTGTCATATGAAAAAAAGTTATGTACAGAAAATAATTATGTCTGTTGAGTGCTTAGGACACAGGAAGGGACTTAGAGGCAGTGAGTGTGCAATTGGCCAACTGATAGATTTGGTTCATTTAGAAGGAGTAATGTAAAGTTTATCTACTGTGCTGCATCTTGTAACTTACTTGTTAAATTTATTCAGGAAAGATGGCTTTAGTGATTTTTCTGGAAACTAACTAGTGGGTTGTGAGAGATAATTAACAAAACTTCCTGTTTCTTCTCTTGGAACAGATGGATATTTTTGAAATGCAGCAGAACACTGAGCTCAGTTTGAGGGCATGCATAGTTGAGTTGCTTCTATTTGTATAATGAGGTGCTACTTGCCTATATTCCAGAGGTCTACAGCCTTTTATCTGCAGAGTCATACAACTGGTTTCCACGGAACTAAGCAGCTAAATGTAGCAGCCAATATTGGCGTCAGAACCAGACTTTTAAGGACACTGCCCCAAAGCAGCTTTTTCCCCCCTCTTGTTTTTTTCTACCTGATAAAACACATCTAGTCTATCTTACTATCCTAGCTATATGGGTGCCAGCATTTGAAAATGGCCTAGCTCTCTGGGTGGAACTTATTGAAAGGACAGATATGAAGCAAAGGTTCATTGCTAAAATGTCAGGGTTTGGAATCAGTAAAAAACAGTTGAAAGACAGGGAGAAAGAGAGGACAGCCCATGCACAAAAATTTCCCCGTTGATTGAATATTCAGATGAGAACTGCTCCTTGTGACAAGTCAAGATTTTGGCAAATGCAGATGATTATAGCAGAAAGCGGAGGCTTTTAATGGAGTTTCCATATTTCTGATATTTTTCTTATACCCAAATGGCCAATGGAGGTATAAATTCTATTGATAACTCTTGAGAGTACATGTTTATATATTTGCTCTTCATGAGGGGGGAATTTACCATGAAGCTAATAAAGCTTGGCCTTTTATTTGTAAGGACCCCTTCCAAGTTCTTCCAATGAGGGAACTTAGGAATCTGTACGTAATTTTGTTCTTTATTTTCTGAAAGAGTCCCTCCCCTCCCCCAAAAGAATAAAGTTCACATCCACACAACCTAGATCAGCTCCTGTTTTTTTTTGTTTTGTTTTTTGTTTTTAGATTTTATTTATTCATGAAAGACACACAGAGAGGCAGAGACACAGGTAGAGGGAGAAGCAGCCTCCCTGCGGGGAGCCCGATGAGGGACTTGATCCCAGGACCCCGGGTTCACAACTTGAGCCGAAGGCAGACCCTCAACCGCTGAGCCACCCAGGTGCCCCAATCAGCTCCTGTTTGTAAGAAGGTGGTAGAAAGGGCTTTCTAGTTTTTAGAAGATAAATGATTTCTCGATAGTATCTGTGGAAGAAGGAATTTGGGTTGACTTAACCCACTGGTTTTCACTTAACTTGATTAACTAAATGAAAATCCCAGAGAAAGGGATGGAGACATGTAGAGAGAGCCATGGGATTACCATGAAATTTGATAGGTATTCAACTTCACTGTCACTGAGCAATAGAGATAAATATGATGGGGGCTTACGAATGCTGCTGTTGGTCGTAACTGTGGACTCCTTGAGGGCAAGTTGAAAATGCTCCATTTAGAGATGTTGCTGAACAGTGGTCTCCAACATCAATATCTAAAATAAGCCATAGTGGGGATCCCTGGGTGGCGCAGTGGTTTGGCGCCTGCCTTTGGCCCGGGGCGCGATCCTGGAGACCCGGGATCGAATCCCGCGTCGGGCTCCCTGCATGGAGCCTGCTTCTCCCTCTGCCTGTGTCTCTGCCTCTCTGTCTCTCTCTGTGTGACTATCATGAATAAATAAATAAAATCTTTAAAAAAAAAATAAAAAAAAAAAATAAGCCATAGTGGCTCATTTAGATAACCTAGGTCCTTAATTAACTACAAGAGAAGTAGAGCTTAAATTGTTTCAAGCCAAGTGATATATTTCCTCATTTGTGCACTATAATAAAGATTAGGAATACACATTTTGGGTAAAACTCACATAGAGTCCATTTATTCCCTTATTCAAAAAAATTTGGATAGTATATTTATTATTCAAAGTCCAAATCCTTACTATGATATTAAACTGTAATAGAACTTTCCAGTTTTCTACCACCCAACACTCCTGCTATCCATGTTCCCTTCTCACCAGAATACACAGCATCTCCAAATATTATGCTCTGTTTTCACACTGATTCCTGAGATTGAATGCTTTTACTTCCTACCTGCCAAGTATAGTATCTTACACCCAGTAAACCTATATTGAAAGTTTGTTACATTATTACTTCATCTATGGAAAAAAAAAATCAGAACTTGCTTAAAGTGAGTGTGAAGGATTTGCTCCTATACTGAGCATAATTTTTTATGCTTGTTTCAAGAGAAAATCCATATTCTTTGGTATGGAATACTGGAAATAGTTTTGAAGCTAGACTTTGCTTTCTTCTCCAGTTTCATCTCTTACCATCTTTGTGCTCATGACTGTCCTGCCTCCTGGCCTTCACACATATTGTTCTTAACACCCGGAATATTCTTTTTATCCCATCTGTCTCAGCTTCCTTCCCTTGGCTAATTTGTGCTGGTCCTTTGAGGATCCCTCAGCTCAGGAGTCACCTCCTCCAGGAGCCATCTTTCACCTAGACTCCCCCTGCCGCCTCCATGGGGTTCACTGTTCCTTTTATATGCTTTTATGGCATCTTATGGTTATTCTATAATAGCAATGATCATATTTAGGGGGGGAATTTACTGTTAATTGTATTTTTTTCATTAGACATAATAGCTCCTGAAGGGCATGATATCTATTTACTGTGGTATCCCTGGACAAAACATAGTGCTCAGCCCAAATATTTATTGAATAAGTATATTTTGGTTATCTATAAACAACTAGTTATGAGAGTTATAGATATAGAGAAATGTGTTTTGCTTACATATCCTTGAGTTCATTAGAAGAAGCCTGCTAAAGTGGAGAAGTGTTACTATATAGCACTTATACTGCCAAAAGTATAAGTTAGATGTCAAGGAAATTCTCATATAAAGTGTAGGCACACATCCCTTCTATCTCTCCTGAGGAAGAAAAAAGCTGTCTCCTGCTGTTACAACTCTTATAGTAATACGTTAATATCACAGTGGGTAACATGTCTTAAAAGAATCAGAAATTGGTCCAAGGACACAGGGAAAATTGCTACTGAAAATCATTTAAGTTTTTGTACAGAGAAGCTTTTATGATATCACCTAAATGAAAAAAAAAATGTTTTTAAAGCTATATATCAAGAGCTACATTCTACATGAAAATGAAAAATAACAACTGAAGAAGAAGAATAGCACTCTGTTCACTTTTTTCAAAGAAAAGAAAACCTGGGTGTATTTTGCCCTTTGTATTCTGTTTTCTAGTAATAAAATACTTAAATACTTAAACTTGCGTTTTGGTGTTAAGTTGTACAACATAGCCTTATATTTAAAAATAGCACTGCTGAGAAATTGGTACAGTGGTTTTATTTCAACTGTGTCACCCAAGGTAAACTTTAAGAATTCTAGCAAAATGGCAGACTGAACACAAAGATCTGGAAATAAAATAAAATATAGGAAATACAAAGGAATCAACCAAAATAAAAGGAGGGGTGCCATCTGTAGATGAGCTAATTCAACAAATTTCTAAAAGGTGGAAGAATAGAAGCCTGTTGATGACTTCAATTCCTTTTTTTTAATTAAGAAAATGTCAGCCCAGGATACTGAAGCATGGACAGTGACAATGGAAAGAACTGACCTGCCAGGAAAAACCCTAAAGGAACTTTAGTTCTGAGTAAGCAAATACAGTACATCCATCCAGATATTTCACCCTGATTAGTGGGTGTACTTGAAAGACAGAACAAAGGGAAGGAAATGATCAAAACAATGGAAGAAAAATATCCAGAGTTGAATAGAAAGACACAAGTCTTTGTTTTTAAAAAATCTCACTCAATGTTGAGATGAATGATTGCAAAAAGATGTACACATCTAAACACAGCGACATGACACTTTAGATATAAGGAATAACCAGTATGTCTGAGAGGTTTCCAGAGAGAAAATGTAGGCCAAAAACAAAGGAGTAAGAATGAGGCTGAAAGGTGGCAATCCTAAATGTATGGGATCTTGAAGACAATAGAGCAATAAATACAAAACCTGCAAAGTTCTGGGAAAAAAAATTAGAACCAAACAAAATATTAAAGGAAAAACAGACTTTTTCAAACATGTAAGTACTTGGAACATTTACTTGCAGGCACTCTTGGTTAGAAAATTATAGTGTGCTCTGGAAAAATGAGGGTAAATATCCATGAAATAGAAAAATAGTCATAAAAGAAACTGTGGAACTAAACCAAGAGTCCAGGTAAAAAACATTGAAGCATGACAGTTGGGCTGAATGCTTCTGAATCCCCCTGGAAGCACGACTCTGGGAGGAAAGGAATAGATATGAAATTAGATGAATGGGTTAAGAGCTGATGTCATGAATGACAGGGTGAAGCAGGCATGGTTTTTCTCTTTTAAGAAAATAGAAAAGAGAGTTAGAGAAGGGGAAACAAACAAAAAAAACTGTACAGGAAAGTCACAATCCAAATAGGAAGCAAACTCAAATGTAGCATGAGTTTCATCTCTGTAGAAATACAAAAAATAATGCATGTGACTTGCATGTTAGGAATATTTTCCTTTGAGTTGCCTGGGGATATAATATTGGATCTTGTATCACATAGGGTTTGGTTATAAGTAATAGATACCTCCGAGTATCAGAGGCTTAAGGTAGATTTATTTTTCTCTTGCGTGAAAGAAGGAACTTTAGAGCTGATATGATGGCTTTAAGTTCCTTGAGGAACCCAGGATCTTTCCATCTTGTTGCTCTGCCAACCTCCACCTATGGCTTCCATATCAAGGCAATTGTAAGAAAAACTCACATAACAAACTATTAGAAGAGGATTCTTCTGGAAGTAGAGCTAGAATAGAGAGGGTCAGAGCAGCTATTGCTTTTTTTATTGTAAATATATATACTGAATGAGTGTGTGTATATATATATATATATATATATATATACTCTATGTACAAGTATTATTTTGATTAAAAATACAAAGGATGAAAGAATTAGTAAAGGGAAAGATTCATTTCATATTCCTTTAGTTCTAATGCCACCTTCTGAAAGAAACCATGCTGATTGCCTTTCTGAAATGCTATAATCACTCTTCTCATCCTCCAAGAAGCTCTCTAGTTCATTTTTTTTTTTTTTTTTTTTTAGGAAGCTCTCTAGTTCATTATCTTGTTTTTACTTTTCTTCATTAGCAGTTGTCAGTATCTGCAATCTTGAAATTTTATTTATGTGTAAATTGACACCTCCCCTAACTAGAACATAAGTTCTATAAAGTGAGGGATATTTAAAAAATTGTTCATTTCTGTGTCTCCAAAACCCATAATAGTCCTTGGAATATAGTAGGCATTTCATATATATTCATTGAATAAACAAACAAATATTTAGAAATTACTAGAATCAGAAGCTTGGACAGGAGCTTTATCAGTAAAAAACCTATAGTCCATAGTGGTATCAAAAAATATTGTAAGAAGTGTCTTAGGTCCAAGTTTTATAAGATCACATTCTAGCTTATTGAAGTATTTTTGCAAAATGGTCTGCATTGAAACAACTTTGGGAAATGATACATGCTATATATACCCTAGAAGATTTATAATGTATTTCGGTATATAAAAGGTTCTGATAAGAATTACAATAAATAAATAAATTTGCTTAACTCAGCATTGACCTGAAACTCTTTTATCTCATAATAATTTCATTAGGATCTTATAGAACTAGATCTCCATGGAGCATATTTTCAGAAATGCTATTAAATGTGTTAAAGATCATATAGGGAACACTGTATACAAGTTTTGAGGAATACAGAGAAATAGGAGAAATACAGATTCAAATGTGATGGGACAGTGATCATGGGGTTCTTGTCACTACATGTGGAAAAAAATAAGTGTGCATTTGTCCTCCTATTTCTCTCTCTGGACAAACGATTGTGCTTGGAGAGAAGAATGTTGGGATGGAACTGTATGGCTGACTATAGAAAGTGGTTTGTCTCTTTTACACCAACCAGAGGGCCATGCTGTTAGCTACTTACTACACTCAGAAGTTCAAGGTTGTGTACTTGTGTAATTTCATCCTTTCATTGCTAAATCATGCACCTTGAAGCACACCAGGTACAACTGAGGCTTTATAGAAAGACTCCTAACTCTGGGAAACGAACTAGGGGTGGTGGAAGGGGGGAGGGCGGAGGGTGGGGGTGAATGGGTGACGGGCACTGAGGGGGGCACTTGACGGGATGAGCACTGGGTGTTATTCTGTATGTTGGTAAATTGAACACAAATAAAAAATTTATTATTAAAAAAAAGAAGACATGAGAAATGTTAAGGCAATTAGAAATATTTAACCATTCTGGTATACATTGTACTCCTCCAAAACACTCACAAAGGTCTCCCAATCCTATGTTTATTTACAAAGTTATCAAGTGAAGCTAATGTGTTTTTAAATTATATGTCTCTTTGATTTTAATTTTCTTAGCATAAGGTGGGGGTTTTGGGGTAACAATTGAAACAGGTAGTTACCTTCTAAACTCTGCACAGCTTTATTATTATGTTATACTAATCATAATTCCCAATCATTTTGGTCATGTTTTTTGTGGATATCTATTTTATGGATCATAATTATAGTATGAAGTACTTAATAAGTTCTGTTTAAAGATTCTTTTCATTCTAACTTCTGAGGTAAATCAAGATTAGTTTGTCCACTTTGTAGTTTAGGAAGCAAAAATCTTTAGCCATTCCAGTTAAATTTGGTCTATTAAAAATCCACAAAGGCTTTTTCCAATAGCATCACACCTATTCTTAAAGATTGTCATGTTTAAACTTTATTGACTAATTTGCAGATCTGCTAAAAAACAGCCCAGATAAACAAGGATTTCTTATATTTTTCCTACAGTTGGGACCCCATATATAGAACTGAAGTGGTTGACTTGCTTAAGAGTCAGTGATACTGCTTTCCTGGGCTTTTACATCAAAACATCACATACATGGAAAAGCCATTTGGATCTTTAGTTAGGGCTCATAGTAGACTGGCTTTGAATCAAATCCCTGACTTGGGTTTTGTAAGGAAATGTCTCAATCTGACCAGTACATATATATCGAGCCATTTGAGATTCCCATTTTTTTCTTGGCCCAAACTGGTTGACTCAACAATTTGGTCTGTTCAACCCAATAGAGGTAGAGCCCAAGAACCGTCTTAGCTCTATCTGTCCCTCAGGCAAACTAATCTCTTATGTTAGCTCCAGCTTCTCTTGATTCAGGTAGCATATTTAACTGTTTCAGGAAAAAGAAATGGTAGGATTTGCTCTGGTGTAAAGTGAGAGTTAATTTTCCAAGTTTGGCAAAATATAAGAAACCACTGTATTTTGGTGGATGAGTGAAAACAGAAACCTAATGGTGTTACCAACTATCAGATGTTTGAATTGGTACTTTAAACTGTTGTGCCAAAAAAAAAAAAAAAAAAAAAAAAAAAAACCAACACCAAACCCAGGTCTAACAGCTTAAAGAACTTTAAAGAAAAACTTTCCAAGGCCTATCTTGTCTTTCTCTGGCTAAAAAATATTTTAAAATCTGACTTGATCGATGAGTTACATTGTGTTTAACTGTCTAGAGTATGGCAGAAATACTGCTATGCGAATTCCTCCAAATTCACCTGGGTTGCTGATATGTCTGCACATGGGCTTGACACCAGGTTACATGAAATATGACTGTCCTGTCATGCTATTTTAGCTAAACTCCAGTAGGGAAGCATCAGAAACATCAATATTTTTGGTCAGCCTTTCCTAAGTTTTGGTCACAGAAATAAATGTTTCAAAGTTCCTCAATAAATTATTATATACCTTTAACTCCATGAAGTCTGGTAGCTCCCCAGAACAAATCTGGTTGTGTGGGGTGAAGAGTAGAGAACAATGTCCCTTGTTGTTGAACAAGAGAATGGTATGATCAGATCTCTATGGGAGGAGTGTGAATAATAGATCAAGCAGTGTGGCAAATTGTATTTTACAAAGATGGAAGGAGCAATATCTTCCCTACAACCATGCCATGCTCCCATCAAGAGGTAGAGTACACATTCCCCTCCCCTAGTTCCTCATCCCCAGCCTTTGAAACTGGGTGGGTCTTTGAAACTGTGATTACGTAGATCAATAGAGTTTGGTGAAAATGACAGTCTATGACTTCTAAGGATAGGATATAAAAATGTCATGTCCTTCCCTCATAGGTCTCTTGCTCTTGGAATCCAGACATCATGGTGTAAGGAAGCCCAAGAGACCCATGGAGAGGCCCACGAAAAAGAAGGACTGAGGCTCATTGCCCAGGGTCCTGGTCTAGCTCTAGTCAATAGCCAGCACCAATTGGCTAGTATGTGGGTGGACATTGTGAAAGTAGATCTTCCAGCCCCAGATAAGCTATTATAGCTGGTGCCACACAGAGCCAAAAAGAGCCATCTTCAGTGAAGTCCTGACAAAATTCAAGATTCATAAGCATAATAAAGAATTATTATTGCTTAAAACACTATGTTTAGGGTGATTTGTTACATAGCAATAGATAACCACAACAGCTAATTTGAGTCAGCCTTAATTGAGGTACAGACAGTACAAAAGGAGCAAACTGTACCTCCTCCTCAATATATTTCCCCCTTTGCTTTCTTTCACTGGTCTAAATCATCCCAGTTCCTTTTGCCTTTCCTTTTATCACCTACTTCTTTCTCATTGTTTTGATTACTCTTCCCTAAATCCCCTCTCAGGTTTTAAGACCCCAAGCTAGACACATTATGTTAATAAAGGCTTGATTAAAGCTGAGAGTAATTAGAGGATTAAGTGTAATTCCTACATTCTATTATCTTATTTATAGAACTTGATGGCAGGCTCTAAATTTTAACAGCAAGTGCTGAATTTAGGACTTAACCTGACACTGGGTTCCTTCCGACTTTAACATTTTTTGTTTAAATTAAATATTGCCAGCATCTAGAAAGTTATACAGGAGACTACAACAAACACCCACCTGGTCTCTCTTGTATCAACTTTTAACCTTCTACTATTTTTGCTCTTGATTAAAAAGATTATAATAAATTGTAGATACAATTGACTAGCCCTGATGCTGTTCCGTCCCCCAGAAAAAAACTGTCTTTTTTTTTTAAGATTTTATTTATTTATTCACTCATTCATTCATTCATTCATTCATTCATGAAAGACACAGAGAGAGGGGCAGAGACACAGGCAGAGGGAGAAGCAGGCTCCATGCAGGAAGCCCGATGTGGGACTCTATCCCAGGACTCCAGGATCATGCCCTGGGCCAAAGGCAGGCGCTAAACCTCTGAGCCACCCAGGGATCCCAAAAACTACTGTTTTAAATGAGTTGTTCATCATTCCCATTTATGGGAATGTATAAATATTTCATACAATTATGACACATGCATATATCAATAAATAGTATATAATGGCTTGTTTTAAACATTTATTATAAATGAAATTTTTGCATATCCTTCTGCATCTTATTTTTTTGGATATATCCATTTTAGCTCCTGTGTGACATTGTGTGACTATAACCATAATTAGTCATATCCACTGTTGATGAACATGTAGATAGATTTTTGCTGTTTACAGGTCATGCTGTAATGCACATCTTTGTACATATCTTCTTATGTACATTTGAAGAAGTTTCCACAGGGCTATACCTAGAGGATGAATTGCAGAGTATTAAGGATACATACAACTTCAGCTTTAGTAGATACTGACAAATTGCTTCTTTTGAATGTGTTTCTGCCAATTAAATTTTCATCAGAATTGTTGAAAGTTCTTGCTCCTTCAAATTCTTACCAAAATGTGGAATTATCAGACTTCCTAATTTTTGGCAATCAAATGAGTATGAAATTCAATTTAATGAGTTTTACATTTCATTGATTACTAAAGCTGTAAAGTATCTTTTGTACATTCATAGTCTGTCTATTTCTCTACTGGATTTTTGTCCATTTCCTATTCATTTGTAGGATTTACATACAAATCTTGTATATTAACTTTTTGTTAATTATGTGTGTTGCAGATACTTTCTCCCAGCTTTATAGATTGCATTTTAACTTTGTTCAGTGTCCTTTATTGAATGGAAATTTTAAAAATTGAAAGTCAAATTTATTTATCTTTTTCTTTATGGTTTACCCTTTTTTCTGTTCCTACTGTATGAGTCTGTTCCTTTCCAGAAATCATTAAGTATCATCTCTATTTTATTTTCCTCAAATGTTTTAGCCATTTATTTTTTACATTTGGACCTTTCTTTCTTTTTTTCCAATTTATTTTTGATCTGATGTGAGGTAGGAATCTTTTTTTTTTTTTTTTCTACCTGGATAACTCACTGGTCTTGACCTTGTTTTCTGAATTGTTACTCCATCTGCACTGATCTGTAACACCACCTCAGACATAAACATTTCTATGTAAGTGTTTGTTGATTCTGTTCTCTTTTATCTGCTCTCTTGTTCTATCTGTCTAGACTTGTATCAAAATCACACTGTCGTAATTAATATAAGTTTATTCTCATATATGATAGAATATGATAGAATAAGTCTCTCCACCTTATTTTTCAAAATTATGTTAGTGATTCTTGGCTTTTTCCTCTTCTCTGTGAATTTTAGGATCAGCTTGTCATGTTATTCAAAAATACTCTTTGGGATTTTGATGGAATTTATTTGTGGTAAAATTAACATCTTTATAATTCTGAGTCTCTCTGTTCACGAGCGTATTCTATCTCCATTTATTTAGGTCTTTTTTGGGGTCCCTGTATAAGGTTTTATAATTTTATCCATAAGTAGAGTTGGTCCTCATTATTTTGGATTTCATATTTGTGAATTCATCTACTTCCTACAATTTATTTGTGACCCTACATCAATGCTCACTGTGCTTTCATGGTCATTCACAAACATGTGCCGAGTAGCAAAACATTTGGGTTGACCAAGACACACCTGTGTTCCCAGCTGAATTCCAGCAAAGTGATGTTTGCTTTCTTGTTTTAGGTCTCATGTTGTAAACATCAGTATCCTTTCTGCAGTTTGTTTAGTGTTATATCTTTCATACTTTTGTGTTATTTTTTTGTGATTTTAACTGTTTAAAATGGCCCCCAAGCAGAGTGGTGAAGTGTTATGTAGTGTTCCTAGGTGCAAGAAGGCTGGGGTGTGCCTTTCAGAGAAAATACATGTGGTATATAAGCTCTGTTCAGGCATGAGTCATAGTGCTGTTGGCTGTGAGTTTAGTGTTAATGAATCAATGATGTATATTAAATAAGGTCTTTTAAAACAGAAACACACATGAAACAAGGTTATATATGGATCAGTCAGTGAATATGTGACCGGAAACTTGCAGGAACACTACCTTGTATTTCCCATAGGAGCAATGGTTCAGTATTTGCTACTTGAGTGTTTGTGGCAACTTTATAGAACATAATTACTATAAATAATGAGAATCGACTGTATCCTAAACATTTTTATTATATTTATTTCAAGGTACCTTATATTTTATATAATTGTAAATAGTATCTGTTTTTACATTATATTTTCTGTTTTCACTGGTGTTGAGTATATTGATTTTGGTATGCTGATCTTGTGTCCCAGCTTTGTCATTTTACTAGCTGCGTGATCAGGGCAAGTTTGTTAGTTTGCTAGGGCTGCCCTAACAAAGTACCACAAACTGGGTGGCTCAGACAACAGAAATTTATTGTCTTGTAGTTCTGGAGGCTAAAAGTCTGAAGTCAAACTCTTGTCAGGCTTGTGTTCTCTCCCCACTCCCCCTACCCCACCCCTACCCCCCCCCCACCCCCCAAAAACCACAGGGGACTCCTTCCTTTCCTCTTCTGCTAGCTCCTAATGGTTGCTTGGAATCTTTGGCATTTCTTGGTTTGTAGCTGCATGACTCCAATCTCTGACTTTGTTACCACATGGCATACTTTCTGTGTGTGTCTATGTCCAAATTCACCTCTTCTTAATGGGGCATCAATCATATTGGATTAAGGCTCACCCTAATGATGTCATCTTAAATTGATGATATCTACAAAGATCTGATTTTCAATAAGGTCATATTCACAGGTACCAGGGGTTAGGGGTTCACCATGTCTTTTGAGGAACACAATTCAACCTATAACAAACGGGTAAGCTATTTTATCTTTCTGTACATCAGTTTTCTTTGGAAATAGTAATTGTATTATTCTCAATCTAATTGTATTAGATTAATTACTATTATTAATTAATAATATATGGAAAGTACCTGAACTGTACCTGGCCCACAGTATGAATACAATATGTGTTAGCTAGTTAGGGGTGCCTGGGTGCCTCAGTCACTTAAGCATCTGTCCTTGGCTCATGTCATCAACTCAGGTCATTCCATCTCTTGGGATCAGAGCCCCAAGCCCCCGAATCAAGCTCTATGCTCAGCAGGGAGTCTCTTTCCTCTGCTTCACCCCTTGCTCCTTCCCCTCTTCTCCTCCCCCTCCCTACCCCACCCCTTCCCCTATGTGTGCCCTCTCTCTTAAATAAATGAATAAAATATTAAAAAAAAAACAATAAAAGTAAAAAAATGTATTAGCTAGTTAAATTACTTTTATCTAACCACTTTTTAAACTCTGTTCCTCATTTCAATAGTTTGTAGATTATTTTGAATACACTCTGTAGATAATCATGTTGTATGAAAATGGCAATTTTGTCTTTTCCAGTCTTTATACATTTTATTTTCCTTTCTTACCTAATTATTGTAAGACCTCCATGACAATATTTTATAAAAGCAGTGATAATAGGATAGTGGGCATCTCATTTTGTTTGTGATTTAAATGGTAGTTATTCTATAATTTTATCATTAAATATGATGATTGCTATAGGTTTATAATGATGTCCCAGGTTAAGAAAGTTTATTTCTGGTCATAATTTTTAAAGGGTTTTAAAAAGCGATTTTATTTATTTATTTCAAAGAGAGAAGAAATTGAGAGAGAGAGAGAGAGAGAGAGCATGCACATGCTCTGCTGAGCAAGGAGCCCAATGCAGCGGATCCCAGGGCCCTGGGGTCATGACCTGAGCAGAAGGCAAACACTTAACTGACTAAGCCACGCTGTGGCCCTAAAGGGTTTTATTTTTATTTATTTTTTTTTTTTTAAATTTTTTATTTATTTATGATAGTCACAGAGAGAGAGAGAGAGAGAGAGAGAGAGAGAGAGAGGCAGAGACACAGGCAGAGGGAGAAGCAGGCTCCATGCACCGGGAGCCCGACGTGGGATTCGATCCCGGGTCTCCAGGATCACGCCCCGGGCCAAAGGCAGGCGCTAAACCACTGCGCCACCCAGGGATCCCCTTAAAGGGTTTTAAAAATAAATTTTGAATGAATATTAAATACTTTAAAAATGCATTTCTTAAGATACTTATGTTTTTTTTTTCCCCTTCAATATCAAGTACCAAAGGACAGGAATGAGGAGCAAAAGGAAGTTTGGGCTATGGGTCAGGAGTAAAGTAGAAACTAGTTGGAATCAGACTGGGTCAAGAACAAGGGAAGAAACAAATTGCATTCGAAAGACTGTCTTATTTTGCAGGTGCAAAATATATGGGTGTGGAGGACTAGCTTAGAGTTGGTAATAATAATTAATAATAATAACAGCAACATTATAATAGTTAAATTAACATTCCTCACCAAATCCTTTCAATGCAACTGAAGTAAAAGAACGTACATTTCCTTTTGTAGTTTACAAAGTACAGTTATTTTGTGAGCTCTAACGAAGCACTGGCATAAAAAAATTCTGAAACAATGAAGGAAAAGATGTTTACAACACTTTGACCCAGGAGACAGTATAATTCCAATTTCATGCTTAGTCACAAAATCATCCTAAATAACTTGTTGAAATTCAATCTGTAGTGTGGTATAAATTCTATAGTCAGCCAACTCCTCCCCAGTTCCTCAGGCTCCCTGGGAAGGCTGATCATTAACCAGCCTCCCCGCCCCCCCAACCCAGTTCTTTCTCCTAATCAACTAATTTTTATTGTTATTTGAAAGTTTGTTGCACTGGGATAAATCATCTTTTTTGGGACACAGACAAGGTGAAAACCTGGCTCAGGTCCATATAAAACATTCTGAAACCTGTTTGTGATGAGTGTTTGGACAGGCTTTGTAGCTGATGTATCTCTTTAGATGACAACTGGGTCCTGGCCTGTACCTCTGCACTCATCTTTTGTTTATACCATTGATGACTAATCTCCTGTTGTTTACACCTTAGGGGTTGCCTCTTGACTTCAAACCCTCAGAGTGAAAAAAGCAGAGGGGAAGCAAGGAGCTCATGGTATCTGGAATCATTTTGGAGTTTCTGTGAAGTGAGAAAAACTCAGCATTGTTTACTTCTCTACTCCTGAGCTATAAATCCTAATAATTGGCAGCGGAGTTATCTATGATTGAAGGCTATAAATGCAAAAATCAAAAGGCGATTTAAGCATGTTTCTGGTCAGGTTTGAAACCTGCTTCAATAAATTCCAGTGGAAAAAAGAATATTTCTATCTGCTTGTTTTTCAGGTTCCTAAAATGACCTACAAAAAAGTAAATGCTAAGTAAGAATTATAAATTACATTGAAACTGTCTTCTCATTTTCTCCCTCATTCCTTCCTTCTTTCCCCTTCCCTTTTTCCCCACCAACACATACCTTGTAGGTGTCCATCCTATATGTCAGAGACGATGATAAGTACAAAGTACCTAGCATGGTTTCTAGTTTATAACAAGTACTCAGTAAGTGATTACTATCCCTAATGAGAACATGACAAGTTTTCTTTAAAAGATTTTATTTATTTATTTATTCATGAGAGACACGGAGAGAGAGGCAGAGACATAAGCAGAGGGAGAAGCAGGCTCCCTGCAAGAAGCCCAAAGTGGAACTTCATCTCAGGACCCCGGGATCACAACCTAAGCTGAAGGCAGACGCTCAACCACTGAGCCACCCAGGTGTCCCAGAGTATCACAAATTTTGGTGTGATTTGTTATCACCTACGGTGAGCACCAAGGAGAGGCTCCATTGTGATGCCTTTTTGTGGTCAGAAGTTGATGTTTGTGATAGTGTAGTCCATTGGTCAGAAAAATGGCAACAATGATGGTACACAAAACCCAATTTCTAGTGGCATTTCTATAGGGAGGGTGAAACAAAATCTTTCCAAAAGCCTTGATTCAAACATTGGGCTAATGAGGACATGTGGCCATAGATGATTTGAGGACTGTAAAAGGTTAATGGGTTCCTATTTAAAACTCTATGTAAAGATTTTTTTTTTCCAGTTTGGAGGACTGCTTTTTCGAAGTTCACACACAAATTCCTTTTTTTATAGCGGGTAGGCTGCCTTTCTCAGCTGCACACTGTCATTCCTAAACAATCCCGGAGCTAAAAATTTTAAGTGCTGTCACCCAAAATTGCTAGACAGAACTTACTCTTTAATTTGTCTGTCACTCTGTCTGTCACTCCCCTTGCACTCTATGGTGAGGCATTGGTTCAACTGTCATATCTTGAGTTCCTTTACAGTGAAAAGAGAGGGCCTGTTTTACTCTTGCAGTGGCCAGAGTGGTCACCTACGACTGCGCAGGGCTATTTTGATCTAAAACTTGGAGGGGGAGGGGTGCATCCTGCTGACAAGGTGCAAGTAATGTAACAAATCCTTATTCTTTTTACATGCATGATCCCTTACCTCAAAACTGCCAGTTAGTAGTAAAGACTCAAAAACTGAGAAGCAATGATGGGGATAGGTTTAAAAACTGGTCACCCCAACCTTTTATTATGGTTGTACTTTAAGCAAATGACTTGCTGTAGTGCCAAGCTCGGTAATGCTTCACAGAGGCAGGTGCATTTGGCTTTCTTAAAAAGAAGATGTAAGGAACTTGCACAAATCAATGGGTGGGAAAGACCATTAAATAGCTAATTACTCTTCTTGACTTTCACCTATTTGGTGTATCTAACCGGGAGGAAAACATTTGGAGGGGAATAATTTACTCTGTTCACCTTTTTCTCACTCTCTGAGCATGGAATTTCTGGAGGCAGTTAGCTGGTTTAACTATGGGTATCCTGCTTGGCCTCCACATTTTGGATTTAACGCTCAGTTATGTGCTGCTAAAGGATGCTACAGATTCCAGAGGGGAAGGAGAGACTGTCACAGTCAAGGCTGAGTTATAAGGTCCCAAGAAGAGTCTAAAAGTAAACTTTGGTTTAATCTCTCCCTCCTGAGCTAAATCCTTTGATTATTGTAGGAGTTCTTTGGGTGAGGGTAGGGGTAAAGAAAGAGTATCTCCTGCACTCCAATGTTATGATCTTATCCTTTCCTGCTCCCAAATGGGGACCTTTGGTCCCTGTCAGTGTGGAGGCCCACCCTCCTCTCATCTGTGTCAGCCCTGGTACTAGACCACAAAGCACACTCGGTATATGCATGGTTTCTTACAAAGACCTTAATAATGTAGGGCTTTTGTTCTATGTACTCCTTGCATATAGGGTTCTTCTATCTGTGATTTTGGCTTTGGACCTGGGAGAGGGGGAAAGGGGTGAGGGGCAGATTGAGGATGATACTAGTGTTCTTCACTGTGCTGTTCTAAAACCATACTCTTCTCTAGCCTCTGCCCTAGGGCTCGGGCTTAGTTTGGCCTCTGTGCCTCTTTGATCGCCCCATCCACACTGTCCTGTTCTCCACTGAGCTCACATTCTACATCCTTGGGGATGCGGAGGTGATGAGGCTGATCTCCAATCACTGTCCATCAGTCAGAGCCCCAGATGCATTTGATTTTGCAGTGAATGCATGTCTCAGGCCTTCATTCTGGGACCTCTGCAACAGTAATATATGCTATCTTTTGTTGTTGTTGTTGTTTTTAAATGAACGACTTGATTTTTAAAGCAAAATTATTCAAGGAAATAATATTAGGAGAGGTTGGAGGACATAAAACATTTTAAATACTCCACCTACTGATGTTTTCATATTTTAAAAAAACATATGTCAACTTTTGGAAATGTGAACAGGGAAATTTCTGGGTCTTTAATCGAAGGGTCAATAGTTGGAGAATACATATCTCCCTTTGCAAAAGTTATTTTTTGGGCAATTCTCTAGGAGTTGGCATTATTGATTTTAAGTTAATCATCTTGTGTAGAATGTTCTAAAATAGCAGATGATTCCCACAGCTCAGTTTACATTTGTTCCCTGATCTCCTCCCATGTGAGGAGCTCTTATTTTCTGACTGGCTTCCTTTCTCTCCTTCTCCTCAAATTTCAGTTAAAGTCCATTTTGGGAACTTGTGCCTATAGTTTAAAAACTTTATTGATGAGAGGCTTTGCTTTAATATATAATGAATGAATCAGAACTCTATGTCCAAGATGCCTTTTTAAGTGCCGACAAAGTGTTTTAATTTACATACTAAAGTCTTCATTTTGTTCTTAAACCTTCTGGACTTGCTTGATACATTTATCAAGTATGATTCCAAGAGTTCTTACATGGGCAATGTGCAGTATGTGCTTAATAGATAACATTAATAAACTCATACTCAATCACAACACTAAAAGCCACTTCCATCTGGATTTACTGGCAATAAAAAGAGACATTACAGAACTTTGGGAATTTGATCAAGGCGCCAAATACTAGTCTTAGATTACAAAATTGTAGAATCTAACTACTTGGGAAAACAAAGCAAACAAGGACAGACTTTTGGTAAAAGCTTTGCACTGTAGATTAATAATTAATGTGTTAAATGTACTTTGTAATAAACTCTATCATCATGGATTACTTTTGATAGCTAAATTGGCCATGATACCCCAGCGTGGCTTCATTGACTCAGGCTTTCAATTTTACTTGCTAGATTTATCAGGTTAAACGACAATGAACCTATTACAGGGCTATTTTAACTTGTTTAGAAATCATAATTAATTTAAAAATATTGATGGAGACTGTAAAACCTCTACAAAAACTGGCAAAATTACAAAAACAAATGAGAAGGTCTTTAAAAAAGAAAGTGGCATAATCTACTTTTAAGGTAAATAAGTAGCATTCAGTAGGGAAAAGCCTTTCAAAGGAACTAATTAATGTTTTTTATTCAAGACAATGTTGAAGGTAGCGCTATCTTATTATTATATGTGGATAATGAAGATGAAAGATTCAGTAAGTTAGTCTAAAAATAGTCAAATGTTTCAGAAACAAGCAAATTATATCTTATATATATATTTATATATATATATAAATTATGTTCATCAACTTTGAGGTCAGAAATCAGAAGTAGGTGTAAGAATTAAATGTCTAGAAGACTGAGAAAAATATCCTTTGTGATGTGTTTAAGTCCAGAACTCTCAGCATTTTTTTCAGAAATTGAATATAAATCCCACCAGAATCCTTTAGAACACACGGAGAATGGCAAACCAAATAGACCATCTCTTAGAAAAGTGAATTTTATTTCCTCAATCTTTGCCTTAACCTTAAGGAAATTGCATTTATTTCTATTTTCATGGGGCACTCCATTTTCAGATGAGGGATATTCAAGGGTCATGCTGGAGTGAAGGTACAGAGTTACTACACAAATCTATAATTTATCACTTGTTTTAAGTCCTGTATTCCCTACCCCCAAGAACAATAATCTCACACACATTTAGAACATTACTTGTTGCAAAGGGTTTTTGTTTTTCAACCATATGATGCTGTTCATTACTAAAAACTCACACAAAACAACACTATATTTATTATGGGTGTATGTAAATAGATTATGTGAAAAAAAATCCACCACTCTGTAGAAGGAATAAAGATTGAAGTCTTCATCTAAGGGGCGGAACCCACAAATCACTCTCACAAATATATTTCTTTTACCCTTGAAAACTTGTAAAGTCCCATTTTTATAGGGAAGCTCCTCTCACAAATAGTTGAGAACCTACTCCATTTCAGCTGATGGGATATATCAGAGAACAAAGTCCATGACCTCAGAACTGGGACCCTTGTCAGGAATACAGACAAAACATAATAGACATAAAAAGCAAGTAGAATAAATAGGATGTTAGAGGACGATAATTAGTACAGAAAAGGAAAAAGAAAAGTTTGCAAGGAGGTGAGTGATTATCCATGAGGTTATTTGGTGAAGAGCTTTCCCAGATGAGAGACCAGGCATTGCATGATCCCCAGGAGGAATGTACCTGTTCCCTCAAGGAAATGCAAGGTGGCTCATGGGGTTGGAGCAGAGATGAAGAAGAGATGAGGTCAGTCAGACAAATAGTATGGACCTCTATAATGTCTTTAGTTCTTCCTTGAAGGAAAATGTGGGGCTATTACAGGAGTTTGAGCAGAGAAGGGACACAATCTCACTTGAGTTTTAAAAGTTACACACAGCTGTTGTGTGGAGGTAGAGTGTAGAGGACCAGGTTATCAGGGAGGCCAGTTGGGAGGCTCAGACACTAACCTAGGAGAGGGGTGAGGTGGCTCAGACCCAGGAAGGTGTAGTGCAAATAGTGAGATGTGGACACAATTGAAGCATATTTTGGAGGAATAGCAGACAGGATTTCCTGAGATCAGATGAGGGTAAAAGAGAAGGACATGTGAAGAAAGACCCCAAGTTTCTTTGGCCTGAACACCTGGAAGGAGGGTGTTGCCATCAATGCAAATAGAGGGAAGGCTGCATATAGAACAGGTTTTGTGGGGGAAGGCTGGGATTCAGAGGTGGAGGTACTGAATTTTTTTTTTTTTTTTTTTTTTTTTTTTGAGGTACTGAATTTTGATACTGTTTTTAAGTATATCTAGGTCAATGGCCAAGTAGGAAATTAGATGTGAGAATCTGGAGTTTGGGAGGTGAGTCTGGAGTGGATATATGAATCTGCATTTGGGAATTGTCAGCGTGGTGATGGTGTTTAAAACCCAGAGGGGATGAGACTGCCAAAGTAGTGAGGGTAGAGAGAGATGAGACGATCGGGGACCTAGTCTGTTTTCATGGTGCATGCATGAAACACATCCTCAGTGAGATGGAACTATATAATTGCAATAATGAGCAAGTGCTCTGAAGGAAAACCTCCCGGGGCTCTGGGGGTGTACAATGATCAGGGTGAGCCTCTTACAGGAAGTGCCCTGAAGGAGAAGTAGGAAGACCTGAAGGAGAAGTAGGAAGGAGTCAGCTTGAAAAGGGAAGACAGTTTGAGTGAAGAGAACCAGGGTGGAACAGCTGCATGAGCAAACGACCTGGGGCCGCCAGGGCCATGGACACACTGAACACATGGATGAGTGTGGCAAGAACTCGGTGTGCCAGGGGGAGGGTGATGTGAAACACAGTTGAAGAAGAAGGCAGGGGCTGGATTGAGCAAGGGGCTGCAGGCTACATGCGGATTTTGAGCTTTTAGGCAATGGGAAGCCATTCAAAATGCTAAGATGAAAAAGACGATAAAACAGTGAATTAAAATACTTTAGCTGGAAAGAGGTGAATAGTGAAGGGTTTCAAGGACAGTGTAATGGAAGTTTCTATCTAAACTGTGTATGAAACATGTGGGAGAAAGGATGAATGAATGGCAAAGTCACAAAATAGGCTCTTGGGGTACAATGACTAATCAGAACAAGGTGGAATTGTAATATTTAATTTTATGGCTATTTTATTTTAAAAAATGAAAACCTCACAAAAGCTAGAGAGGACTAATAGAAACCAGGTATGGTGTGGCCAGTGATGTGACCCCCAGATTGAGAGTTGCATAGTCCTTTTTTAAATTGGAAAGAAGGATGGAACTGGGCATATAAAATAATGAATGATATGGATGAGACCAGGTGGCCGGCCCTGTTTGTCCTTCGCTGTTATGCTAGACTAGGTCACGGTCAACGACTGGTGACAAGCTGTTTTCCATCTACCCTGAGAATCCAAATCCCAAAAAAAAAAAAAAAAAAAAAAAAAAAAGCCTCAACTAAGGATTGAAAAGAGGTCAGAGCAGGAATGTTTTCACATTACAATACATTATAATAAATTTTGTGGGCTTGCCTTTTCTGAAACTCTTTAGAAGCTGGACAATGATTAAAATAAGCTAACTATGGTGAACCTCAGTGTGCTTTGCTACTTGCACTGATTAGTTGTAACTGCCCCTAGCTAGGAAACCAATCCAGGAGTGAGGAGTGATGAGACTCAGTTTGCACAGGGAGTTAGAAGAGGGAGTTTGGGGTATTTTGTAGGAAGAGTTACTTGGGGCCATGAGAGGTAGCTACAAAAACAACAGAGTATCCTCAAGGAGTTCTTTGGGTTCTCCCACATAATATCCAGTTAAATTTGCAAATTTGGAAGGCAGATTCTCATCTACTTGGGAAGGTACAGAAAGGGGGAAGGACACAATTCTTCTAGCCCCATGTTTTTGTGAATATGATGGACAGCTAATCCTTAATCAAAGGGAGTATCTTAAAAACCTTTTAAGAACTATAAGATTACTTGACAACCAAATACTAAATAATCTTACAGAAATGTCTTAAAGAATAATCTCATTAGCTCCTCCCTCCCCTCCCCTCCCCTCCCCTCCCCTCCCCTCCCCTCCCCCCTCCCCTCCCCTCCCTCCCCTCCCCTCCCCTCCCCTCTCTTTCCTTTCCCTTTCCTTTCCCTTTCCTTTCCCTTTCCTTTCCCTTTCCTTTCCCTTTCCTTTCCCTTTTCCTTTTCCTTTTCCTTTTCCTTTTCCTTTTCCTTTTCCTTTTCCTTTTCCCTTCCCTTCCCTTCCCTTCCTTCTTTCGTTCCTCCTTCTTTCCAAAGTGGTAATTGAGCTCCTCTGTGCCAGGAGCAGTGCTAAAAATTTTTTTTTAGTGCTAAATTTTAGAGTTTCCTCTAGCAGGGAAAGAGCAAATAGTAAACAAGGAAATGAACAAGTTCAATTTGTCCTGTGAAGGTAACAGAGCAGATGGGGAGGTAGAAGTAGTAGATCAGCCTGGGCCCAGGGAGCCATCTGAGATCTCGCATTCAGGGAAGTTTTCTCTGGGGAGTTTACATTTGAGCTAAGACCTGAGGATGAGAAGGGCATAGTCTGAGGCATTCCATCACAGCCATTCACATACCCTGTGTAGGTCAAGTGGTTTCCACTTAATTTTGTTCTTTTCAAAAATCTTATGTGGTGAAGCCTTTATGTCAGTTTATGATAACTTGTAGAAAGCCTAACACTCCTGCCACTTAAGTTATAGCTTCCATTTACTTGCGGGCATAATTCTTTATCATCTATTTTCAACCATCTTAATGCAAAGGAAGCCTGGTATCTATGACACTAGAGTTCCTAGGACAGGCTTAATAGGAAAAGAATGGTTTGCTAAATAAAATGTTCGCAAACAGTTTGCACGTTCAACTGTAGGGGGAGTGAATATTCATAATAGGAAAAATTCCACTGCAAAAAATGAAGCCAATGGTTAGGATATTTGGAAACTTGGAAATATCATCAAAATATAAATATTGGTATATTACCAAGATTGCATATTATTCTGTATTATTAAATCATACAAAAACTCAACTTTTACCGCAATCAGGTTTTGAATGCTCAACATTCTCATGCCATTTAACTAGAACAATTTTTCTAGATACAAATGGATATATTAACTTCCATAAAAGTGTTATCTTTTTACAGTATATTTAATTCAGATCCAGTTTCTATTTCCACTAAAATAATTGCTTATAATACACAGACTCGATTTTATATGACTAATTAGAACAGTGTATGGGAAAAAATAGGTTTGCAGGTAATATTGAAATTAAATATGTTAATCTGTACCTCTGTGTGCACATTTTATATGAGCTTTAATTTGCCAAATAAATTATAGTTCTGTGTTTATAAGGTGCCCTTGAAAGAGTGTCCTATTTTTGAGCACTAATACCACGGGGAAACAAATATACAAAGCTTTTAGCTATAGGCTACACTTGCATAAATTAAGGAAAGAGCTGTTGGTTGGTAAGTAGAGCTATGGTATCCTTAGCTTTTTAAACACTGAATTGTTAACACAATTTTTTTAGTATGGTTACTAATATTAAGATAATAAATAATATTTAGTTTCAATATCGCACCCTTCAGCCAGGGCATAAATTCATTTTGAATGCTGTGTTGAATTAATGTATAATAAACATACTGCAGTTTGCTATCAGGAATTCTCAATGAAATGCAGGAAGTCAGTTCTTTGCTTATGCATTAGCACTGCCAGTCTTGCTCTGTTTAATTTTAGCTATTTATAAAATTGCTCTACTGACAGTCCTCTTTATTTTAATGTGATTGTTTTAAGGTTAACCAGAAATGGTAGGGTGTGTTTTCTGAAGTAGGTTATAGTGCTGATGTAGGAATATGGGTCCTTAACAAAAATCCCTTTCACAATTAGCCACCTGCAATCAGGACACCCAGCTGCCTAATTGGGTGAATTGTGGGGTTTCCCGTGGGGCAGGCAGGGGCCTGCGAAGGAGCTGTTGAGTATCTCGGAAGGGAGTTGGAGCCCAGAGGACTTGGGAAAACAATGTTGGCTGATAGAATTAGAATCTGATAGCAGTGGCCAGCAATTGCCACCTACTTCTGAGGAAAATAACAGCTGTATTTAAAATGTTTCTTTATTATTGTCTAATAGGTTGGCTCTTTTTTATGATATTTATTTAAATAACTTCTAGGACTTTTTCCTTCAAAGTGGCTCCTGGGCTTGGATGGTGATGAAGGAGTACAGTGAATTCCCCAATAGCACCCTGGTTTGCAACCAAAGGAAGTAGTAAGGAAGCACTCAAAAAGGATAAAGCTAATATTATCTGTATCAGTCTGCTCGGTTGCTACAACAAAATACTACCGATTGGGTGACTTAAACAACAGAAATTTGTTGTCTCACAGTTCTGTAGCCTGGAAGTCTAAGATTGGGGTGCCAGCATGGGGAGGTTCTGGTAGGAGCTCTCTACCTGGTTGCAGATGGCCACCATCTTGCAGTATCTTCACTTGCAGGGAGAATGAGTGAGCTCTGGCATTTTTTCTTATAGGTATGTTTTTTTTTTAATTATTATTATTTTTTTGTATAATTTTTTATTGGAGTTCAATTTGCCAACAGATAGCAAGCATAACACCCAGTGCTCATCCCGTCAAGTGCCCCCCTCAGTATGTTAATGCTATTGAATCAGGGCTCTACTCTTATGGCCTCATTTAACCTTAATTACTTCCATAAAGGCCTCATCTCCAAATACAGTCACATTGGGAGTAAGGTTTCAGCATTTGAATTTTGAGGGGACACAATTCAGTCCATGACATACTCTAAATTATTTAATATAGGGTTTTTTTTTTTTTTAATTTATTTATTTGTGATAGTCACACAGAGAGAGAGAGGCAGAGACACAGGCAGAGGAAGAAGCAGGCTCCATGCACCGGGAGCCCGACGTGGGATTCGATCCCGGGTCTCCAGGATCGCGCCCTGGGCCGAAGGCAGGCGCCAAACCGCTGCGCCATCCAGGGATCCCCTAACATAGGGTTTTTTAAAAAGATTTTATTTATTTATTCATGAGAGACACAGAGTGGGGTGGGGAGCAGAGACACAGGCAGAGGGAGAAGCAGGCTCCATGCAGGGAGCCTGATGTGAGACTCGATTCCGGGTCCCCAGGATCACACCCTGGGCTGCAGGCGGCGCTAAACCACTGCGCCACCGGGGCTGCCCTAATATAGGGGTTTTTATTTTTATTTATTTATTTATTTATTTTAATATAGGGGTTTTTAAATAGGAGTTTTTAATAGGGTTTTTAAAATAGGGGGTCTAAATTTTTTTTTTTTTTTTTTTTTTTTTTTTTTTTTGGTGCCAAAGAGCCTCTTGGCAGTTTGGTAAAGCCTATGGACTCCCTCTCAGAATAAAGTGGTTAAATTCATAAAGTAAATTACGTAGGGTTACAAGGGAAACCAACTATATGGAAAGGCAGTTAGCAAAATCTTAAAACATTGTGATTTAGAAATATGTTTCTTTTTTATTAACACATTAGTTATTATGCTCTAGCAGTTTGTCTAATAACTACCATAATTTTGATGTAGTGTTGGGTAAAAATGATATTTTGAAATATTTGCAGTAACTATGATAGAAATTGAAAATGTTAGTGATTTTTTATTGGTGACAAAATCATAGGTAATACCATTGTGAGCAGTTTCCAACATCTGTAATGGAAGGAAATGTAACTTTTTAATCAGAGATGTGGAGATAAAAGTAAAATTTTTGTTTTTATCCAAATTCAAAGACTTTCTTATACGTATGGACCACAAGTTAAGGACTCCTGAATACGTCACTTTTTGAGATGTGTTTGCAATTTTAAAATCTGTTTTTATATTAGTAGTGCTTATAATTATAAAAAATATGTCAGCTATTATCATACTTAACAGAATTATTCATAGTTTTTGTTACTTTGTGGAATCTGGCTTTAAAGAATATTCAAAAAGTTGTGGTTTTTCTGCTGGGGCTAAAATTGGTGTAAGAAAAGGTTAAAATGGTAAAATTATTTTAACAAACTCCATTTATAAAGGGATTATTATGACATGAGGATCCATTTTTAAATTCACTTGCCAAATACAGGCATACTTCCTTTCTGTAACTGACTGATTTAGGAAAGCCATATATTTTGTGGGCATTGCTAAAATTCACATCAAAGAAAAATAAATCTGGGTTCACTCCATATGAAATAGTGCATCTATGATTTTATCTCACAGTAGTTTCTCAGCTTGGTCCTTTCAGAAAAGGAAAATATGTAACTAAAAAAGCAAAACTATTTTCCTTACCTGAAGACAAAAGACTATTTCCTCAAAAAGCCAACCTAAGAGGAAGCAGTAACTTTAGGAAGCATGGTTGGAATGTTGAGAAGGTCTACTTGAATAAAAGCCCTAAGATGCCTTTGGGGAGTTAAGCCACGGACAAAGGATTTGGGGTACTTTTTAAACATTTTTAAATAGCCAACCCACCTTATAGGGCAGAATTTTGATGACCTAAATCACTTAAGAAATGCTTTAATCCCAGAGACATAGCCAGGGGGCTGTTTCCTTCAGTACAAGTACCAAGATGGGATATATTACAAGAAAAGCAACTAGGCCTATTCAGGTCGAGTCTAAGGATATGGAGTCTTTTCAGTGAAATGGGCATTTAGTGTTTATTTCCTGTTCTGTGTTCCTGTTCCCAGAATCCATGAAAAATATGTGGCTTCCTTATTTGTATCTGTCTTTTTAGATATTTCATCATCTAACAGAAGAACCTGTAGTTACCATAATGATAGTTTGTATGATATCTAAAACTTGCTTAAGAAACCTATCTTTATTGTATTTGCTGGCCAGATGATGAAACTGAGATTCCAGAGGTTTAGTGGTTTGTCCAGGACCACAGCACTGGGACGTTGTGGTGCTTGGACTAGAGCCTGAGTTTTTTGTGTCTGAATCCCATGTTCTTTTTTACTAGACAGTGTGGCCTTATTTAAAACCTCTTTAAGGAATGGACAGTGTCGCACAGGAAATCATATTTCAATAAATATTCGATAGGTCAATTTATTGAGTATTTGGTCAATAATAAATATGAAGCAAATGGCCACAATGTGACAAGGTAACCTGCTAGGCACTGACATTACAATGTGAACAAAACAGACGCAGTCTCAGTGAAGCTTACAAACAAGTGGGACAGGAGTGAAATACATAATGATAATGCAGTGTAATGATGCACACTATGTAGGAGGGGCTGGGTTTGCTTTAACGTATGTCAATATCTGAGCATATTGAGTTGTGTCCTTCACAGCGTTCTTCATACTGCATGTACATGTAAAACACTGTCACTCAGACTATGAGTATAGGAGTCTTTCTGCCAATCCTTGTTTCTTAATGTACATGCTTGTGTGATATTGGCCAAGATTCTTAACCTCCACGTCCCTCAGCTTCTTCATCTGTCAAATGTGATACCAACAGTGGCTACCTCAAAGAGTTATTGTAGAGATGGGAGATAATCTATGTAAACTGCACAGAACGGTCCTCGACACATAGAAGTACTTAATAAGTGAGGGGGTTATGATTTTTGTTGTTTCTTCCTCCCTTAGTGTATGACAAGTGTTCCCTTGAACTTGCTCTTATGGCTTGCTCTGGGTTAATGTCCACAATTAATACTTGCCAGTCCTGATGCTATCTGCCACTGTGTCCAGGCCGTGATGTTTTGACTTCAGAGAAGAGTGTCTTTGCAAGTCTTATCTCAGTGTGATCTGCTCCCTTTCATAAAGCTCTGCCTAAAGCCCGTGTTAAGACTCAGCTTTTCCCCTTTAGTCTTAAAGGAGACGGAGATGGGCCTCGTATCTTTGTTGAAATTCTGCAAGATGCAATTTGAAGTTGGATTGACCTTCAAGCTGACAAAGTAAAATAAACAGTTTTATAAATGAAAATGGCTAATCTGAAATAGATCACAGCTAAGAACTTCATTTTTTATTCATTCTCTTCATACAAGGTTGATATCATACAAGTGAACATCTAATATTGTACTTCATTGTGGGGCTCACCGAAGATGCAGTTAGAGGAAATTAAGGACACAATGGACCGGCAGAAACCAGAGAAGATGTCTATAGTCCCTTATTTCAGAGAGTTATTATACTCAAATGTAGCTATGCCTAATTAAAAAAAATAGTTACTATAATTTTACTGTTGGATTCTTTTTCGTTTGAACTATTCTGGGCTCCTAGAAATCAACTTAAACTGACAGATTTAACTATTTTTTTTCCATATGGCAGAGCATCACATAGTCTAGGAAATCTGCCTGAAGGTGCTTCAGATGAGTTGCTTCAAACTCATGTCTTTTGAGGAGTACTTTGTAGCAATTTCGATTTTTTTCAGGAAAGAAAAATCTATCAATTAAGAGCCCAAATATTTACCAGAGAAAATACGGGAAAAGAAAAAGCAAATTGTAATAGTATGGGAAATAAATCACAGGATCTAAACATCTCCTCATCCTTACCTGACAGCTGAACCTAGTGGCTTTGCACAAAAGAGAAGCTCCGATACTGGTCTAAGTGCTTATTCCTGAGATTCACAGAGTAGTCTGGGCAACTACACTTACTCTGGTTCTCAACCTCAAGTTCTGGGAAGGCAGTGGATCCGGCTCCATTAGTGGGGAAAGGCTGAGTGTGTAAATAAGCGCTGTGCTCACAGCTGGCTGGACTGTATGGAACTGTGCAGTCCTATTGTGTATGATATAGCACCAAGATTGACGGCCTAGAAGAAGTGACCCTCTGCACATTCCCAGAGCAGCCTCTAACCCTGTTGCAGATAGATCCTTACATATACACAAATGCACGTAAACACACACACACACACGTACCTAAGCTGAGTTTGTGGGATGGCATTTGAATGTTCTAAAGGTCTGAGATCCTCTCTCGCTCATGTTATCACCTTGGTTCTTGATTTTTGGTTCCAGAAGCTTATAGCTCCAACCATCTTGGGAAACACTGTTTATCTCTTTGCACTCATTTCCTTCTGTGTGTCTTAGATGTGTAGCTCTTCTTAATTTACCCAGTGGTGCTCATGTCTAGTCTTTCTATTAAGCTGACCGTATCTGCATTTTTAATATGACAAGTTTGTGACTTTATGTATAAAACTTAATAAATCAAGGTTTATTGAATTGAATTATACATAGTTTAAGGTAAAGTAGGTTCAAAGGATGCATCATCTACACCTAGCTGTGTTAAAAGCATATTGAACTAAATTAAACCCCAAAGTGCATAACAATTGAAAAAATAGGGGGGAATTCTAGAAATGGTATCAAGTATAGAGATATATCCAGTTACTGACCTAAATTCATATCTAAAGTCCTACCTTCTTATATATTCTTGGTATTCTTGGAACACTGGGTTCCTGTGATGTGTTGTTTTCTCCTTTCACTTTTTGTGTTAATGTTCCAAAAGGGAGACAACCAAAATATCATCGTTGATTTAAATCTCTCCGGAGACACCCAGTACCACTGATCGTCTCTTTCCTCTGATTCTCTTCTGCAGAAATTCAGTGTCCAGATGTTTCAGAATCCAGATGGCCTATGAATCCTCTATCACCCAGAAAGGAGGAAAATATGCATGAAAGTAGAACACTGAAAAGACAAAAAAATAATTTAGTGTTGGCAATGTAATGGTGACATACAGGGCTCAAGGAAAAGCTTCCTTTCTGAAAGCAGCAACTTAATAAAATGCATGTTGTAGGCTCTATCAGCAAGCCAAATTTTCATTCCTGCTCTTCTTTCCATCACCATTAAGAGGCTTGCAGAGATCCACACTGTTTAAAGGGCAGACAGCATGGAAGAACTATCATGTACAATTTAAAGTAGCAGCTAAAATTGGAATGGTCACAAGAAAGCCTGTTTCTTTGCAATTAAATTGACAAGCTGTCTATGATTACCCTAGGGAACTTGGCAGCTGAGTGATAAAAAGACTGCAGAGTGTTGAAAGGTCTAACGCAACATACTAGGTGGACAAAGACCACATCTGCTTAATATACTGATTGGGAGAGTTCTGGAATGTACTTGGCTAAATTAGCTGAGGAAGGATACTTAATGATACTTTTTCCTCTCTAAGATCCTCTGCTCAGGACCCATTTTAGAAATTACCCATAAATATTTGGAAGCATGCATTATTAATACTATAGTGAAATACCTGATGTTATTTTGCACGTACCTATCTTTACAAATTACAAGAAGAACTGAGCAGAAGTTTTGAAAGAAAAAATAATAAAAAACTCTTTCATCAAATGTTTATGAAATTTATATATATGTACTTCAAATAAAAACTGGGTTCCCAAAAGAAGATGTATAGTAATATCAAAACCTAAAGAGTTGAATGACCATGGATGACTTAATACAATATATTAGGTGAGTTAGATGAGAATTATATGGTATTTTCATTGTTGGGTGACCCCTGAGTTGGGCAAAGCTGAAAATTAGGTTACAAAGGGGAAAGCAATAAGCAGATTTTTAGCGGTAGCAATTTGTGAAGACTAACACACACCCATTTCAGCAACAACTTAATTTTAGGGCAAACAAACAGGTGAAGGTTTATTTTGATACATTTCATAGGTATTAGTAACATTCTATACTAAATAAGCTAGTGATGGCCATATATCTATTTGCCCACCTGTTCTTTCTTTGGAAAATAGTTTGTATTTCCAAAATAGGATTACCCGAAACAGGATTTCTGAAGCAGAAGTGTATTATATACTACCCTGGCATTCACTTCAAAAACCAGAGAATTCCTAATCAGCTAGCTAATGTTGGCTGGTCTTTGGAGCCATGTGATACTTCAACAAAATTATTCAAAGCTCAGTCACTCAAATGTGCAATGACTTCAACATTAGATAAAGATTCTTAACATCACTAATTATTAGGAAAACACAGATCAAAACCACAATGAGTATACTTCACATCTGTTGGAATGACTATTATCAAAAAGACAAGAAATAGCAAGTGCTAGAGAGGATGTGCAGAAAAGGGAACTGTGAGCACTACTGACGGGATTGTAATTGATGCAGTTGCTAAGGAAAACAGTATGGAGATTCCCCCAAAAAGTTAAGAGTAGAAATACCATATGACCTAGCTATTTGACTTCTAGGTATTTATCTGAAGAATACAAAAAACACTGATTTGAAAAGATATATGCACCACTATGTTCTTTGTAGCATTATTTACAAAGCCAAGATATGGAAACAAACCATGTCCATCGATAGATAAATGGATAAAGATGTGGTATATGTATGTATGTATGTATGTATGTATGTATGTATACATATAGTGGCATATTACTCAGCCATAAAAAAGATGAAATCTTGCCATCTGTGGCAACCTGGATGGACCTTAAGGGTACTATGCTAAACAAAATAAACCAGATGGAGAGAGACAAATACCAATTAGCTTCACTCATAAATGGAATCTAAAACAAACCTAAGAAAACAAATGAATGAACAAAACAAAAACAAATTCATAGATACAGAGAACAGACTAGTGGTTACCAGGGAGGAAGGGGGTTGGAGGTGGGCAAAATGGATGAAGGGAGTTAACTGTATGGTGGTGGTAACTAGACTTGGGGTGGCAATTAGTTTGTAGTGTATACAGATGTCAAATTATAAAGCTGTACATCTGAAACTTATATAATTCGAAAAAACAAAGAAAAAATGCTACTTAGAAACTGATGAAAATCTGAGCAAACATCAATACAGGGGAATCCACTCATGAAATTGAACATGGTTTGAATACCATATTCAAAGATAACTTATTATGACATAGATCTCCATTTGCTGACATACGGAAATTGTTAATAGTATGTATTGCTTGACTGCATTTTTATTAAGCTTTGTGTACATTGAAAAAGGTTCTTCAATACTATATTTGGATTAATAGAACAATAATATCTTATATGTATGTAACACATCACAATTTGCAGAGACTGTACATCCGAAGTCACCTTTTTTCCATCCCCATAACAACCTCACAGAGTAGATATTGTTGCCCCATTTTAAAGATGAGGGAAGGGAAGCCCAGAAAGGTTAAGGGAGTGATTTTCCTAAGGTCACAGAGAAATTTGGCAGAGCTGTCTCTTTTCACTGCAGTCAAAGGAAGAGTGAGGTAGGGTCTGATGTGGGACATAGCATGAGACGTTTAAAAAAAGTCTTTCATTTTCAAAGCCTAAGTCAACACATTTGTGTAAATTGAACATTCAAACTTCCCTTTTGGGATAACTGGCTGAGATGATACATGTCTGCTGATGCCTTCAGCCAGACTCCTAAGAATCTGAATCTAATTATTGAGGGGAAAAATACTTGTACTCTTTCCTCCCATCATGTTGAAGGTTATACACTTATGTACTCATCACTTGCTTTTTCTAAGAAAATGTGCATGAGGTAAGAGGGCTGCTCTAACATTACTTTTTCCAAATGTCCCTGCTGCTACCAGCTGGTACAATGCCTTGTACAAAAGTAGGGTGGAATAAATGCCTCTTGATGTTAATTATGATTTCTGACAGCAACCAAATCTTGCTCCAAAACAATAGTTCGAGATTCATCCAACTCTTCATTATCCCTGATTTCCAGGGACAAGGAATAGCATGGATAATTGAAATCCACAGACAAATGTAAACCTCATTTTACAAATGGCTTCAATCTTCTTCCTCAGCAAACCTTTAACTACAGCTAATAACAAAATTAGACGGACTGGTTTGAGGTTTATCGTTCTTTCTGTCTGTTCTTGTTGATGTACTGCTGAGTGGGAAAAGGGTTTACAGAAAATAGGTAACAGGATTAATAAAATCAAGAGTTGATTGGAGTAAAACATCTTTTTGTTTTATTTTGACAACTATGATACACACATGTGTTTAACAAATGTTTTTTAATGAGAGGGACATAGGATGATAAAAATATATCATCCCATCTCTTTCTCTTCCATCACTGACCCAGTTCACAATTTCTGGGGCTGCTCAGAAGCCCTCATACCTATCTTGTATATTAAAGCATTATTTAATGTTATCCATGCATTTATTATAAGCCAGCAAACAAACTTTTTTTTTAAATTTTTTTTAAAAATTTTTATTTATTTACTTATGATAGTCACAGAGAGAGAGAGAGGCAGAGACACAGGCAGAGGGAGAAGCAGGCTCCATGCACCGGGAGCCTGATATGGGATTCGATCCCGGGTCTCCAGGATCGTGCCCTGGGCCAAAGGCAGGCGCCAAACCGCTGCGCCACCCAGGGATCCCACAAACAAACTTTCAGCAGTAAGGACACCAAGGCTTTAAAAATGTAGCACCATGTAAGATTAAGATTCAGAATGGAGTATATATCTTTATAGTTAAAGTAATATTGGGTATCTTTAAAAACAGGCCACTCGACACGTTTACAAAAATGCTTCTTCTTTACCCAAGGAATATGTGCTGAGAAAAGGAGATAAGAAAATTATTCGATATGTTTATTTTATGAGAATGCTACATTGTATATAGATATAGGGACCTCCCATGCACTAGGGCGTGGGGCCGTACCTTCTAGATAGAATTGGAAATGCTAACTGAATCAGCATGGTCTCTCTGTGGTATCTGTTTCTTCTTTTTTCCTTATTAAGATAACTTGGATTGTTAACATTGGATGCTTTTAATTGGTTGAAGTTTAATATCCAGTTTAATTGGATAATAACTTGGATCAGTTAAAATTTCTCACCTCCTCAGATTCTTTTACAGCTAAGGTCACATGACTAGTTGTATCCAATGATATGTGAGCAGACTCCTCTGGGAGGGGGAAGCTCTTGATAAGTTATCATTTTCCTACTAAAAGGGACACACTCAGCTGGTACATACCTTTTCCCCTTCCTTCATTTTGCTAGGCATGCAGACACAATGGCTGGAGGTAAAGGGATCATCTTGTGACCATCAGGGGAAAACATAGTGTACTAAGGATCATAGGAAAGACAGAAGACATTGAGTCTCTGATGAAATTCAGAGCCAGCGAACTGGCCCTGGACTGTCTCCCCCTAAATGCAAAATTCCTATTTGGTTAAGCCAGTTGAGTAGGGTTCCTGTTACAAACAGGTGAACAATATATGACACATTGGTTAGAGTATAGTCTCTGAGTCTCTGACTATAGTCTCCTCCGCTCTACTTTGGCAGTCACTCTTACTTTTTCTTCACATTTCCTGAAGTCATGATATACTCCAGCCATCGTGTGTTCCAGCTAGTAGTCGGACTTTTGTTGATCAATCCTCTCAGGCTACAATAATGTTTATAATGCTATTCATAAAGTTCAGGAACTTCCACCAATTCCTAATTGCCTGATAATTTTTATATTTGGTTTCTTAGACCAGTGTTTTAATGGCAGTTAAGTCACCATAAAAGTTGACATTTAGAATCCAGAATGAAACATGTATATATTTAGTTGTACACGCACGCATATTTAAAATAGATCTTATATATATAACACTCTAGGAAATTGATATCATACAGGTCAACACTGAATAAGTTATGTTAGCCTTCTTTTTTAAAATGTAAGCCTTTAGAAAAGGTACGTTCTATGAGATAATTTAGAATTAGAGCTATGATTGCCAATAGCCTACTGGAAATATAAATAAGCAAATTTCTTTTTTTAGAATAGCCAAGGCTATTTTTTTTTTAAAGATTTTATTTATTCATTTGACAGAGCGAGAGTGAGAGAGCACACAAGCATATGGGGGCAGCAGAGAGGGAGGGAGAAGCAGACTCCCCACTGAGCAAGGAGATGGACGTGGGGCTTGATTCCAGGACTCTGGGATCATTATCTGAGCTAAAGGCAGATGCTTAACCAACTGAGCCACCCAAGTGCCCCATAAATGAAACTTTTCAATACCTGTTGGAGATGGGAATTACAAGATGACGTCTATGGTTGGAAAAAGACCAACACAAAGTTAACAAGGAGAACATGAATTAAGCCATCATATGATTTCCCCCATATTTTTCATCTTATGAAAACATCTCAGAGTTTTGGAGCTGGACTCAGTGCTTTTGCACTTACTGCATTATGTAAACATTATCTGTGTCCAGGTAGGTATTCCCCAGGTGTCTGTAAGCTCCTGAAAGACCGAGACCATATTTATTCATGTCAGCTTCCTTAGTGTCTGTCACATGCTGGGTTCTCAGCACATGCTGATTAAATCCAATATGGTGAGATAAGAAAAGAGTGGGAGTTAAGGAACTTAGAATTGCAGGCTTTTCCTTTAAATTCCCTTTTCTTTTGGCTTTCCAGCTAGAGAGAAGGGTTGAGTAAATAGAAATAGGGCAGATGCAGGGGTTTTGACACTTGTTTTGAGGGGGTTGTAAATAAATCCTCGAAAATCCTCCACAAACCAGGAATGATAAATAACTTGTGCTCTTTAGCTTGGGAGGAGCATAGACAGCAAAACTATCGTCAAAAAGAATTAATAACCAGTGGGGGGAAAATCCCTAATTATTTAAAATGGCTGTATATCCATAAAATATGCTTTTAATGGCTTATGGGTATCCTACTTAAATATTGCCTTCTTTAGTTTATATGCTAATTTTTAAATAATTTCTGACTTTTTAAATAAAACTTTCCGGTTCTGTAAGAAAAGTTTAATTGAATGGGAAAACATTTAATAGTTGTAGATAATCATGACTAGGAAAACTTTCTATTTGGACCATGGGCTCACAACACAAGACATCAATATTCATTAGGGATAAATTATTTGGAGGAAATAATAACTCTAGATTGTGTGCAAATTTTAGGATATTAAACAGGCAGTAAACATCACACAGTGCAAATGTTTTCATTTGCCAGATTACCGACAATTTCTGCCTATTGCTGCATAGAAGGAGGGCTGGCATCTCCTTCAACAACCTTCAAAGTTTTCTACAAATCAGACACTGCTTTCTAATGTATGTGGTCACCATCGGTTAACCAGAGTATCCAGGCAACCAGAGCATTACATTTTCTTACCCACATGGAACTCAGCTAGATTCCTGGCGTCATAAGGACAGCTCTCGAAGGTGATGAAGAGCCATAAAGTATCCCAGAACCCAGGGCTTCAGGAACACTGCTGCCAGGTTCATCGGCTTAGAGTGTTAGGCCTCTGCCCAAACTCGTCAGTCATTTAAAAAAAAAAAAAAAAAGAAAGAAAGAAAAAGTCTGAGAGGGAAAAAAAGCCAAGGAGTTGGCTACAAATCTTACCTAATTTTTCATTGCTTCAGTGTTAGGAATAATTAGACTAAAGCATAAATGTTCAATTAACTTTCAAGACTGATAAACTGAAATGAATTTTATTGTCACATTTAGGTAGCTTAGGCATTTCCAAAATGTGGATGTTTTCAAGTAACAATGAGGATCACTCATCCTTACACGAGAGCTAATAAGCTGAGGAAGGCCGTAGAACACATTCTTATTTTATATGTCAGGGTGATTTGGAGCAGGAAACCGTAAAGACCTCTGAGGGCATCTCTTCAGGGCCCTTCTGGAATGCACGATTCCAGATCCGAGCTGAGAGAGTGGTGTGCTCCTCGGGCATGCATGGATGCGAATCAGGAGGCCTAACTTCTCTCTGCCTGGCGTTGGGAAGCTGGGGGACACTGGGCTGCAGGCTTTTCATGTGAGGCCTGATGGTTTTAGGACACTCGTCTCGGAGCAGATGAAGCACCCTTGCAGGCTCTGATATTCTCATCATGCTCCTGGGATGAAACTCTCACAACTGCCTACAATTCACCTTGACTGGGGCCATTCCTTGTGTCTCTCAGATGCTCCACTAGCTCATTCTCCTGAGGCAGTCTGTCACCCTTTCTTCCTCAGAGGCACCGCACAGAAAGAATCCTTTGGACACCAATGCACTTCCGCTCTCTTTCTGCCTGTCTACAGACATTCCTGTGGGCTCTTCCTTTTCTTCTCTTGACCTAACTTCGACCCCATGTTTGAGACATCTTAAGAACCACTTACTTTCTCTCCACGGTCCTTATTTTGCCAGATTATTTTCTACACCGCCTCTGTGAGAGACATAGTTTCTCTACGACCATCTGGCTTCCGATTCTTTGAAACTCATTTTATCACCTGGATTTATCATTCCTAACCTTTCCCACATTCCCATTAATTCTGTTCCTGCATTCCCTTGGCTTCTGGGCGCTTCCTGAAATACTGATCTTGAGTCTCTTTCCAGTTTCCTTCCTTTGGCCTCCACGCCAGGCTGGAGGTGGGGTGAGACCACTCGTGTGGCAGCAGGGGGACCTGGGGCTGGTGGCAGTGCCTGCGTGAGAACGGGCAGTCACTCAACTCCTTTCCGTCTTCCTTTCTTCCTATGCAAAGTGAGGAAGTTTCTTCTGGCTCAAAATTCCACGATTCTGGGATTTCTTTGTACATTTAGAGAGGAGTCAGGGAAAACTGCAGTGTAGTTTTTGCACCGGGAAGAATGAGCCATTTGCTGAGCGAAAACAAGGGAGTCACAGGTTTATTTGATGACATGACACCGAGAAAGATGGAGTTTGGGACTCAGGGTGGCATGTCGGCTTGTTTTTTGGAGGAGAAGCAAGCTCATGGTTCATGAAACTGGATTAAAACCGGTCAAGTTAAAATAGAGCCGACTGCCCTCGCCTAGTGAAGCACTCAAGGGCTCTGCTGTTTTTCCCAGCTCAGGACTGGATTTGCAAGCCTGTGTTCCTCAGATGTCTAGGACTGAAGTTTCCATTCGGTAATAATGGAAAGTAACCAAGGCCTTTATTTTAAACAAAAACCACTGTGGAGGTGGATCCAGGACGCGAACAGAAATAATACATTATTTTACAGAGCTGACGTAGTACTTTTGGGGGATAAAACACTGCACACACTATAAACAGATGGAAAGCCCCAGTCAGTCCTGTTAGGCCCAAGCTATGATCGATTGCAAACCAAGGGTTGTAAAATAAGTAACAGTGTGGAACCGTGGTTTATCAACACTTTTATTTTCCTGAGACAACTTTATCCTGGAGAGGAGGAGAGTGGGGCGCCTGGGGTTCCAGGGGGACGGTGTCATTTTCGGAGTCTTTTTCATCCTCTAAGGTTTGCGCTCCGCCAAGTTGTTTTCACAAACTCCCGCACAAAATGTATCTGGGCCACAGCGGCTCTCAAGGGTTTTATTAGCCCCTTGGGTTGGGCCTGGGAAGAATACACTCGAAAACGTAAGTTGCACACTGGAAAATGTTATTTCGATTTAAAATAAAAAAAAATCTGCAATGCCCAGCCTACCTTTGCGGGTTGCTTTCTCTTTTTTCTTTTTTTCTTTCTTTCTTCCACCCCGTCCCTTCCGGGAAGGGAATTGGCAGGGTGGGTGGGATGCACCTTGTGTGTGTGTGTGTGTGTGTGCGCGTGTGTGTGTGTGTGTGTGTGTGTGTGCGCGCCTCCGGATCTTGTCGGAAGAGTCGTTCACAAGTGCATAACACACTCACCCACCCCTTCCAGGGCCCGCTCTGCCGTGCGTGCGGCCGGAGGCCAAGTGCCCGCGCGCCCCCCGGTGCCCCGAGCGCCTGTGGACCGCCCGGCACCTCTCACCTTTCGCTCCCCCACGGAGCCCCCCCCCACCCCCCGGAATCCCCATCCCGACTGCATCGCCCACGCGGTGCAGCTAATGGTTTCTCGTCTACTCCGCGTCTAGGTGGGGGCCGGCGGGAAGCCCCCACTCGCCCCCCCTCCCCCGGGCTGGGATCGATGGCTGGGGCGGGGCTGCGGGGGCCGGGCGGGGGCAGAGGGGCGGGGGGGCGGGGCTGCGAGCCGGGGCAGAGGGGCGGGAAGGGGGGGGCCGGGGCTGCGCTGCTGCGGGAGGGGCAGGGGCAGCGGGGCGGGGAGCAGAGGGGCGGCGGGGGGGGCCGGGGCTGCGCTGCTGCGGGAGGGGCAGGGGCAGCGGGGCGGGGCTGCGGGGGTGCGCGGCTGCGGGCCCGGCGGAGAGCAGAGGGGCGGGGGGGCCGGGGGTGCGCGGCTGCGGCTGCTGCCCGGGGTGGGGGTGGGGGGGCGCGGGGCGGGGGGGAGGGGCTGCGCGGCTGCGGCTGCGGCTGCGGGCGGGTCCGGGGGGGCGGGGGGGGGGCGCCCGGCGGAGCGGCGCCCGCGGCAGCCCCAGCGGCAGCTGCGGCGAGAGGAGCGCGGGCCGCGCCCAGAGACACGCGGAGAAAGGGCAGCGCCGCCGCCTGCTGCCGTCCTCGGCGCGGTTAATCACGCGCTCCCCTCTCGCTGCTGATTTGCAAGAGCAGATTAATCAGAGAGCGCGGCTTGATGAAATTTGCTGTTATTGTGCCCATTTTTAGCAACATCTTTTATTATCTTCATTATTCATTTACAGGGGACCGGCATCAATTATGCAAATGAGTTCACAGACTTTGCAGATTACTTCATTTGCCGCTATTGTTTGTGGAAATTTAATTATTAAATATTATTAAGCTTGCGTTTTCTTCAATTTTCCAAGGCTTAGTTTCATTTGATTTTTCCTCCAGCTGCTCTTCTTTCCTTTCAGTGCCAAAACAGCTCCTCATCAAAGCGGCTCTGGCATGTGAAGACCAAATAAAATCTCCTCAATTTAATAATTTTGATGTTAGTCCCTTGTTCTCAGCTGCTTGCTCAAAGCAATGCAGAGAGGAACGCAGAGCACATTCAATTTAATGAGCAGAAATTGAATTCAAGTTTGTTCGGAATTGACTTCAATTAAGCAGAGTCTTAATGATAAATTAATCTCTTTTCTTTATTCCCTAGAATTTGTTTTTCAAAGTAGGAAATTGGACTACATTGAAAGACCAAATAAAGAATACCAATTTTAACTAGATCATGGAACTGATAGCAAAATTTAATTCTTTATAGTAACGTACTTGGACAAATAGCATTCTTTCTATGGCATGTATTATAATTTATATTCATTGTTACCACTTACACTTCCATGGCATGGATAAAATGGCAGTTGAATTAAATATGGGCTTGTAATAGACTTCAGAGTTTTAATCTTTATTAAGAAACTCTAATTGAATGCATAATTAGCTTTTCAGGCTTTAGGAAATTCGGTTTAGTATCTATGTGAACTGAAAACATTGATCAGGAATTTTAAAGCAATTTTTATGAGTTTATTTTTAAGGAGAAATTATCAGGCTGTATCTAAAATGTCATTTTAAACTGAAAAGCAAGACCCGGAGAGGCCAGGAATTAGGTTCATCCTGTGTTGTGACGGTCGGGGGTGGGGTGGGGGGGGTGGGGGGGGAGCCAGGGCTTCCTTGGAACCGGGGCCGACACTGGTAATTTTAAGTTCCTTTTATTAAAACCTCTAATGTTCCTTCAGGCCACCAAATCCATTATTCCTGTCCAGACCCTGCTGAAAATCAAACTCCCAGCTACTTGGGGATTTTAATGAGGGCGTCCGTATTGATTGCATGGTTATACTGTTTGGGTTTGCTGCCACTGTCAAAAACGTACCTGACATTTTTTTTTTTTTTTCATCTGAATCATGGATCATCTTTTCTGGAACATGCAGAGCATAATTCTCCATGCTCCAGTCTGCAAAGCGCTCTATCTACATATGCCAAATGTTATTATTGCCGTTCCTTCAGGAGTGACCTTAGAGGAGACGATGTTTGTTCCAAAGAACTTCAAGCTGTTCACTGTGGTGTATTCATAGCCACAGATTTAGCATACAGCAGTGTGAGGAAGTGCGCGGAGCTGTGTGCTGTGCACAGTGTGCGGGTCCCCTCCCCTCTGCTCCCTGCTCCTGCCGTGTGCGTGTTGTATTACTCTCGGCCACTCAGACATGGTGCGTGCACACCGGACTTTGCCCTGAATTTTAAATGGAATCGCATGCGACGGAGACTATCTTCTTTGTGTGACAGTACAGTGTTGTCCTTTCCAGTACTTTCCAAGGTCTACCTGCTTTCTGTGGGAATTAAAGATTTATATAATAATAGAATTTTAAAACGGACAGGGTGCTTAAAAATCACCTGGTCCAACTGCTATGTTTTATAGATGAGGAAACTGAGGCCTATAAATGTTATGTAATTGTCCCAAGGCCGCAGAGTGGGCCGGAGGCAGAGCCAGGGCTCAGACTTGGCGGGTTTAGCTAACTTCTGGCCCAAAGAGACTCTCCTTTCACTATTCCAGGCTGCTTCCAAGTTGTGTTGGTGCCGTCTTTGAGTAAGTGGCAGCTAGTTTAAAACAGACAGGAATTAATGTATTGTCGTGTTCAAACTGGGAAATACATTGATTAAAGTGCGTAAAAGCACACGTAAAACCCGGTAAGCCTGTTTATCTGGAACTTAGACCATTGGGAAGCCAAAATAACGGGATTGTTTTGTGCTCTACTTTAGTGGGAAGGGAACAAATGAAAAGTTAATGAGGTAGTATCAAGGATTTTTTTTTTTTTAAAACAAAAACCAGGAAGCTTTAGAGCACACTAGGCTCCGTGCTTATGAAGTCCTATGTTCTACAGTGAGGGTTGACAACATTTTCAATTGGTATTTCCAGCGTTTATTTATTCCATCCCCCATGAAGCAGTGGTATCTCAAACCTCCTTTATTTCATTGCAATGTTTCATTTGTTCAACCTTAATGAGCTGTGAGGGCCCGGCAATTTGCTAGATGTTGAAAATATGAAGAATGATAAGTCTGCAGGAAGTTACAGTTTAGCTGGTGGGGAAAACAGAAAGGAACCAATAATTATTGTATGAAATAATAAGCGTTGTAATGTGCACAGAGCGCTGGGGGCACCCGGAGGGGGGCATCGAAGGCAGAATGGGAGGCTTGGGGAAGCTTCTCCATGCAGTGTTTGCTTGAGCCCTGCTTCCAAGGGCAAGTGACCAAGGAGAAGAAGGTGCTGGTGGTGTGGGATGGGGGGTGGGGGTAAAGGAGGTTTTACCAGGTGGAAGGAAAAGCATGTGGCCTGGCAAGGAGGCATGGGCCAGAATGAAAGCTGGCTCTAGGTTTGTGCCAGGAGGTGCTGGGAGATTGAACTACAAAGCCAGGTTTAAGACCAGGAAGGCCTCTTTTGTATTCGGGATCAATCATTTCTTCGGTTAGTCTGGAGGGCAAGTGCTTACAGCTTCCACAGGAGTAAGAATATTCCTGGGACCGTGGTAATCTCATCTGCATCTCTTATTAACTAATATCTTAGTTATTACTTCAGCACTGATTAGCGCAACAAAAAGCAGGTTAGAGGAATTTGGAGAATGGAAGGGGGACAGGAAATGGGAGGAGGAAGGAAGAAAAGAATGGACATGTTGATAAAGGTGGGAAGGAGACACTTGAAAAGAATTTTCTATTCACGGCTTTGCCTAGGACCCAGGTAGGTCTCTTTCATCAGCGCTGGCCCTTGGGACCTTAACATCATCTGTGTACCTTCTGTCCATGGACAACGGCTAGAATTTTACACCTTCTCTCTTGGGAAAACTGCATAATGAGCATTTGACGTGATGATTTGCAATGTCTGTAAAGGTGATTTCCTCAGAACTCAACACCCAATAAAATTAAAACAGATAAAATCTTATTAAGTCTTGTGAGAGCATTGTACCAAGTTTTTGAGAATCTGTCTCCAACTTACGGTGACTAGGGGCAGTTCAGTTCACTAATATGGTGAGTTAACCAGAGTACCACATTTCCCCCACCATTCTCATAAATTACCTCACTAAATACATTTTATTTTCAGATCTATAAAATTGGGTTTTCTATCTTCTATGTGAGAAAATTAACATAAATATAAACATACCGTACACAAAAGCAGTTCAGATAAAATCAATGACATTTTCTTCCAAATTAAAATGAAAAAACCTCAGGCAGAATTATATAATTCCAATGATAAGAGTTTATCACCATGTGTTGAAAAAGAAATTTTGAAAAATATTTTAAAGTAGTAGGAATCCAAACAAAAGCTGTAAAAGAAGTGATATCACCCCACAGTGAAGGTTATATTTTTTATCTATAGTTGATTTGATTTGAAGAGAGCTTTGTTTGAAGATCTGCTCAAACTTCAGTTAAGTGTGGAAAGGGTAGGGACTTTGCTGTACACCTCTCAGCTGAAGCTGAATTAAAATATATTGGCTAAAATCATTCACAACAGCCAAGATACGGAAGTGAACTAAATGTCCATCAATGGAGAGATGGATAAAGAAGATGTGGTGTATATGTGTGTATATATATATATATATAGAAAGAGAGATAGAGCCTGAGTGCCAGTACAATGGACTGTTATTCAGCCTTAAGAAGGAAATCCTACCAACTGCAATATGCAACTTGAGGGCATTATGTTAAGTGAAATGAACCAGACAGAGAAAGGCAAATACTATGTATATGTGGAATCTTAAAAAAACAAAAAAGTCAAACTCATAAAAATAGAGGATGGCAAAGTGGTTACCTGGGAGTGGCAGGAAATAGGGAGAGGTTAGTATGGGGGTATAAACTTTCAGCTATAACATAAAGTCTGAGGTGTTAATGTAAAACATGGTGACTATAGTTGATAACAGTGTATTGTATAATTGAAATTTGCAAAGAGAGTAGAACTTAAATGCATTCAATAACTAACTAGTTAAAATAAATAAGATGATTGGATGTGTTAATTAAATGATGGGACATTCTTGCACTATATATATATATATATATATATATAATCACTTTAAATGTCTTACAATATTACATATCAATTATACAAATTGTACGATTATACGATTATATAAACCTGAAGAAAAATACTGAGAAAATTCTATGTCTGTCTAAGGAATGTCTGAGTGTAAGATTATAGACGGGCCTTTTAGATGGCCAGTTAGTTAGATATAATGTTAGAACCCCAACTCATAGATGTCATTTCTTCTCTACCTTTCTCTTGAGGAATTAAGCTGTTGCCTTGTCCAGCTTGACCAATACACATTTTCTGTCTGATTTATCAACGTCACAATATCAAATCAACCCATTTGGTTTTCTTGTCCTTGTATCTCTTATAGGTTCTCTTGAAAAGCTGTTTCTCTTGACCTGCCCCCTCAACCTGAAGCAGTGTAATCCATATTTTGGATTTAGTGTCTCTTTTCTTCTTGTGAGAACCTAACTGCTTTCCCATTTGTTCTTTCAGAATAAGATAGATTTTCTAATTTACCATATTTTGGTGTTCAACTTAATTCAGTGCAACCAATTGTTGAACCCTTCTGTATAAGGCATTGTATGAAAAAATCTCAGGAGCTACAAAGATGAATAAGATGCTTACTTTGTCCTTAAGCAGTTCATATGTGAGAGGTAATGTAGAAGCAAATAATGGTCATCAGTGTAATGAATATATTGTATATTCATACAGTATATACATATATTGTAATGTGTGTATTCATTCATTACAATATATTGAATATATTGTAATGGCGACGGAGACAGGGCTCTGAGGAAAGAAGCTGAAGGATCACTTAAGTAGGAAGGAAACTTAACCTGAGTGCTAAAGAATCAATTGGAGCTTGTTAAAGTGTAGAGGGCAACCATGGAGTGAACAAGAAGAGCCTGGGCTTTGCAGACAGATAACTGGGTTAGAATCTGCTATATACTTGCAGAGCCAAGCGTTTCACCTCTCTGAAACTCAGCATTCACAAATGAGAATATCCAGTTTGCAGGGCGGATAGTCATAGACATCTGTCAGAGTATCATCATCTGCATACCTGCATTCCTTTCCTGATTTCTTTAGATTTTTAGATCTGGGAGGGAAAAAATTTGGCCTCTGGATACTGTCCCTCCCCACCCCACTCATCATGCCCTAATTCTTTCTCTTCAATGTACCTAGAAGGAAAAACAAGTCTCAGGGTCAGGTCTACATAAAGACAGAGACGGGGAAGAGGGAAAGCAGAGGTACTTGAGGAGTGTGTGTGTGTGTGTGTGTGTGTGTGTGTGTGTGTCGAGGGTTATTCCTGTTCTTTTGTTTCTTTCTGCCCTAGTTTCCTCACAAAGAAATAGAAGGAATAAATTTAAGAGGAAATAACTTTCCTCCTTTCCTTATAATTCCTCCTTCCGCCAACCAGTGGTTTGTATGCTTAAACTTCCTGGCAAACATTAAGCACTCAGTAAATTTATGACGAGCAGATATTAAAAAATAATAATAATAAGTAAAAAGCCGGGAAACAAGGCAGATGGGATAAAAGGAATCTAGTTGGAAGAGGTTCTTAGAGCTTTGGCATTTTTTTGAGGGTAAGGATCATGTATTTTATTCCTTACCTCCTCTCTCCCCATCTTTGGCGAAGGGCTCACAAATAAGCAGGCATATCCTATGCAAATAAAAAGCATTGAAACTTGGTTTCCTTTTGTGCACAGAGTGATATAAAAGAGTTAACGCTGATTAAAAAAAATAACAACAGGGAATCCAAATATGCTTACAGTAAACTTCCATGCAATATTGTGACACAGCACTGGAGGAGGGAAGTAGGAGGACGTGTGTGGAAATGAGAGAAAAAGATGGATGGAAGAGACAAAGGCGGGGGGTGGGCAGAGAGTGGGGGAGAGGCCAAGGAAAAGGAAGCGGAGACAGAAAAATAAACTGGAGAAAAATGAACACAAGATGGGAGAAGGAGAGAAAGGGAGAGGTGGGAGGACAAAGGAGACGATCGTCAAAGGAAAAAGGGAGAGAGTATGTACAGAGTCTGCAGAGTCGGCTGTGTGGGAAACACATTCTTCTCATTCTCAGGGATTCGTGTCTGTGGTGGGCTTCCCATGTTGTCACTTCATCATCTTTCTCAAAATTCTCATTAACTACTGTTTATAGCTATTTAACTGCTGCTTACCTTTGGATTTTCAAGGGCTTGACTCATAATGGGCTTGATAATCATACTAGCCTTTCATGGGGAAGTAATTATTCTCTTGGAGCATTATCTCTGGCACATATCTTGGCCCCGAGAAAAGGCTCTTCATGTTCCTACTTTAGGAAGTTGGAGGTTTATTGAGATTGCCTCCTTTCAGGAGCAGGATTTGATTTTTTGCCCCCCAGATGCCATGGGATCTCATCATTTTCTTTCTTTCTCTCTTTCTTTCTTTCTTTCCTTTCTTTCTTTCTTTCTTTCTTTCTTTCTTTCTTTCTTTCTTTCTTTCTTTCTTTCTTTCTTTCTTTCTTCTTTCTTAGATTTATTTTATTTATTTGAGAGAAAGAGAGAGAGAAAACACAAGTTGGGGGAGGGGCAGAGGGAGAGGAAGAAACTCAAGCAGACTCCCCACTGAGTGTGAAGACATGGGGCTCAACCTCATGACCTCAGCAGAAATCAAGAGTCAGATGCTTAACTTAGCCACCCAGGCGCCACATCTAAAGCATTTTCTGTAACTTGGTTGCATTTTTGAAAAAGTAAATCGTGCTTCGTGTGGCAAAAAGTGTTCTTAAGTCACAGGAAAGCCGCATGCCACCAGCTTAGACCACTATCAGAGTGAAAGCTGGGGATGAGGGCCTTTGCAGGAAAGGTGTTTACTGGAGGGTTATCAGTTTTGTTTTTGTTTTTTTAATTTTCCGTTACATTAGTAAACAAGGTAAAGTAGAATTGAGAAGGGAAAATAATACTGAAAAAGTAAAAAAATATTGAACTTCCTGTTTTATGAAGTTTCATGCATTTTTAGGAAATGCCTCACAAGGGGAGGGACTGTGACTTTAATGCAGCTTTGAAATGTAGGATGAAAACATGGAGATTTTTCTGTTTGTTCTTCTGCTTGTTTCCATTTCCATGAATAGCTTTCTACTTTGGGGACCTTCTCCCACTACAGCTTGTGTGCTGTTTTCGTTGGCTTTTGAATATCGATATCCAAAGATGTTTACTGTCCTTTAACAGTAAAAAAAGAAAATCTTGTGTTTATTTCTTAGGTGGGGAGGGGAGGGTTGCCAACATGCAGTTTTGGCACCTGCATTAAAAAAAAAAAAGTCACCCTTCTTATTTAGCATCGTCCTTCATAATACAAATTGCAAATAAGGCAGCATGCCAGTGCTGAAAAGTAATTTCAATTAAAATTCCCAGGGCTTTTCAGGGGCGACACAGGAGTCAGTCTTAACACATTGTCCTTGAATCTGGGCACAGCTTACCTGGAAAGCTTCAAAGAAGGACAAGTAATTTTAGTGTCACCTCCCTGTCCCTTTTGCCTCTCCCCTCCCCTCAAGCCATAAACAAAGAAATGAGTGCCCTTTCCACAAAAAAAAAGGAGGTTCGGTGATCGTTTGTGTGGAAAAGCAGGTAATGGACTATTAAATAGTTGTTTGTGAAATCACTGCACGGTCCGCTGTTTACTTGTTTCTGCAAAAGTATTTCTGTTTACCCAGTTCTGGATAAAAAGCAGATCATGTGACAACGCCCCAGAGTAAACAATGTCCAGATAGATAGATATTTCCTTTGGTCTTCTGGTTCAGATCTCTGCATTTTCTGTTGTTATGCAAATGAAGGAGGGGATGTGTGGACACACTGTTAGAATCTAGGCAGTAGGGCTGGGCTGGTGTGTTGGAATAGCCTGTCCCAAGGGACTTTTGCCCCCTGCCCTAATGGATCTCCCTCATCACCTTGTCATATGTTTAAAATCACACACTTCTGCTCTCCTGTATGTTAGGGGTGCTGGTAAAATCAGGAGTTGCTTTGGAGGAGTGATAGTAAACTGGCACCATTAACATTTGAGTTCAAATAAGACTTACATTTATTGAGTGTTTATTTATGAGCCAGGCTCTATGCCAGATATTTTATCCTTTTTTTAAATAATTTTTTTAAAAAATTGATTTATTTGACAGAGAGAACAAGCAGAGAAGGTGGCAGGCAGAGAGAAAAGGAGAAGCAGGCTCCACTCAGGGTAGGGAGCCTGATGCGGGACTTGATCCCAGGACCCTAAGATCATGACCTGAGCCCAAAGCAGATGCTTAATGTACTGAGCCACCTAGGCACCCCAGAGATTTTATCCTTATTATTTACCCTCACAAGATTGCTATGAAACCTGTACTATTATTGTTCCAGGTTGCAGATGAGGAGACAAAGGCACATGAGGGTTATCTGCCAACTCTCAGAGTTAGCAAGCAGAGGAACTTGGTTTTTACCTGGATTCTCTGATTGCTGAGCCTGAATTTCTTCTGACTTGGTATCAGCAGAGAATGGTGTCCAGAAAAAAAGAGACCATGAGGTTAAGCTTTGATGTGGTGGGTCTGGGAGGGTGCTGTCCAGCCTGTGTATAAAACGAAGACTAAGTTGAGGGAAGGTAGATGTTGTGAGCTGATCACTGCTTGGGGCTTGGAAGGGAAGGACTGGTGGAAATGAATGTGGAAAAAGAGGAGGAGCTAAGGAGGTAGAAAGTTAATTTCACAGATTTGCCTGTGGCCAATCTGATGGGATCATTTTCCTAGATGTCTCTTAGATCCTGAAACTGTAGGACTTCTGCCCTTCGTTCATGTTTGGCAGTTACATGGCTTGCATGTAATTTACAGCCATGAGGTCTTGTGATCCTCACAGGCATTTTGATTCCCTGTACTGCTGAGGAACCCAAGAAGCAGAGGTTTGCTGGCTAAGCCAAGAGTAGAACCCATGATGTTGGCTCTGAGCCCAGGACTCTCTCCAGTGCCCCCCTGGCAGCCTCCCATTTGCTGCCCTGGATTGTCCTGCAGGCGGCTCCTATTTACTCTCATACAGAACACTGTCATTCTCTGTTCAGCCTCTTTTATTCCTAAGAGATGGTACAAATTATATACACCCACTCCTCCAATCTCGATTTGGTATTTGAGTTCTGTTAATTCATTGTTATGTGCAGAATGCCTTCAGTGAACACAACAAGCTGCAGAAAATATAATTCTCCCTTAATGTATATTTACTAAGTGTATTTATTATTCATCAGGATGTGCATTTTAAAATGTGAGTCTAGATTCCCTCACTTTTAATCCCAAACAAATGTTAAAAGATTTATTTTTATAATAATCCCAGAATGAGAGCTAAGTAAGCCTCCCTGAACACGGCTTGCCAAGTAGTGGATGTTAGCTCTATATCCACACTAGATGCTCGATCTGTGCTTGCTGTTGTCTCTTACCGTTTCTACTGGTGATGCACAGAAGTGTACTAGCACACTAGGGCCCATCGATGGTTGCAATTTGTTGGCACAGACTCTAGGGAAGAAGTGCTGCAAGGGAAAATATGAAAGTGGCCTTTCTTTGCAAGATATAGATAGATATGGTGGGAGAAATAAAGGCAGATGGATGAAGAAGAGGGAACATGTGGGCCAAGAGATAAGAAAATGCACAAAAATAAACTTCAAAGACCTCAAGGTGCTATCAACATGCAAGTGTTTGAATAGTATATAAAGAATTTAACATGAATGCACTAAGCATTCTGGAATGAATAATCCCTCCTTTCCCATCCTACAAGAAGACAAGTGTCTAGGGTGCAGGTGCCAATGTAAGGTTAGTACAGAGGAGGATTCCCAGTAATAGTCAAAGGCCAGCTTGCATGACAGCAGTGTGACTGCTGTCCTCTCTTTAGGTACGGCTAGGGTCCATTTGAACAGGACTCTTCAGCTGAATTTCATAAGAGTCTCTACTCATTAGTGGTCTTTACAACTAAATGGCATCTATCTCATACATTCCTTAAGATCAAGAAGTTTTCTGGTTATCAGTTGGAGAATCTTTTCTCATTTGTAAGTACTAGTGAAGAGCTTCATTTCCACCCAAGTGTTTTGTGTGTGTGTGTGTGTGTGTGTGTGTGTGTGAACTCATAATACCCACAATACATTAATAATTAGTGTTGAAATGTGTCAAAATAGTTCAGTTTAAGACATCATTCAGTATAGATCTTGGGATATTTTCTTCTTTGAGGTGAGCATCACTACACGTAAACACCAGCAGGGATAGTTGTACAGCTAGAGTTATAAACATAGTAAGAAAAGAAGTTAATAGGAGATTGATTCTACAATTAATTAATAATAATCAATAAATTGATTAATAAAGAAGTTAATAGGAGTTTTATTCTACAATTCTTACTTTCTTATGTTGGGTGGAGACAATGAAGCAAAGCAGACACTGATCCCTATGGTTTTAATTTTTTTTAAATTTTTTTTTTATGGTTTTGAATACACTTTCAAAAGAGTAGAGGTGAAGATGGAGGAAAGGGCATCCTCTTGTCCCAAAGACAGATGCAGAGTCCTATAAACCTCATTCTGTGATAAATTCTTCAAATAGAATTTCAATGAAGAAAAATAATTTGGGGAAATATTTGCATTTCATGAAAGCTTTATAGTGTGCAGTACAGGGAGGGGAATTGAATATGGTTTCTATCTACATTTCAAATGGAATCCCATCATGTTTTCAATCCTGGTATACTGGTTAGATAATAGTTAAGGTTAAAGAAGAGTCAGATTTATCCAAAGAATAATTTTTTCTCATGTAATATAACAATTTGATAAAAACAAGTAAAACAGTTTTAAAGAAATAATAGAAAATAGCCACTTTATAAAATTAAAAGAAAAAAAAGTGACAGCAAATCAAATCAACTATTTGTACCATGGTTAATCTTTAGCCTCTGTCTGAAGTCTCTCTGTTCAATGCCACTGTTGCTTCTTCTCTGGAAGATTTCCTGTTGACCAATGTTTTCCAAGTTAGCTCATCCTACTTGGAACAAAACCTTCCTCCTTGCTGTGAGATACTAAGTGACATGCCCTCTAAATTCTTGCCATAGCCTTTAGCATTTGATAAATGAATTAAATAGAAATAATTGGGCATCTTTTGCTGAACTTGATGCCTGTAATAAATGTCACTGGTATCATACAAAACAATTTATAAATTATTTTGAAAAGAATCATTTCAACTACAGAGCAGGCAGTGAAGGAGACAAATGAGAAGGATTTGCAAGAGGGCATTTCTATAATGACATCATAAGAGCCAAGAGGATTTCAGTAGCAATTCTATTCATGCCACAAAGAAGAAAAAAACAAAGTAGTGGGCTCAGTGGTTCTATGATATTTTAATCCTGTTTTTTTCCCTTTACTTTTTTTTTTTTACTCTTTATTGGGTAATTGGAAAGAAAATAAAAAGGAGTTGATGGTACAGAGACTTCAAATCAGCTTACGAATTAGTGTTGCTTGTGTGAATTTATGTTACTTACCTATTAAGTTTCATGAAACCCCTTTGCTAGCCAACAGAATGGTCTGGGACAAGATGACTTGGATTTTTACAATCCTTTGTTTCAAAATAGTGTGGATATGGAAATAACAATGGTTCACATGGCATGCTACACCAAATAGGTTTTACATTTTTAGTAAAATTTCCAAACAAGCATCGTATCACTGAAATGTTGTCAAAGGTTATGTTTAGTCCATGAGACAGGCTCAAAAACAATGAAGTTTTTCTCTCATGCAAATTCCCAAGATGAGAAAAAATTAAAAAAGCAAATTAAGTGGAGAGAAGTAAATGAGACATTATTTCTCCAAAGTTGTTTTATTGCCTGCCAGGAAAATATCTTCAGGAGATGGACTGAATAGGAAAAGACTTTTGTAGTGAGCATCTGAGCCACAGCAGATTTGTGAGTATTATTGGCTTTTTCAGACATCAAAAGCAAACTGTGTGAAAGATGATGGAGGTGCTCAAACAGGAATGGGGAATGAAAATGAGCAAATAGAAGATCATGCTCAATAAAAACACAAAATGATAATCAGAATAAATGAGACTATCAGTGCACAAGTAGAAGAAAATCAACTAGGAACATCTGTTCAGGTGAGGCTGAAATTAAGAGAATAATCAGGCTCTGGTCGTGTGCATTTGGAAAAAGTCTATGAAAGATATGATGAGTAGCATCTCATCCTTCGCCCATGTGGAATAATCGTATACTACCTTTGTACTTTCATTGAAATTGGGTTTTGTGGCTGTGGATGTTATACCTTCCAAGAAACATAGGTTTGCAACAAAAATGCAATTGGATGCACACTGCAGATTAAGAAAAATTTAACGGTGAAATGAAAATTTCTCAGATAAATATGTGAAGATATTAGTAGTAATGAAAAACACTTTTAAGCAAGCCTCCAAATGCATGAAATCACAGTAGTGTCAGGCCACAAAAATCTCTGTAGAAATAATATACATATAACACAGAGAATGTTAAAACCAAATATATTGACTTCTGGTTTGGGAAAATACGGGAAATACACATTTCTTCCTATTCCTCTTGCTAAATACTATTAAAATCTCTGGATATTACATGTAAAACAAACATGAGAAAATTCTGAAAGATGGACAGAAGAAGGCAGACCAGTTAGGGACTTTGGGACCTGAGAAACAATATGACAGTGAGCCCAGGGTTTTATTTTTACCACATATACTCCACACTGGGTCCTGTAGAAGCCAGCAATGTAGGAACGCCAAAATTGCAAGCAAACGTATAAATAAGCCCCAGTAAATGTCTGGTTTGCTCTCTAGCCGGAGGAGCAGGGAGGATCAGCCTAGCAAGATAAAAACACTTTTAGAATATACTCCTCTACCCCATTCCAACCAAACACTGTGGGTAAAGAATGGTGGCCTGAGTCCCACCCTTGTCAACAAAGGCTGAATGGGGAGCCTGGACTTCCACCCTCGCCTGGAGGTAATGAGACATCTCTCTCACCCCTCACTGAGGTTGTGTCAGAGAAGCTGAATGGGAATCTGGGACTTGCACATTCTCTCAGACATGTGAGCCACCCTCAACTGTGGTGTCCAAGTGTGGAGCAGTGATGAAGCACCTCTCCCTCTCCCTCTCCCTCTCCCTCTCCCTCTCCCCCTCCCTCTCCCTCTCCCAGTCAGAGTGATGTTGGTGGAGGCCTAGAAAGGAGCCTGACTTTCACCCAGCAGAAATGAGGCAGCTCCCCCTTCCCCAGCCACTGCTGTGTCAGAGGAGACCTGCCAAAACACAAGACTTAACTAAGATTCAAAGTCTTATAACATAATACCCACAATGTCCAGAATACAATGAAAAACATAGTGTCAGAGAACCAGGAAAAGTCTCAATTTGAATGAGAAAAGACAATAGAGGTTAATGCAAGGATGACATTGGTGTTGGAATTATCTGACAAAGATTTTTTTTTTTTTTTTTTTTCTATTTAGGGCCGAGAAACCATTAGGATTTTTTTTTTTTTTTTTTTAATGATAGTCACACAGAGAGAGAGAGAGAGAGGCAGAGACACAGGCAGAGGGAGAAGCAGGCTCCCTGCACCGGGAGCCCGACGTGGGATTCGATCCCGGGTCTCCAGGATCGCACTCTGGGCCAAAAGCAGGCACCAAACCGCTGCGCCACCCAGGGATCCCTCTGACAAAGATTTTAAAGCATCTGTCATAAAATGCTTCAATGAGCAAATATGAACACACTTGAAACAAAGGAATAAAAGGAAAGTATCAGCAAAGAAATAGAATATGAAGAAGAACCGAATGGAAGTGCTAGAACTGAAAGATACAAAAACTAAAAACTTACTGGACAGGCTCAACAGTGAAATGGGTAGGACAGGAGAAAGAATCAATGCACTTGAAAATAGAATAATTGAAATCACTCATTCTAAACAACAGAGAGAAAATAGATTAAAAAAATTAATGAACAGAGTCTCGGGCCCATGGAAGTATCACAAAAGATCTGACAATTTTATCAACTATGTCCCAGAAGGAGCAGAGGAAAATCATGGGGCTCAAAACATGTTCAAAGAAATAATGGCTGAAAAATTTTCATGTTTGCAAAAGAAACCTACAGATTTAAGAAACTGAGTTCATCTCAAACAGTATATATCCAAAGAAATCCACACCAAGACACATCAGAGGAGGCAGCCTCAGTGAGCAGATTGCTTTAAAAGTGTTCATAAGCTTGCAGAAGCACATGAGCACATGCACAATATCCTTCAGGGATTCCGTGAGCTGGAAATACTACTTGCTTCACAGGCAAATTTCTAAATTATCTTATTCCACCTTCCCCCAGTTATTAATCTTGTAGAATAGTACATAGTCTACATTGATCACATTCACACAAATATGTTTTTAAACAACTTTTCAAATAAAAGGAACTACTTAAAAAAAAAACAAAATCAAAACATCAAATAAATCATATTAAATGATTATATAGTTCCTATTATGTACAAGGCATTGCCATTGCTCTCACCTGAATGTTCAATCCTTTGAAGGGAAATAATCTATTTTGCTATATCAGGAAGTGAATTCTGGTGGTGTTTTGTGCTAGAAGCCTCATGTTGTGAAGAAAGTGAGTAGAAAGAACAGAATTGGGAGCGAGGTCATAATTTCAAATTTTGCACAGCTATTGTGACTGAAAATTCCTGCTACTACATGATCACTATAGGAAATTCTTTGTGGAAAAAAAAGGTAACTAGTACACAAGTCTGAAAAAATCACCGCTAACGTTATGTAGTAGATAAGCAGTAAATATGTGGTGCATGAATAAGTAAAGGAAAGAACAAATGACACAGATCTAAGGACTTAATTTTTTTTTTTTGACAGTATAACTGTGAAAAACAATCTTGCCAACTGTGTAGGAGCACTTATTAATCTTGTGTCATATGTTCAAGTGTGTGTGTTTGTTTTGCTTAAAAAGTCTTCCCTGGGGTGACTGGGTGGCTCAGTCAGTTAAGCATCTGCCTTTGGCTCAGGTCAAGATCTTAGAGTTCTGGGATCATGCCCCGCATTGGGCTCTTTGCTCAGCATCTGCTTCTCTCTCTCTCTCCATGCTTGTGCATGCACTCTCTCTCTTTCAAATAAATAAATAAAATATTAAAAAAAAAAGCCTTCCCTTCCTAAGGTAATAAACCTTTTCCTCTATATTTTCCTTAGTTTAGCGTTTTGATAATATACCTGCCTGGTTTCAGAGTAAATCTTGACTAGGAACTTTCGAAGACCTCAGAGAGAACTTTCAGAGTCCCACGCAGGGAGTGAGTATTTGAGTGACCACAGTCTATCTACCAACGTGATTTTCTTAAGCCATTGTAGTGAATAGTAATTGCAATAATGCTAAATTTACATTGCAGAGTGTCTTGTAAGATATGCTCTGAACAATGCAAGTTGTGTGGATTATTAACAAATATTACTCAAAACAATATGGGAAATAAGGGGATTAATGTTAATGTAGAAATTATCACCTTTAATAAGTAGTTTTAAACCCTCTGACATAACTATACATCAGAAGCCCCTAGATACTTAAAAAAAAAAAAAAAAGAAACAGATTTATTGTCCTCTCCCTAACAGTGTAGGCTCACCTCAGGATGAGTTCAGATCTGGTTGCTAAATGTGTAGGAATGGGAGGATTTTGATGATGATTTCTGGTTAATTCTGAAATATTTCTACTGCTCTCCACCAACCTCCTCTCCAATTTTGAGAATCACAGAGTTAGTGTGTTCATGCCAGTGACTCTCCAACATGTAAAATGTTTCCCAAACTTGTGTGAGCTCAGAATGCCATTTTCATGCAGAGCTCGGGCCAATAGATGGTAAACATTATTTGAGAGACTCATACAGTGGTTTCACCATTGACAAAGTCTTGCTTATATCTGAGTTTATTTGATTCTTACTATTTCTGTGATATAAACATCTTTATCTCCATGTTAAAACCAAGGAAACTAGGACTCAAATGTAGATCTTTGAAATCTAAGTCTGGATCTTCTTCAATGGCCAAATCTCAGACTGAGCTAAGCTATTAGCACAAAATTGGTTATGAACGAATCAGAGACTTTAAGATTTTTTTATTTATTGAGCGATAGAGCACATGTGCGTGAGCAGGGGGAGGGGCATAGAGAGAGGGGCATCAAGAGCATAGGGAGAGAGAGGAGATTCCTCTGCTGAGCTGAAAGCCCAAAGCAGGGCTAAATCCCAGGACCCAGAGACCATGATGGGAGCCAAAGGCAGATGCATAACCGACTGAGCCACTCAGGTGCCCCAACAGTGTTCAAAAGACTTTAAACCCACCTCTTTAAGATTTTCATGAAGTTAAAACTCCATGAGTGGTATGGAGAAAAATGATATAAAAGATATACTATAAAGGTTTAGTTTAAGTATTACAAAACCCTATGTCAACATGAACTCTATAAAAATTCATGGTTCTCTTCTCAATAATTTAGATCTGTTTTTGAAAGTGTGTATTTATATAAAAAAAGAGAGGAACTCTAAAGCTGGCATAATACTGTCAGCTGTTGGCCATATGGAAAAATTTAAATTGTCATAGAAGCTGGCCAGTTATAAAATGTTTTAGATAGATTTTTTTTTTAAATCACATTTTAAGCATTTGAGCAATATGCTCAAAAATACATTGGTGAATTGCAGTAGCAATTACTTTGGCTGTAATTTCCATGGTCCTTCCATATGCAATTATTTTTTTTATCTGACCTGTGTAACAGGCAATGAAATATGTTTTTGATGGGGATACAGATGTTAAAATGGAAAATTTTCCAAAAATACATTTCTTAGCTTTCATCTATAGATACTTGTGTGTAGTATTAACTGGTTGTAGTTAGGTATCATTATTAGGTATTATTTATTGAACATGTACTATGTACAAGGCCCTATGCCAAGTCTTGCAATACAGATGGTGTTCTATGCATGAAGGAACAGAATAAGAAAATTGAGTTTGAACTTAATTTCAAATCTAGCTTTTCTCGGTTTCAATTTTTTTTTCTTTTTTTGCATTTAGCTTTTAATTTATGTCATTAAAATCACCTGACTTCAAAAGCGGTGTCTTTTCATTGTAGATTTGGAAAATATTGAAAAAAAAACCCAGCAATAACAAAATATTGAAAATATGTATCACCTGTAGTCACACCACCAAAAAATGACTACTATTAGTACTTTGAAGTGTTTTCCATTCCTTTTTTTATGAATATGCATATTAAATTATTTTTCTTTTTTAAAAAAGGGGATTGTGTTGTTTTACGGCTTTCTTTTTAATTAACAATATTTTCAGAACATCTCTTTTCATGTTATTGAATTCTCTGACAATTTTTAATAGCTGCATAGTGTTTCATTTTATCATGTTCCATAATTTCATCGCTCCATTACTTTTAGACACATAAATCATTTCAATTTTTTATTATTATAAACAACTCTATTATCTTTGTCAATAAACATTTGTGCCCATCTCTGATTATTTTCATAGAATAAATTGGAAAAATAGGGTTTTGGGATTAAGGCTTAATCTATGTTTTTCCTAACACTGGACATTTTTTAAGAATTTATTTTTTAAACAGAGTTATTCTATGCTGTCTTTCTGTGCATTCAAATTTCAGGTCCTCACATGAAACATTCTAGATAGTTATCAATCATCCTGAATTTCATTTACTATTTATTTACTAGTAAGTCACTTATTTATTTAGTGTGTCTGTGATGAACCCATGATACGTGTCCGACTCTGTTTTAGGTGCTAGGGATTGAACGGTGAATGAAAGAAAGGTCCTGCTTGCATAGGGAGTATATTCTGGCAGGCTAAATTTGCTGAAGAATCCTTACTAGTAATATAAAATAGCAAATATTTAATATTTTGACATATCCCTGTTATATACTATATCACATTTACTTTAATCATGGTCATGCTAAGCAGAGAGATTCATAGCCAAGTCTAAGGTATATGAATGTATAAAACTAGTGTGATAAATTAGATTATTCTTTGAGTTTAATATCAAATTATTAGGAAATGACAAATCATATTAGAAACAGGTTTCATACATGTTTAGCGGCTTTATAACATGTTGTTCAGTGTAACAAGTTATTTGGTACATTAAGTGTGCAAGTTTAGTTAATAAAATACAGAATTAACAGAAAATACTAGGCTCTTGCAAAAAAGACTACTTTGGGGAATGAAAAGGAAATAAACAGAAAGTGTCTTAGGGAAAAAGAGAGAAGGGATTCGTGAACTTTCCAACCTCCTTGTGCTACTCATTGGAGTTAACTATATATCAAACCATTTATTATAATAGCATCCTGGCATGAGAAGAAATCAGGGTTTGAGAATGCCCTGGTCTTAGGCTAATAAATGTCTGGCTTAACTAAATGTTTCAAATTCTGCTTTTAAAATATCTTTGTGTCTAAAATCACATAGCTAAAGGGGACAGTGACATTGTGAATATGTTCTATTTTCTCTAATATGGAAAAAAGAAATTGTCTTGGACAGACAGACCTCTCTTATAATTTGTCTTGTCATTCAAAAAAATTTCCTTTTTTTTTTTAAAAAGTGTTTTTAGAGTAAGAATTAGTTTGTTTTGGGGAAAGATATCTAATTTGAAGGAAATGTTCCAATGTATTTGCTACCTTAAAATGCAAAACATGTTTAGCCCTGTTTTCCTACTTTCCTCTACATGTTTGATAAATGCTAGATGGTAAAGTGATGTATTAACTTGGGACCGTATTTTCTATCCCAATGATTTGGCTTCACTTACCAAACATACTGTACACCAGATTTTACAAACCACAGGAAAACTGGCACAAATTTTGAGTATTTTGCTTTATAAAATGAGACACTGTATTTACTAAAGTTTAAAAAATGTTTTTTGATATTGTTTCAATAAATCTCTGGCCTTGAAACAAATGCAAATAAAATGTTTAAGCTTTAAGCATTTGCTATAAGTAAAATTTGCTATGCCTTTCAAATAATCAGAAAGAATGTGGAGATGGAATTCAATTAAAGCCCAGTTATGTCTTTATAATATCCAATGCAAAAATTGTAGAAGTCTTATTTGAATTTAGAAAACATTATTGAAGTATTTGGTTTACAGATAGAAGTCATGAAAAGATAAGATAAAATTTTGGTGTTACATTTATGTTTTGAAGACATATCTAATCTGTAGTGGCAATGAGAAATGTAGTAGAGGTACATGTTGCTGAAAATCACTGTAGCATCACACTTAAACACTTAGAAACCAAGGCAGTTAATATAATTTATATATACATAAACTAAATTATATCTATACTAGAGACTTCTTGGATAGAAACACTTTTACCCAGTATTTTAATCAAGTATGCTATCATTTCTGCTCCATTCGATGCATGCAGCACACAAATTTGCTGATATGTGTTTCACTTAATGGATGTAATATGTGTAATGTGCTATTAATGTCTATTAGAAATACATATAATAGTGAGGAGGCATTTTAATCAGAAGTAGTTGCTATTTCTTAAAAGATCACAATAAGAGTGAGGTAGGTTTGTTCTATTTTTTAAAGTGATAGTGCTCTTGTCTCTGAATTGAAATAGTAATGCACTCATACTCTTGTTCTGCATAAATTTGCATGACTAATTCCCAAAGCTCTACTTCGAAGTAAGTAAAATATAAAAGGATGCAAACCTCTCATAGTCATATGCGTGCCCTGATATTTAGAGAAAGCACACATAACGGACTTTAAAAAAATAGATTTATTTATTTATTTGGGAGACGGAGAGGGGTGAGGGGCAGAAGGAGAGGGGAAGGGAGAGAGAATCTCAAGCAGATTCCCTGCTGAGTGTGGAGCCCAAAGCAGGGCTCCATCTCAGAACTCTGAGATCATGACATTAGCCAAAACCAAGAGCCAGTAGCTTACCTGACTGAGCCACCCAGGTGCCCCATAACAAACTTTTTAAAGAATTAATTTGATTACCTTTCAGGTCAAAGAATGAGGTAATACAAATAGGAAGAGTGGATGACAGAAAGAGCAGTGAGGGAGAGAGAAAGCACAAGGCTGCTTACTGATGAGCGTGTGTGTGTGCAATAGCTTTATTGAGATATAATCCACATATCATATAATTCACCCTTTTATTTTTTTTTAAGATTTTATTGATTTATCCATGAGAGACACAGAGAGAGAGAGAGACAGAGACACAGGCAGAGGGAGAAGCAGACTCCATGCAGGAAGCCCGATGTGGGACTCGATCCCGGGTCTCCAGGATCACGCCGTGGGCTGAAGGCAGGTGCTCAACCACTGAGCTACCCAGGTATCTCTATAATTCACCCCTTTAAAGTTCACAATGCAATGACTTTTAGTTTACTCACAGTTGTGCAACAATCACACTAATTTTAGGGCATTTTTATCATTATTACCAGTGGTCACCCTCTATCCTTTACTGCTAGATCCTGGTAACCACTAATCTACTTTCTGTCTCTATTAACTTTAAATTTTCATGGAAATATCCAATTTTATTTTACTTCATAGCAGTTAGATCTAAATGTTATGTTTTGTGTTTCATCATCAATTATTTTGCTCCTATTATGTTTTGGAGATTTAGTTTTGAGTGGAATTCCAACTTTCTGATGTTTATGAAACAGAAAATTTCAAATAAGTATCTAAAATTATTAATAATTATGTTTAAAAAGTCCAACTGTATTGTTTAATTAAAGAGGATGGGCTTCAGTTCAAGCAGTTGATGTGTTATTTTTACCCCTTGTGTCAACTGAACCTAGGGAATGATAATATGAAGGAGGAAAGAAAAGCCCAATTCTCAAATTTCCCATGATATAGATTAAAATGTTATTGGAAATTTGTAGCTGTTTGTAATTTTGTCAGTCACAAGTTATTATCCCCTCTTCCAACTACGATAATTGTGTAAAAAGTTATAGAGGAAAAGATGATTAGGTTCTCAAGGGTTTTACAATCTAGGTGAATCTGACCTGACTTTCATTCTTGAAGCACATTTTCCTAAGGATTAAAAATAATCTTCAAGAAATTAATGCCACTGGTAACTCTATTGCTCTGAATCTCCTCAGCATTTATTTCTCTCTGTATCTGCAGCCAAATCGGGGGTAAGAAGTCACTTCTCTATTTTTCTTATCAGTGTTCTTAGAAACTGCACTTATATTTTTTAAAAATTTTATTGTAAAATAAATGCGAATACAAGAATTGCCAGGCACCAAAACACCAAAAATAGATAGTTAGTAAATTGCTGTAAAGTGAAAACCATTGTGATTACCATCTGAGACAAGAAATAGAACTTTCCAGTCACCCTAGTGCCTCATCACAGTCTCTTCTCTTGAAAGTAATAATTCTGACTTCTATAGTCATCACTTCTAGAAACTTCTTTATACTTTGCTCATTTCCCTAGACTATAGGTTGGTCTGCTATATTAAAAAAGAGATGTCTTTTAAGTCTCTTTTAATACACAATTAAAACTTGACAACATTTCTTTAATGTATAATTTTTTAAAAAATATTTTATTTATTTATTAATGAGAGACACAGAGAGAGAGAGGCAGAGACACAGGCAAAGGGAGAAGCAGGCTCCATGCAGGGAACCTAATGTGGGACTTGATCCTGGGACTTCAGGACCACGCCCTGGGCCGAAGGCAGGTGCTAAACCGCTGAGCCATCCAGGGATCCCCTAATGTTTCTATCAAAAAAACCCTGGGCATTTGTTGAGTTTTCTACAGTCTGGATTTTTCTGATTATATATTCATGAAGCAGTTCTACATGTTTCTCTGTTCTGTGTATTTTTTGAACATTGACAGCTGGATCCAGAGGCTCGATGAGATGTAGTTTTAATTGTTTGGCAATATTATAGGTGGTACTTATATTTTTTTCATCAGGGGGTGCATGTTATCTGCTTTTTGCTTTTTTGTTGTTTTTAACTGCCATTGATGCTCAACACCTGGATCCATTAATTCAATGAAGGTTTTAAAATGGTGACGTCCTATCAAGTTGTTTTTATTTATTATTATATTTTATTTATTAGCTGTAATAATTTTAAAAGAAGATACTTTTCCTTATCTATTATCTATGATCTATTGATACAGATCACACAGGAAAGACAGCATTAATTGTTGATATTCTTCCTTTTATTTGTTTGGGGTTCAAGACAATGAATTGATTTCTTGTCATTTACCGTAGGTGATTAAATTTTTTTGTTCATAAATTTTTTTGGAATTCATGGATTTAGCATAATTTATAGATTTCAATCCATTGTAATCTTATCCTTATTAGACAAAGCTCATTTTTTCTTATCTTTAAACCATTGGCTTCTCCTCTTGTCTCCTGAGTTATATATACATAATCACTCAGTAGTGTGATCATTTTCTTGCTACCTGGTATATGCATGTTCCAAGCCAACTTTGTACATTTACTATCCTTTTTTAAAAAAAAAATAATTTTAGTTTATTTATTTATGAGAGACAGAGAGAGGGAGAGGCAGAGACACAGGCAGAGGGAGAAGCAGGCTCCATGCAGGGAGACCGATGTGGGACATGATCCCAGGACTCCAGGATCACACCCTGGGCTGAAGGCAGGCTGTAAACTGCTGAGCCACCCAGGGATCCCTGAACATTTACTATCCTTGACCTAGACAAAGTTAGCCATTGCTCTAAACAGTCATGGTTTCATTTAAGGGGAAATAGTATGCCGAGGCTAACATCTGGGCTCTAGTGGTATTCACTGATTCTGGGTTGATACAGATTTATTATCTCACAATTCTGGAAGTCAGAAATTCAAAATGTGTGTCACTGGGCTATTATAAAAGTGTCTACATTCTCTAGGATAGAAACTGTTTCTTGCTTATTCCAGCTTCTAGAGGCCACCTGCATTCCTTGGCATGTGACTCCCTTTTTCCATTTTCAAAGCGAGGCAGGTTGAGTCCCTTTAATCTCCTCCCCTCCTTCCACATTTAAGGATCCCTGTGATTTTATTGACCCCCCCTGGAAAATCCAGGATAATCTCCTTATTTTAGGCCAGCTGAATAGCAACATTAATTCTATCTGAATTCTTAATTCTCCCTTTGTCATGTAATGTAACCCATTCCCAACTTCCAGAAATTAGGATATCACTGGGGAGGTGCTATTATTCTATTATTCTTTTTAAAAATGTTTTTTATTAAACAATTTTTAAAGGGTTTTATTTATTTATTTGAGGGGGCATGGAGCAGAGGGAGAGGAAAAACACAAGCAGATTCTCCACTGAGCATGAGCTCAACATGGGGCCCAATCTCATGACCCCAAGACGATGACCTGAGCTGAAACCAAGATTCAGATGCTTAACTGCCTGAGCCGCCCAGGTACCCCTGTCATATGATTTTAGTCTGCCTATGACAAGGGTGGTCAGGGAAGTTTTTGTTTGTTTGTTTGTTTGTTTGTTTGTTTGTTTTTTTGAGGGATAGGTATTTATGTTGAAGCTTGTGGAATGCATGGAGATAAGTTGGGTGAGAAGAGGGATATAAGTGAGGAAGCAGGACGGGAAGTGCTAGGCTGGTACAGTAGTTCCAATGGGAAATGAGGTGGACCCAGACAAAAATGGTGGCTATGGAATAGGAGATAAATGGACAGATTCAAGTTAGCAATAATCCACTTTCAAGCCCTGAAATGTGACCTCATTATCTTGAGTTACTGCTTGTTTTATTTTGATGTTGTTATATCATGCATTTTTCTGCTCTTGTTTCTAAGGGCATCTATAAAGTGTTCTTGTTTTAGAGACTCTGAAAGCTAATCCTAGAAGAGTCACATAGAATCTTCTCCAAAGCAGTTATTTCAGACACTTCCAGATGTAGTTAAGGACATAGACTTCAAAATATGTGCATGTTTCCCTTACAGTGGCTATGGAAAACACAGCTTGGCTTCTGATGCTGAGGGACTTTGGAAGGTTGGCCCTGTGAGTTGATGGCTACATCTAGTAGTTTTGATTTTCTTTGGTCAATCTATGATGACTTCTATATGACAAATCTTTAAAAGGGCCCATTTAGCAGCTTGGTTGCCAACTGGTATATTTTGTGCCTGGAGTTGTTTAAAACTGAACACCTTGGAGTTAGAGAAAAACAGTTTTTTTCTAGTCTAGAGGTATTTTGATTGGGTCTTTCCTTATATGTGAATTTCTATATATTTTATTATATATCCATGGATCTGGTTATACCCTCATTGACTTTCTCCCATATCTGGGCTTGTGTGATACATTGGTAGAGCCTGTGACAGTGTTTATTTGTATGAAGGACAGAGATTTATAAGCTACTTCTTTTAGAAGTAGAGTGGGACAAGGAGAATGGGGGAATTGGAAAGAAGAGCATGCAGTTCTTAGAGGAAAGGAGTAGACCAGTTTTCTGCAAAGGCTAAGCTATGAAGGCAGAATTAGAGTTGTTGGAGGCCCAGATGACAGAATGATGGAGGGGTGCATTCTGTCCATTTCTGTGAAAGCTTAGGGAGGTCTCATGTAGTGAGGTTTGAAGATAACACAGTCTCACTTTAACCCTGGGGCCTTTGCAGTTTGGGTTATATGAATACAAATAGGAGACAGGATCCCAGGCAGGGAATCTTTATTTTTAATGATGGCACTGGTAGCAATATAGGTGAAAATTTCCCTCAGGTGACTTCCTGAGCAATAGAAACCTAGAAGCAGGGGGTGGGGGAAATGAGAACAAGACATGATATTTGGAAGAACATGTGAGATAACCCTAGCATTCCCTGAGATAGCTTGAGGAGACTGATTGGAGGCTGAGTTCCCACATTGTGCAAAGGTGACAGTGAAATTTGGGTTGTTGCTCTTTAGACAACTTCATTGTTATCAGGAGTTTAGAGAGGGTTAGGGGAAAGTTTAGATTACAGCTGTTACATTTTGTCTCTTCTCATTCAGAACAAAGGGTCTAATATTCTATTGAATGGATCATGGCTGCAGCAGATTTGAAGAATAATTTGCACTGTTAGTTTGATGCCTGACATACAGCTAAGATTCCCCGGATATCTGAGGAGTTGTGTTCTTAGATTCAGAGGCTGTTGGAATGTCCACACCTTGAGCCCTCCATTGTTTGGGAAGGCAGAGGAGAGCAATTCTGATCCTCTAAGGAATCAAAAGAATAGTGCCATACTCAGGTTACATATCAAAGCTCTCACAGAAAATTGGAGCTTTATACATATTGTCCTTTTAATTTCACAACAGCTGCAAATATTATGTCATTTTCAGGTGTGGAAACTGAAAGTCTTGCTGAAAGTTACATAGCTATCAGGACAGGATTCAATCAGGTCTCTGACTCCCTTCATTATTCCCTGTTGCTAAAATAGAGGGACAGTGATAGAACAATGCAGAAAATTTCCAAACCATTTCTAGTGTGGCTTCAGGGTTCTTCATACTTTGTAAGAATTGCATTAAGAAACAAATAGAATTAAAAATCTCCCTCCCTCCTTCTCTCATCTTTGTTGGAGTTATTACTTCTCCTCGGTAGAGTCAATGTCTTCATTAGATATTAAAACAAATTTCTAGTGCAACCATCATTGCAAATGGTTTGGAAGTAGTAGTTTCTTTGGCTTTTTTTAAAAAAAAAATAGAGCCAACTTTTAGTAGAACAGCTACTGAAGTTCTGAGGTTTATTTGTTATAGCAGCTAACATTATACCAATTTAAATGCCTCCCTGTTTAATCATGCATTTAATTTTGGTTCTTTTGGCTATAAAAAACAGATGTCTACTTAGGCTGACTGAACAAAAAGACTTTTTCCTAATATGGATTGAAATCATAACAGGAAAGCTCGGTTGTTTCTCTTGTAGTATTTCTACTTCCAATTGAACAATTATACTCTTCTTATCTGAGCAACACTTCTCACTCTACACCTCTTCTGCTCTCTCATGTCATTAGCTTCTAAATGGCTTTGGCTTGTCATGGATCTTACCCAGTTTCATGAATATTTTTAATGCAGCTTCATTTTTAACTAATAATGTTTCACTTTTTAAAAAATATTCTCCAAATGGAATCTCATTTGCCTAGTTTATTTTTTCAGTCCATGTGCGCCATTGGTCCTTGGCTAGCCTATGGAATTTTTTACAAAAGATTTTATATATTTATTTATTTGGGAGAGATAGCAAGTGAAGGTGTGGGAAGGGGCAGAGGGAGAGGGAGAAGGAGAAAGAATCACAAGCAGGCTCCATGCTGAGCATGAAGCCCGACATAGGGCTCAATCCCAGGACCCCAAGATCATGACCTGATCTGAAACCAAGAGTCAGATGCTTAATCAACTGTGCCACCCAGGTACCCCACATGAACCCTTTATCTAATATATGGTCGAAAGGTCCATAATAGCCTAACACTATGTCATAACACCTATGCCCTTTACCTCGCATCTCATTACATAGGTATTTAATCATCTCACATCATTCCAAGAAGGGTAAATACAGTATGATAAGGTATTTTGAGAGAAAGAGAGCATATTTAGACAACTTTTATTATAGTATATTGTTATAGTTGTTCTATTTTGTTATTAGTTTTTGTTAATCTCTTACTGTGCCTAATTTATAAATTAAAATTTATCATAGGCGTGTATGTATAGGAAAAAACATGGTATATGTAGGATTTGGTACTATCTATGATTTCAGGCATACACGGCGGGGGGGGGGGGGTTGTCTTAGAATGTATCCCCCATGGAGGGGAGGAGGTGGCTGTTGGGGACCAGAAAGAGACAACCTGAAAATATACAGTTGGGTGAAGTGTGGAGTCTCTAAATTTGATGTTAAATTAGTGTTTAGTTCACAAGTTAAGTGGACTTTGGTTTTAATAGTGTCTATCAATGGATTACATAGACAAATAATTACCAAATGACCTGGTAATAACCCTAAAATTACTGTAGTTCAATGCAGAAAGAATTAACAGCAAAGTCACATGCTGAGGATTATTTGAATCATCCAATCATCCAACTAATATTTATTATTTCCTATTATCCAGTTAGGAGTTGGGTTGCAGTGATACATTTTAGGTAGTCTTTGTCCTATAATTTATCAGTGTGGAGGAGTAAGGAGATGGACACATGTTCTGGACATCTATAGCACAGTGTTATACCTGCAGTAATTACATAGAAGCACTGATGTTTAGGAAAGATAACAAGGAATGTCCAAGATAGACCGGGTGAGTCATGAAGAGCTTTTCAGAGCATTCCAGGCCTGAGCTGAGTGTTGAAGGATGAAGGGTATAACCAGGTGAATATGGAGTTGTATTATAGAGTTCAAGCTTCATGACTATTATTTTCACCTTACTGGCTAGCAATTAAAGAAAGGAAGAGGATTATAGTTTCTGTTAAGGGTATTAGTTCAAAACCCAAGTAAAGCAGAACAAGGTCTGGTATTATAAGTATTTTCCTTACCTCCAGTGGCAAATGCAGTATTTCATATCCAGATGTGACTATAAGTGACCATTGTAACTGCAGCATGTTGACTCTGAAAAAATTTTGTATGCGCTTGAAAAATACCCAAAGGACCGCTAGATCTTTTGCATTTATTTATTTATATTTTTTACTTTTGGTGTTCACTTTCTTTTCATGACTATTTCACTGATTTTTAAAGAAGGTATGTAGTTTTAATAAAGTTTCCCAACTACTCTTGAGTTCCAAATGGACTTGAATTCATTTTATTTTTATGGGCTGCTGGTCTTTAATCTCTTATCACAGAATCAGAAATGTACCTGTTACATACTGGTAAATTAGTTATCAATCCCTTGGGCAGTATATTTTAATATCAGTATTATAGGGAAGATGATATAAATCTTGTGTACAGTATTATTAGCTTAGGCAGCTGCTGACTTAAAAAGGCCAGTTTAACAAGTCACCACTGTATTATGTTTAATTAGGTACAGTTTATATAATGAGGTGTTCAGTTCTAATGGAAAGACATGCTGTGAGCAGCACATCTGCAGGAATAACTATTACAATCAGCATTGCAGAGACCCATGGAACTGCAAATTAGACTTACTTATCTAGAAATAAATTACATCCCAATGCCTTCATAAAGCTCATTAATTAATTCCACTGGCATAAAGGTCTTTTTCTTAATTTCATGTTCCATTAGCATAATAAACACAATTTGAGTTACAACAGTATGATCAGTTTAATGGATGCTATTTATTTTAGTTTTTTATTTAAAGTCCCGGTAACGTAGAATTAACATCAATATGCTGCTTGGTCCTTTATTAAAAATTCCCATAGGATAACCAACACAGATGTTCAATACAGCATCATATATTTGCTGCATTTTACGACTCTACTAATTGGCCATATGGAAAGGTGTTGCTTGGGTGTAATTTAAAAAAAATCTGCTAAATTATATGGATTGTAATAATTACAATTAGTTTATATGTAAAGTTGAATAGGTTAATACATATTGCCTATTGCGGGCAATAAGAGTAAACAAACTTTTGGTGCCATGTTTATTTAAGAGAAATTCACTTAAAAGAAATTTTGACAGTATCTTAAATTCTTTTTAAAATGATAAAAAAGGATTAACTTTGTTTACATCCTGGAATTATACAACATGGTCTCCATTTGTGAAGTGTGAAGTTCACAAATGGAGACCCTATAGTTTTTTTAACTGATTCTGTGTACTTTGTTAATATGTATGACATTAACATACTGATAATGCTATATTATGAGATTCTGGGTTAATTACACCTGCTAATGTCTAGCATATAATTATCAAATGTGCTTTTTGAGTGAACTTATATATAATGTCTTATTGATGTCCCATATTATATCTTACTACTGAAATAAAATGTGTTGCAAAATATACATAAAATTTCTTTTTTTGAGTCAAAATATTCCTGTTACATTTTCTTTTTTCTCAATGTACCTTTTTTTTTGTTACAAAACATAATTTATGTTTTCTTTTTTTACTTTTGAATAACTACTTATTTTCAACATTTAATTAATCTGATATTTCTGTATAAGCTACTATGACTGTGCAACAAATTGTTTCCAAACTTGGTTACTCAAACAACAATAATCATTTATTATCTCTCCATTTTCTAGGAGTTCAATCTTTGGAAAGGGCTCATCTGGGTATCTCTTGGGATCTCCCATGCATTTGCAGTCAGATGTTGGCTAGGGGTGCCATTATCTGAAGGCTTGGTTGGAGGTAGGGAATCCATTTTCAGGGTAGCTCCCTCACCACTGCTGACAGTTGGCCATAAGTCTTAGTTTTCTGCATATGGGGATCTCCACAGGACTACAGGGGTGTCCTCATGAGACAGTGGCTGACTTCCTCCAGAGTGAGAGATCCTGAGGCTAAGCCAGAAACTGAAATACCTCTTATAATCTATACTTGAAAGTCAAATGCCGTAACTTGTCTCATATCCTATTGGTCATATAGGCCAGCGTTTATTTATTCAATGTGGGAAAGTAATACATAAGGAATGAACATGAGGAGACAAGGCTTTTGGGGGCTGGTAATCACAGTACCCTCCCTAATAATTCATATCCCTCTCAAATGCAAGATATACTTCTCCCTCTCAAAGGTCCAAAAAGTCTCAGCTGTTACAGCATCAGCTCAAGCTCTAGAATGAGGATCTTGTCATCTAACTTGGGTTCAGATATGAATAGGGCTACTTAACTAACAGTGGTAGGTACAGTTTTTTATTTGAAGGCTTTGAGCTAATGCAATGTGTTATATGATTCTCCATTCAACCAAATACAATGGTGTCCCAGGCCAGGAGAGCCACTATTGACTCTAATGTTTCAGACTGAGAAAAATGAGAGGCACATAAGTCCCGGCTCCAATCAAAAAGATTTTATTTATTTTTTTTAGAAAGAGCACGAGCAGGAAGAGGGGCAGAGGGGGAGGAGAGGGAGAAGCAGACTACCACCTGAACAGGGAACCCAACACAGGGCTAGATCCTGAGATCATGACCTGAGCCAAAGGTAGACACCTAACCCACTGAGCCACCCAGGTTCCCTGCTCCAAAAGATTCTGAAACTGAGTCAGGCACATGTTGCCAGCCCCTGGTTTAGGGCTCAGTTGTAAAGCCTAGAAATGATTCCCTTTGGCCTCTGAGCTTTTGGTTCTTCCCTCTGAATTTTCCTTCTTTTTTAATAAAAAATGGCTTCCAGATGATTGACTCTCCAGCAGACATCTGACTGAAATCACGTAATTCCCCAGAGGATAACTTCTCAGCTGAGACCCTTCTGAATTCATGATCCACAGAAATCATAAGAGATAATGATTATTATGGTGGTAAGTCACCATGTTTTGGGGAAATTTGTTGCAGAACCATAACAGCTGATACAAATTTTAGTACCAAAAGTGGAGTGTTGCTTAAACAAAACCTGAAAAATATGGCAGTTGCTTTGGGGCTAGGTGGTGAGTAGAAGTTGGAAGGGCCTTGAAGAGACAGTTAGTGGAGCTCTTCAGGAGATTATTCCAGAAAGAAAGAGAAACATGCTATTGTAAGCTGGAGAAAAGGGGATTATTGTTATATCTTTATTTCAGCATTGTCACTTGTGGTAACATTGAAAGTAGAAAATGTACTTCGTAAGCTGGGTGATCTATCATGAAACAAGATTTGTAGGTGTGGCTTTTCCCTAGCAGAATGAACGTTAATGAGATTTATAGAAGATCCACAAAGTTTTAAGAGAATTGTACTCATGGAACCATTGCCAGCCTGATGTAAAAGGTACAAAGATAATTCAAATTAAAAAGGCCTTTAGCATTTCAAAAAATAAAAAAATAAAAAAATAAAATAAAAAGGCCTTTGGACTCCCTACCTAGTGATATAGGAAGGGGAGTGAGGAAACTGTTGCAAGGATCATTGAGGGTCATTTTGAGAGTGATCTTTGTGAGTATATATGATGCATTATCATTTAGTACATTTGGGCTGTGACATTCACATTAATTGTACCCATTAATGTCTAGTATATAGTTATCAGCTCAACTTTTTTGTTGGTCTCAAATGTAATGTACGATTGAAGCCCCATATTATATTTTGCTGCAGAATTAAAATGGAATTGTAGATCATATTTATACATTTTTATTCTCTAGAAATAACTAGTCATAAAATGTTTTCTATTTTTTCTCACTGCACCCTCATTATGAAATGCAAAATTCCACTGTTATATTTGAACTTCTTCTTAACACTGTTTAAATTATCTGTACTCAATAGTTAACCTTGTATTTTTCAATGCAACCTTCAATCACAAGTCACTCACTATTATTACTTTTCCTGTAATATGTGCAAATATGCTGCATTTTTAAAAAATGGCTTGGAGGTCTCTAATCTATGACAGAATTACAGATGTACCCATTATGTACTGGTAAAATAGTAACTGATCACCACATTTGTAAACCTTGCTATTAAAGATCTTCTGCAAGATAAAGCAGTCATCTGTGTTTTCATTTAAAACGGAGTCAAATATTCTTATTTTATTCTCTCTGTGCCTTGACCATGAGTCTGTGGAAGTGTGCACATGAACTTCTGGCAGAAATGTAAGAGTTCTCCCTGTAGCCTCTCTCATTCATCTTCTTTTCCTTTGATATGCTGTATTCTACAATTACATATGGTGGGATTTTTTAAAAAGTCATTTTTAAATGGGAGGTGAAGATATATAAAATTAGGTAATTGGATCATTTTCAGTGATTTTTATCACTTTATTTGAATAGCTGCTGTATCAGAATTCTCTTTGACACTGTTGGGTATCTTTTGGGTGCCAGATTCTGTGATAGGGGTGTAATATGTCTTATCGCATTTAATTCTTGCAACAAATTAATATTCTATTATTTTGACCTTGTGTGAGAAAACTAAATTCTGGAAACATTAAATGACTATCCTAAAGTCATACATTGACAAGGAAAAGAGCTGAGATTTGAATCTAGGCCTTCTTTTAAGTCCTGTGTTCTTACTGATATGTTATAAAGATTGATGTTCAGGAGTGATCATGTAATCAAGTCTTTATTTTCTTATGGTTTAATGAACAACTGCACATTCCATGAAACATGTTCTATGTCACACTGGAATTACTTCTTTCTTAATAGCATTAGAGGCATTATACTTTATTTTATTTTTTAGTTTTGTAGCCATTTAATTTCTAATATTTATTTATTTATTTATTTACTTATTTATTTATTTATTTAAATTTTAGGTAGTTAAAATACAGTGCAATATTGCTTTCTGGAGTAGAATTCAGTGATTCACTTACATATAACACCCAGTGCTCATCACAAGTGCCCTCTTTAATACTCATCACCCATCTAGCTCATCTCCCATACACCACACTCCATTAACCCTCAGTTTGTTCTCTATCCTTAAGAGGCTCTTATGGCTTGTATTCCTCTCTTTTTTTCTCCCCCCCCTTTCCATATGTTAATCTGCTTTCTTTGTTAAGTTCTACATAAGAGTGAAATCATATGGTATTTGTCTTTCTGTGACTGACTTATTTCACTTAGCACGATACCCTCTAGTTCCATCCACATCATTACAAATGGCAAGATTTTATTCTTTTTGATGGCTGAGTGCCATCACATCTTCTTTATCTATTCATTAGGTGATAGACACTTGGGCTTTCTCGAGCCCAAATGCTGAGATAATGCTGATAATGCTGATATAAACACTGGGGTGCAGCTATCCCTTCGAATCTGTATTTTTGTATCCTTTGGGTAAACACCTAATAGCACAATTGCAGGATCATAGGGTAATTCTATTTTTAACATTCTGAGGAATCTCCATACTGTTCTCCAGAGGGCCACACCAGTTTACATTCCCACCGACAATGCAAGAAGCTTCCCCTTTCTCCACATCCTCACCAACACCTGTTTCTTGTATCATTGATATTAGTCCTTCTGACTGGTGTGAGGTTGTATCTCATTGTGGTTTTGATTTGTATTTCCCTGATGATGAATGATGCTAAACATCTTTTCCTATGTCTGTTGGCCAGCTGGAGGTCTTTTTGGGAAAAGTGTCTATTCATTTCTTCTGCCCATTTCTTAACTGAGTTATTGTTTTGTAGATTTATCACATACGTCATTTGCAAATACCTTTCCCATTCCGTAGGCTGCCTTTTAGTTTTGTTGATTGTTTCCTTTGCTGTGCAGAAGTCTTTTATCTTGATGAAATCCCAATAATTCATTTTTGCTTTTGTTTTCATTGCCTGTATTGGCATGTCTAGTAAGAAGTTGCTACAGCCAAGATTAAAGAAGTTTCTGCTTGTGTTCTCCTCTAGGATTTTCATGGCTTCCTGTCTCACAATTTAGAGTCTCTAATTCATTTTGAATTTATTTTTGTTTATGGTGTAAGAAAGTGGTTTAGTTTCATTTTTCTGCAGGTTGCTGTCTAGTTTTCCCAACACCATTTGTTGAAGAGACTACCTTTTTCCCACTGGATATAGGAATCTTTGCCAAATATTAGTTGACCATATAGTTGCGGGTCCATTTTTGCATTCTTTATTCTGTTCCATTGATTTATGTGTCTGTTTTTGTGCCAGTACCATAATGTCTTGGTGACTACAGCTTTGTAATATAGGTTGAAATCCAGAATTGTGATGCCTTCAGTTTTGTTTTTCTTTTTCAGGATTGCTTTGGCTATTCAGAGTCTTTTGTGGTTCCATATAAATTTTAGGATTGTTTGTTCTAATTCTCTGAAAAATGCTGGTGGTATTTTGATTGGTATTGCATTAAGTGTATAGACTGCTTTGGGTAGTATAGACAATTTAACAATGTTCTTCTAATCCATGAGCATAAAATGCTTTCCTATTTCTTTGTATCCTCTTCAATTTCTTTCATAAGTGTTCTATAGTTTTCAGAGTATAGATATTTTACTTCTTTAGTAGATTTATTCCTAAGTATCTTATTGTTTTTGGTGTAGTTGCAACGTGATTGATTCCTTTATTTCTTTTTCTGCTGCTTCATTATTGGTGTATAGAAATGCAACAGATTTCTGCACATTGATTTTATATACTGTGACTTTGCTGAATTCATGTATAAGTTCTAGCAATTATTTTGGTAGAGTCTTTCAGGTTCTCTACGTAGAGTATCATGTCATCTGCGAAGAGTCAAAGTTCGACTTCTTCCTTGCTGATTCAGATGTCTCTTATTTCTTTGTGTTGTCTGATTATGGAAGCTAAGACTTCCAGTACTATGTTAAATAGTAATGGTGAGAATGGATATACTTCCTTGTCTTGTTCCTGACCATAGGGAAAAGCTCTCAGTTTTCCCCATTGAGGAGATATAAGCTGTGGATCTTTTGTTATATGGCCTTTGTGATATTGAGGTATGTTACATCTATCCCTACTTTGTTGAGGGTTTTATCAAGATAGGATGCCGTATTTTGTCAAATGCTTTTTTCTGCATCTATTGTGGTCATATGATTCTTATCCTTTCTTCTATTAATATGGTGTATCATGTTCATTGATTTGTGAATATTGAACCACTCCTGCAGCCCAGGAATAAATTCCACTTGATCATGGTGAATAGTGCTTTTAATGTACTGTTGGATTAGATTTGCTAGTATTTTATTGAGAATTTTTACATCCATGTTCATCAGGGATATTGGCCTGTAGTTCTCCTTCTAGTGGGGTCTTTGTCTAGTTTTGGAATCAAAGTAATTTATCTGGCTTCGTAGAATGAGTTTGGAAGTTTTCCTTCCATTTCTAATTATTTGGAATAGTTTGAGAAGAATTGTTATTAACTTTTATTTAAATGTCTGGTGGACTTCCCCTGGGAAGCCATCCAGCCCAGGACCTTTGTTTGGTGGGAGATTTTTGACTACTGATTCAATTTCTTTACTGGTTACGGTCTGTTCACATTTTCTATTTCTTCTGTTTCAGTTTTGATAGATTGTAAGTTTGTAGGAATTTATTCATTTCTTCCAGGTTGCCCAGTTTGTTGTAATATAGTTTTTCATAGTATTCTAATTGTATTTCTGTAGTGTTGGTTGTGATCTCTCTTCTGTTATTTGTGATTTTATCTATTTGGGTCCTTTCTCTTTTCTTTTTGACAAATGTGGCTAGGGGTTTATCAATTTTATTAATTCTTTGAAGAACTGGCTCTTAGTTTCATTAATCTATTCTACTTTTTTTTGGTTTCTATATCATTTATTTCTGCTCTTTTTTTTTTTTCTGTTCCTTTTCTAGCTCCTTTAGGTGTAAGGTTAGGTTTATAATTGAGACTTTTCATGCTTCTTGAGGTAGGCCTGTAGTGCAGTATACTTCTTTCTTAGAACTGCCTTTGCTGCATCCCAAAGGTTTTGGGCTGTTGTGCTTTCATTTGCTTCCATGTATTTTTAAAATTCTTCTTTATTTTCCTGATTAATTATTTCATTCTTTAGTAGGATGTTCTCTAACCTCTATGTATATGAGGTCTTCCCAAAGTTTTTCTTATGGTTGACTTCCAGTTTCATAGCATTGTGGCTGAAAATATGCATGGTATGGTCTTGATACTTTTGTACTGGTTGATGCCTGATTTGTGACCTAGTATGTGATGTATTCTGAAAAATGTTCCATGTGCACTTGAGATGAATGTGTATTCTGACACTTTAGGGTGAAATGTTCTGAATATATCTGTTAAGTCCATCCAGTCCAGTGCGTCATTCAAAGCCACCATTTTCTTGTTAATTTTCTGCTTAGATTATCTGTCCATTACCAGAAGTGAGGTGTTAAAGTCCCCTACTATTATTGTATCGTCATTGATGAGTTCCTTTATGTTTTTATTAATTGATTTATATATTTGGGTGCTCTCAAATTTGGGACTTAAATATTTACAATTGTTAGATCTTCTTGATGGATGGGCCTCTTAATTATGCTATAATGCCCTTCTTCATCTCTTGTTCCAAGTTTTGTTTAAAATCTACTTCGTCTGCTGTAAGTATGGCTGCTCTGGTTTTCTTTTGATGTCCATCAGCATGATAGATGGTTCTCCATCCCTTCACTTTCAATCCACAGGTGTCTTGAGGTCTAAAATTCTCTTGTAGGCAACATATAGATGGATCTTGGTTTTTAATCCATTCTGATACCCTATGTCTTTATTTGGCATATTTAGTCCATTTGCATTCAGAGTGATTATTGAGAGATATGAATTTAGTACCATTGTGTTACTTATTTAGTTGGTGTTTCTGGTGATGCTCTCTGTTCCTTTCTAGTCTTTGTTGCTTTTGGTCTTTTTTCCCCTCCATTCAAAGAGTCCCTTTTAAAATTTCTTGCAGGGCTGGTTTAGTGCTCACAAATTTCTTTAGTTTTGTTTGTATGGAAAACTCTTTATCTCTCCTCTTTTGAATGACAGCCTTGTTAAAAAAGAATTCTTGGCTGCATAGTTTTCCCATTCAGCATGTTAAATACTTCCTTCCACTAATTTCTGGGCTGCTAGGTCTCTCTGGACAGTTCTGCTACAAACCTTATCTGTCTTCTCTTGTAGGTTAAAGACTTTTTTTCCTTTGTTACTTTCAGAATTTTTTCCTTGTCTGTGTAATTGTGAATTTGACTATGCTATGCTCCAGCAATGGCCAGTTTTTGTTGATTTTAATGAGTTCTCTGTGCTTCTAGGATTTTGATGTCTGTGTCCTTCCTCAGATTTGGGAAATTTTCAGCTATAATTTGTTTAAATAAAACTTCTGCCCCTTTATCTCTCTTCAGCTCCTGGGACTCCTATGATACAAATATTATGTTTTACTAAGTTGCTAAGTTCTCTTAAGTCTACCTTCATGGTCCATTACTTTTCTTTCCCTCTTCAGCTTTATTATTTTGTAACTTTTTTTTTTTTTTTTTTTTTTTTTTTATGATAGTCACACAGAGAGAGAGAGAGAGGCAGAGACATAGGCAGAGGGAGAAGCAGACTCCACGCACTGGGAGCCCGACGTGGGATTCGATCCTGGGTCTCCAGGATCGCGCCCTGGGCCAAAGGCAGGCGCCAAACCGCTGCGCCACCCAGGGATCCCAGCTTTATTATTTTGTATAATTTTATCTTCTATATCATTGATTTGCTCCTCTGTTTTGTCCATCCTCATTTTTATGGCCTTCATTTGTGCTTGCATCTTGGTTAGAGCATTTTTAATTTTGGCCTGACTAGATTTTAGTGCTTTTATCTCCATAGTAAGGGATTCTCTAGTGTCTTGTATGTTTTTTTCAAAACCAGCTAGTATTTTTTGAATCATTGTTTAATATTCTAGTTCAGACATCTTATTTATGTCTATATGGATTAAATCCCTGACCATCAGTTCTACCTGATGTTCTTTCTTTTAGGGTGAATTCCTCCATCTCATCATTTTGTCCAGAAAAGAAAAGAAAGAGAAAAGAGAACAACAAAAACAAAACAAAACAAAACAACCCAAAACCCCTGAAACAAAAAAAACAAAAACACAAAACAAGAAAGCTAAAAAAGAAAAACTAGATCCTGGATGTATTTTGGTCTGCTGGTTAAAGGAATCTAGATACCAAACTAAAAAAAAAAAAAGAAAAAAAAGAACAGAAAGTAAAACTCAAAAAATAAAAAAGAATATGGAAAGTATATATACATAAATTCCAAAAATTAACAGTAAACAATTAAAAAAAAAGTAACTGGAAAACATAAGAAAATTAATAAAAAGATAATAAAGAACTAAAGAAAAAAGTAAAAAGGAAGCTTGATCCTACTCCTAGAGCTGAAGCTTTGTAGCATTCAGGAAACTTGTTGAGAGCTAAGTCGCTTGCACGGGTCTTCTGGGGGCGGGGCCTGTTATGCTAATTATCAGGCTGACTTCTTCGGGTAGGAAGGCTTCCCCAGGGCCCCGGGGGCGGGGCTTGGCTTCCAGAGCTCCGCCTCCCCAGGTGGTGCCCTTTTGCCCCCGGAAGGGTTTCCCCCGCTGTTGAGCCTCGGGAGCATGGCGGCGCCCTGCCTGCTGGCCCGGTCCTGGAAGTTCGCACGCCTCCCTCTCCAATGAGCCCTCACGGAAAAGCAGTCAGTCCCCCTGATTGCTTTTCCAGTTTCCGTCCCCGGCTTCCGTCTGAACCCTGCGTTCACCCTGCCCCTGTCGGAGCGTTTTTCTCTCAGGTACGCCTCCTATAGTTGAGACTGGGTGCCCCGCCCCTCCTGGCAGTTTGCGCCAGCTGCCCCCGCGGGCTGCCCCCAGCCCGGCGCCCAGCGGCCCAGCGGCCCAGCGGCCCAGTGGCCCAGCGCGGGGTCTCCAGCAGGCACCACGGTTCAGAGGCGGCCGGCAAGTGCCTGGAGCAGTTCCGTCTTGCAGGTCACCCGTGGTGCGCTTCACTCTGCAGTGTCCCCTCTTCTCCGCCAAACCTTTCAGCAGAGTAGCTGAGATCTAGCATGAATCCACGGGGTTGAGTATCATGCTCTTTGATTTTTTTTTTTCTTTTTTCCCTAAGAAGGTTCTGGTGAATATGTTAATGCCCGGGGAAGAGGGAAGGAAGACTTAGGAAGAAGGGCAAGGGAGAGTCAGCGTGGAAGTACTCAGTTGGATGAACTTTGGTTTTCTCGTCATTGAAAATATCAACGGTTTCTTGTTTGACGTTTGGTGTTTCAAAAAATTAAAAGAATGGAAACGTCTCTTCCATTATACCTTAGAAACTAAGGTTATCTAAGGGACATTTAATCAATCCAGTATTCCGATTTCTTTATTCTTAAGTTAAACATTCTATTTCTCTGTTATTTTGAATATCTATGAAGCATAGTCTTTGCCCTCAGATACAGACACGTTTAACACACAGTTTATCACGTTTTTACCCATTGAAAGTGGTTTAAACGGAATTTGGTGATGTACAAGTGGTTTGGCTTAAATTTTGGCAAAACATGTTCGTCTTGGCTTAGTTTGTACTTGACACTATACCTTTTTAACTAGAGACTACTGAGATGAGTCGGAGAAGTATCAGATTTTAAGTTTACACACTCAGTCCCGTAGATTATGCTTTTGAGGTTGCTTGTTTTTCCACAGCGCTGTATGTCCGTCCCAAAAGTGCCTACTTTTTAATTTTGCAGGCAATGCAGTGCAACGAGAATATAGTTAAGTGGAGTCTAACTGATGGCTACAAGTTCTGCAGAATTTCAGAATATAAGAACCACCATTTTCAAATGTCTAAACGTTATAGCTCGTTAGATACAAACATCTGAATTTCTTTTCTTTTTTTGCATTGAATGGCAACGTCGACATTACTATCCAGCTGTATTGTTTTCGCTGTATGGTAACTAATGAAGTGCTTCCATGCACCAAAGAACTACAATGCTGTAAAGTTGGAAGCGGAGTCATAATCTGTATGATCACAGGGTTAGACTGGAATAAGGCAACTCCATTATGTCCTGCAAATAAACACCATTTAAAACTTTCAAACTCAGCATGTCTTCTGGTTAGCTAAAGTAAAAGGATTATATTGAGTTGAGTCAACTCCTAGGGCTGCTGGACTTGATTATATAATTGGATAGGACTTTGAATATATGAAAGCTCTTGGAGATTTAGTAACTTTATTTTCAAATTTTGGGTAATATTACTTACCTCACAGAATGCAACGAAATGATGTCTGTAAAGGTTTTATCACTAAGACAGGAATGTAATAGATGAGCAACAAAGATTATTTTCTACACTTTCTTCCTTCAAGAGTCATTTATACCACTGCTGTAATTTAGGCCAGAAAAATATTAAATAAGATGAATTAAAAATCTGTGAATCGGTAACACAATTGTGCATAAATATTTTGGATAAAAGCTTTGGAGGACAATGTTGATACTACTGGCTAAAGTGAGGTGTGGGAATTATCTCTGGGTTTTGTTAATTTACATTTTTCCTCCCTTCTACTTCTGTTGATACCTTGGAATTGATTATAATAACTGAATCACACAACTTAATATTAAGAAGCTTAAAAAGTCTATCTGACTCCTTATACCAGCTTACTCAATTGGTTTGATATTAATTCAGAGATTATATCTTCTATGTAATTAATATACTGTTAGGGAATACAAGTCTAAAAGAAAAGTCAGTTTCAAATGTCAGAGCTCAAGCAAAGATTGAGCAAATAGTTTCAAAATATTTTATAGAGGACTTAGTTGCATGAAAATAAAACTTTTAAAATAAGCCATTGTTCAGCATGTCAGACAAGGTATTACATTTTATTTGTGCCTTAATAGCACATCCATATAGATAAAAGGTTGTTTAAAAATCTTACAGAAAACTGCAGGTGTCACTTTTCCTAATAAAAACTGCATTTCCCCTGTAGTTTATGCCTTTGATCCCTACGAACTCAGGAAAAATAAATGAAAATTTCTTTGCTTTCAATTTGCGGTGATATGATGCACATTACTGACCTTCAGGAAACAATATCTACTGCCACATTGGAGCCCTGGGCTTCCTGGCACTTCACTGTGGACTGTTGCTTTCTGTGTGCTGATTTTCTACATTTGCTACTTAGAAAAATAGGTGACTAAAAGATAGAAACAAATCATCAGATGATAATGACCAGGAAACCAAACAATAGCATGAATATGTTGATCTGCAGGCTCGGTGACCTTTTGTGTTTGTTTAAACAGCTTGTTTTAATTAGTAATGGATATCGCTTACTCTTATGAACATTATTGACAATTGAAAACAGCACCTTATAAGCTGAGGAATTGGAGAAATTTAATATGAGTGTTTGAGTTTAGTTTCTTTAGGGGGTTGCTTTGTTCTTGTCATAATGCTTGAAGTTAATGGACAACTAAAATGGAAAGGCTTCATGTGTCATACACTGAGTGAGGAGGACTGACAAAAAGCCATTAGTGTCCAGGGAAGAAAGACAAAGGCAGAAATTCTATCATTTCCAGATGAGTCCTTATGATTCCCTGAACTCTTTATTAGCTTGACAGGCAAGAGGCAAGACTATTAATGCAAAGGTCAGATAGTACAATTTTAGCCAGATTTTTTTCTTTCATTAAAACGGTAGTAGGAAAGTATCTAGAATGCTTGTTTTGTGGAATCTAAGAGATGATTCTTTTGAAAAACAAACTTAATGGCTTTGATGTTCTAAATGACAGTTTTACCTGTCCTACTAAAATGAAAGAATGTAACTTTTCTTACCATATAGGATCAAGCAATTACTAAAAGGAAAAGTTGGATTATGCTTATTTCTAGAGGTACTGTAAAATATTTTAAAGTAATTCTGAAAATTTGCAGTTTCTTTTCACTCTGAAATACAGTTAAAATATTCTCTACTAAAACTTTGTAAAAATGTCTTTATTTTCAACCTGATGCAACATCAGGACCATCAACTTTGTTCTTGTCAAACTATTCTACTGTATATAGCAGTACCATCATCTTTCCTGTATCAGATATTTTAAAGATATTTAAAATTACTTTCATAGATTTTGAAAGCCATTTCTAATGTGACAGACATCTGTCCCTTGTTTTTTGCTCTGAACAGAGAGCATGTTTCAGATAGGTGCTTGTGAGATGTGCTGTTTTAAATTTTTTCCATTAGCTGGTGCTTGATTGGAAACAATGGCAATGCTATTTCGTTAGAAAAATCAGCCATCCTTGATCCCGTTGGTACTAGCAAGATTGGGACACTTTTTAAACAAGTCTTGGATATGTTCTTGGGAGAATGTAGACCACCCTTGACATTCACTGTTTGTCATTGAGGGATGCAAAGAGGGGGGAGACACATTGTGATGGGAAAAGTCATTTGATAATTAGAGGGCTGAGTGGATGTGAGTTTTACTCTGACTTGATTTTATTTCATTTTCTTCAGCAGTTTCACAAATTGTAGTTATTGAAACTGTGGATATACCTCCTCCTGTGTTATTTACTACACAGAAAAAACAAATTGAAAGGAAAGATAAAGATAAATAAAAGGAAAATAAACAAGTCGCAAAGTAAGCAAACAAAAACATCCCGATTGGCTACTATATCGTATCTTATAAGACACTGTTCATTATTTTTTCTCCTCCATTTACATTGTGGACTATTGGGATGCTAATATGTATATTCACTAACTAATTTGAGGATTCAGTATAGTATAGTGTAAGTAGCACTGGATTGGTGGTCAAGACGCCTAAGAATCATTTCTAGTTGTTTGGCTAATTAGCTTTGTGACCTTGGATAAGTAACTTACCTTTACTAGACTCATATTCCTTATCTCATTGTGATATTGCTCCCCAGGGGGATAAAATTGGTTCAACAATTTTCACCTTGGGATGAGAGAGTGAAAAATCTTATTCTTTTTACATGTAAAGTACAGTTATATATACACACACGTGCACATACATATATACACAACACTTATCTCACAAATGACTAGATAATAATGAAGTTCTGTTTTAGCTCTAATTTGCTGTGTCTTCTATAAATAATACTTATGTTTCCCTACTAACCCTTTTTAAGGACTTGAAAAGTGTATTTCAACCTTAAAATTAGTTATCATATCTTCTTGTGGAAAGATACTTGTTATTCCCTTCAAAAATAAAACTTACTTTAGTTTTCTCTGGTTTTAGCAAAGAATATGCTTTTATGTAAAAAGAAGAGATCACTAGTAGTAGCATAAACTGTTAGCTGGTAACCAAAATATGTTTCTCTTCTGAGTACATAGCTGTATTTTTAATCTTTGCTGATACATGCACAGGTGACTGAGTTCTGGTCAATGAAATATAAGTGGAAGTACTCTATTTTGAGACCTGACCTATCTAAAACTCTGATAGAGCCTTCTCCATGCTTTCTCCTGTTTCAGCTACATGGAATGACAGTCTTTAGAACAGCCTTGGAAGTGGCTGGGATCCTGAATTCCTTAATGACTGCATAGCTTATTCCTGACAAATAAGCGGATTAAGACTCATCCATTAGTATTCTAGTATATACATATTCAGTATATACAATCTACTGTTCTTTGTATTTGAGATTGGTCTGTGTACAACTAGAACATTTATGTATCTGTGCCAACATGTGCTATTATTATATCTAGTAAAGACATTGATCTTCTGTACCTGCTCTGCCTGATATAGTAACCATTATTTATCATATGTGGCTATTTTACTTTAATTTCAATTTTAAATATTAAATTTTAAATCAATTTAAATTAATTTTTAATTTTAAATTAATTAAATTTTTAATTTTAATTTAAGTGCTCTCTAGCTCCTAGTGGCTAGTAGCTACCATATTGGGCAGGGCAGATACAGACCTTTTCCAACATCACAGAAAGTTCTGATGGACAGCACTGAGCTGTATTGTTGAGAATTAATGCTTGTACACATTACACATGCTTGCATACACACATATGCACACACATACATGTATGTGAACACAAAAACACATACATTAATGGAAGGGACACGGAATGGATCCAAACAAATGAATTGTGTTGTGTCTCTCCACAATGTCTTTACTACTGTAGACCAAATAATGTGTTGGTTTGCAGAGAAATTATGAAAGTTCAGGGAGTGGTGAGCATTATCACTAGAGATTAAGGTTAAGGGTGGAGTAGACCCAAGTAACTACAAGGTGCTACTCTTCTTTTCTTTTCTTTTCTTTTCTTTTCTTTTCTTTTCTTTTCTTTTCTTTTCTTTCTTTCTTTTCTTTGTGTCTTGCTGGGCTGTAGGGCGTGTGTGCTTCTGTATGCTTTAGTTCTGTATGATGTGCGTTGTCTTCTTTTATGCTTGTTTCTTTTTTTCTCCATCCTTTACTTCATTACCTTCCTTCCTTCTTACTTACTGCCTCCTTCCTTCCTTCCTTCCACTCTTCTTTCTAATGACTTTTTTCTCTGCTTAAGCTGTCTCCCCCATTTCATTCTTTAAAAATTAAAAACTACAGGGATCCCTGGGTGGTGTAGCGGTTTAGCGCCTGCCTTTGGCCCAGGGCGCGATCCTGGGGACCCGGGATCGAGTCCCACGTCGGGCTCCCGGTGCGTGGAGCCTGCTTCTCCCTCTGCCTGTGTCTCTGCCTCTCTCTCTCTCTCTCTCTTTCTCTCTGTGACTATCATAAATAAATAAAAATAAAAAAAAAATAAAAAAAAATAAAAACTACCCCACAGGTAAGCATTTGGCTGCTTAATGATAAGTGAGAAAGAAATGGTCACTCATCAGTAAAATGATTTCCTATCTTCTAAATAGGATTTCACCTTTCCATCTAGACTGTCATGGTGGTGGTGACACTAAATTCTTCCCTTTCAGGGAGAGGAAAAGTAGAGAAGAGTTTAGGAGATTTTGTCTGATGTAATGTAATTGTTCTCAAATTTGAGGTGGGAGCATGACCCACCAGTGGTGAAAAATTTTCGTACATGACCCTATACGCTCTCCTCTTTCCCACTATCACCTTGATTGTTGCCGTTTGTGTTATGAATCAGTGATCTTGCTCTTTGGTTTTGTGATGTTGTACCCAGTTTGCTCAGTGGAATTTTATACCATGTTACTTAGTAATGGGCCACTGTCCTCCTTAGACAAGGCCTACAGGGCTCTCAGAATAATTATTACTCTTCTGTGTTTCATCATGGTCTTTGGAGTTTCATCTAACCCAGATAAATAGAAGATGAGAGTGTGTATCCAAGTTCTGTGGACTTTTCAAATAACCTAAGCAACATAGGTTTTTTTTTTTTTTTTTTTTTTTTTTCCCCATTTAGGTTAATCCTCAACTTTATTTCCAGGGGTTGGCAACTCACAAGGGAAAAATGAATGGAATAGTTGATTTAGTTCCCTACCACCCTACACTGCAGTAATTAGGACTATATAAAACTTTTAGGTGTCTGGATAGCCAGCAGTTTTCTAGAGATATAAAATCTGTGCCTAGTGTTTTACAGGACCTACATATTATGTAACTGTCAGGAAAACAAGAATCCAAACATTTTTTTCCTTAGGTATTTACTGACTTAGGAGACTTAGCTGTCAGTAAGTAGGTATGAAAATGAATGTTTAGGAATTATAAAACTTACAATAGAAGTCACAATTTGGTTTTTCATCCCACTTCTTCTGCTGACTTAAAAGAAATCATCTCTCCTTCTATGGAATGACATGAATATGAAATCAAGGGGCAGGGTCCAGTACCTTTAAATTTACACCAGAGTTTTCCACAAGGCAGCCTTAAAATTCATTTATTTTTGTTCTCTTTTTTTTTTTCCTAAGAAAACTGACAAGCCCTTTGGAGGTCCCTGCTGCTAGAATCTCTACCTAATGTGGGACATAGGGCTCAATTCAATGATTCTTGAAAGGTTTTCAAACTGGTTTTTAAGGAGCTAGTAGGCTACTTTGTAATAGGAAGAAGCATCTGACATTTAGAATGCTGCCCCCCACGTGCGAACAATAGAAGAAGAAAAGCCGTGCCCTTGCTTGGGCTTCTGCTGTGCTAATTACAGAAATGTAAAGCCCAGCTGTGGTCAGACTAGCTCATCAAGGAGAGATGTGTTAGACCAAGAAAGCAAAAGAAGGACTGAAATGTTTTTCATTTTTATTCCTTGCATATTGTATGTTAGAGCATTCAGCTCTGCTTAATTATAAACTATGTCTTTTTCCATTTATTTATTTTTTTTTATTTTTATTTTTTTTAAATTTTTATTTATTTATGATAGTCACACAGAGAGAGAGACAGAGAGAGGCAGAGACACAGGCAGAGGGAGAAGCAGGCTCCATGCACCGGGAGCCCGACGTGGGATTCGATCCCGGGTCTGCAGGATCGCGCCCTGGGCCAAAGGCAGGCGCCAAACCGCTGCGCCACCCAGGGATCCCCTCTTTTTCCATTTATAAACATGTTCTTTCCCCTTGCTTTTAATGTGAATGAAGTTGCTTCTAGACTAGGGTATGGCCAGGAGGTTGGAGCCCAAAGGTTCCTTTAACATATCTGTATGCAGATTAGTATCAGTCTATAAACTCAATCTGGTTAAAACTGAAAGGTTCTTGTCTCTTGTTCCAAATCTTAAAAACCCTCCTCTACCCTAAAAACAAATAAAATTAACAAAACCAAACCAAAGGGAACAAGTTTTAAATTCCCAAAGAATTTTTATTTCAATTCAATAGGAGAACCTAATATAATTTAAATATATTTTCTTTCTCCTTTTTCTTCCTTTTTTTGAGAATCTGCTTTTCCTGAGAATCTGTGTCCAGATTTGAACTATAAGCATACTTTGCTATAGTTATATTCTTGTTTTCTGTTAATCTGAGAAGACAAATAGAGAAAAGGTATACTAGAGTGGCATTGTTAAGTATATGTTGGCAATGCAAGCATTTTGGATTGACTAGAAATTTTACCAGCCTTTAAAATATTTTTTTTTAAGATTTTATCTATTCATTTGAGAGAGAGTGTGTGTGTGAGAGAGGGAGAAAGCATGTGCCCAAGAAGGGAGAGGGACACAGGGAGAGGCAGACTCTCTTCTGAGCAGGGAGCCCATTGCAGGACTTGATCCCGGGACTCTGGGATCATGACCTGAGCCAAAGGCAGACGCTTCACTGACTGAGCCACCCAGGTGCCCTAGACTCTAAAATATTGAAAAGTATTTTGAAAATGATTTTAACGCTTCTATTTACTTTTCTCATTTAGAAAGTACAAGGCATTTGTACAGTGGAACTTGATTATAGTATGTTACATTATTGTCTGGGAAGGAAGTTATAGGCTTTTCGTATCATAGATGTTTAGGTTGGACATTACTAAATAATAATAATAAATAATAACAAGTAATAAAAATGTACTGAAATTGTTGTAAATGCTTTAAATGGCAAGATAAAATACCACTTACGATTATCTCCACACATGCCTTTGCAGTTGATACATCACATGAACTACAGGAAGAATCATTCACATCAGTGGCTGATGAACATTTGTATATATACATACATATATACATCTATACATACATACATATGTGTATATGAAATGACAACTTTCTGGTAGACAATAAAGTACTGTGAGGAAAGAGTAGCTTTTTCTAAATGCCCCACTGGGTTTGTAGTAGGGCTAGGGTGGGTGCTTTTATTTTTCCCTTTATAGCCTAGAGAAGCTAAGAAACCTGTCTGTAGTCACATAGCTAATGAGAAATAGATATTAAAGTTTTCTCTGGTTGACTCCATACTCTGTGCTCCTAATTATGGTTTGCTGATTTGACATTGAGCACTCTTGAGTTCAAGAAGAGAAGAACCATATAACAGAGTTTTATTGTCTCTGTGAGCCTTTGAAAAAACTCTGGCATAAGACCTCAACACCAGCCTGAAGAAAATACATCTGAAGAGTATGTCCTCCTTTAGCTTAGGTGTTTATTAGGAATAATTGTTCATTTGTTAGATCTGTGGTTCTTAACTGGTGGTCAGTACACTACTAGTGGTGCCCCAAACTTCTTCAGGTGGAACATAGGGTTTTTATAACAATTACAGTAATTTTCAAGGCTACAGCACTATTAAATACAACTGAATATACTCTTAAAATGTTTTATTTTTTTAAATTTTTAAAAAATTTTTAAAAAGATTTTTATTTATTCATGAGAGACACACAGAGAGAGAGGCAGAGACATAGGCAGAGGGAGAAGCAGGCTCCACGCAGGAAGCCCAATGTGGGACTCGATCCCGGGACTCTGGGATCATGCCCTGAGCCCAAGGCAGACACTCAACTGCTGAGCCACTCAGGCATCCCACTTAAAATGTTTTAAAGCAGACTTTTAATATTGCTTATATTGGGACCAAAGGTTTGTGAGAAATGAACTGATATATACAAAATGGGAAACACTGAGACAATGGCAGGAAGGGGAGTATTATTGGGTCCTCTACTTCTCTCTTCCTTATTTGCAAAGCTTAGTTTACTCAGCTGGTTAATGGACCTTTTGAATTTTATGGAAATAACATTTCTGAGAAGTAACAACTGAGGATAGGAGAGGGGTTGGGGTTAAACTGGGGGAACAATAAACTCTTGGATACTAGAGGGACAGCTTGAGGTCACTAAACAAGCTGTGGGTCACAGGGGAAACAAGGCTGGCTTCACAGTTTGAGTTTTCTCTGCCTTTAAAATGTGCCTCATGAAGAGGAAACCTCCCAATTCTTATCATATAAGATGAATCCACTATTTTAAATGAATGTTTAAAGTCATTTAAACAGTCAACAAACAGGTAGTGAGTGCTGTCAATGTTCACAACACTGAGGACACAAGGATATGCAATAATAGTCATCAGTATTTGTAGAATGCTCTGGAATGTACACGTTTATTTCCCAGATATTTCATTTTACACCTTGGGAAATAGCTATACGACTATCCTCATTTAGAGAGGAGAAAACCAAGCCTCAGGGACTTGCCTAAGTTTCCATACACAAAAAGTGTTATATATGAAGTTCAACCTCAAGTCTTCCAACTTTGAAATCCATCTTATTTCCATTTTACCAGATTCCCTGCCCTAAACCACCTTGCACTTTAAAGTGAGAGAAACATACACAGCCACAAATGTGGCAAAAGTATAACAGAAAACTCAAATGTCATAGTAGCATGGTTTACCAAAATATTATAACACTAGATTATAGTCCAATACTGGGTTACAAATTCTCAGTGTGGCCTTTACATTTTAGGAGCAGTGTATTTTGCCTTTTAGAAGTCTGAGTCCTGTTTTTCTCAGTATGTTTTTAGAAACCATAGTAGGTTAGCTCTGTATACTTGGGAATTAGACCTCTTCTTTCTCAGGAATAGACAGCTTTCCACTCAACAACTAGAGTGTTTAAAAGAAGCTTGCATTAAATTCCTTTTGACCTTTTCAATCTATTTTCATGGATCCTCTCACTGGTAGCATATTAGAATTTTTTGCTTGTCTGCAGTTTGATACAAGTTTTGTTCGTAGTCTTAAAGAGATGGAGCCTATTAAATAAGGTATAATCAATATATGTAAACTCATAAAAATGAACAGTCCTCTGGGGACCAGTGACAGTAAGCTCTTGTTTGAGAGGAGGCTCTTAGCAGGTATTTATCAAGGCTGTTCTGATTCAAATATGGTAAGCAGTATCATGGTAAAGATTTAAGCAATTTTATCTCCACAAACAGAGACTAAAATTACCTGAGCTGGCAAAATTCCATAACCCACCTGCAGCTTTTGAGAGGTTGAAAAACATTTTTTTTTTTGCAGATACTTTTTGTTTTCAATGAAATTTTTGTAATTTTCAATTTCAATAAAATTTGTAAATTTTAAATTTCTCTGTGATAATACTTGTTTTGATACACTACAAATCAGTATAACTTAATTGTTTTTTACTATTTCCAAGTTTGAAAATTTTTCTTTTTTAAAAAAGGTTTATTTATTTTTTGAGAGAGAGAGAGAGAGAGAGAGAGAGAGTGCTTGTGAAGTTGTCGGGAGGGGCAGAGGGAGAGAATCTCCTGCAGACTCCCTATTGATCATGGAACCAGACTCGGTGGTGGGGGTGGTAGTGGGGGCTTGATCTATGACTCATGAGATCATGACCTGAGCTGAAACCAGGAGTTGGATGCTTAACTGACTGTGCCACCCAGGTGCCCCCAAATCATCAATTTTTCTTAGTTAATATAACATGTGTCGGAGAAGAAGGATGGATTAGAAAATCTGAATTTGTCGTACATAGTTGGTAAGCTTTGTCTTCATAGTGTTTGTGATTTCCTATTAGTAGTCCTTCTGATGCTCATGTAAAAAAGCACTTAAGAATGGAAAAGAGAATAAATTGTGGCTGCCTATAAAAATTGTTGGGGAAGCAGTCATCATATGACCTGTTGCACACCTGGGGATTGCCCAGTCAATGGCCTGGGCCTGGACTGTTTCCTAATATGGAAGCTGGTTATCAAGCTATTGATTGACTCCAGATTCTTCTTCCTTCTAGGAGAAATCTTTCCCTGTCCTGTATATACAGTGAATTTCTTGTATTACTTAAATGTCTATCATGTGGCACCTGGCCAACCCTACTCATCTCTACTCTTCTGCAGCCCAAGAGGGGTATATGTAGTCCATCACCCTTCATGGCTATTGGGAGAGACTCCTTGGCTATGAGAAAATGGCTCACAGTGCAGACACTGATTTTGCTGTGTCTCTTCCTTTGGTGAGTAAAAGATTTTCCCGACTGGTGTCTTGTGTGTTGACTTCTTCCCTGGGAGACTCTGAACCTATAGAAGATGCAGTGGGCCAGTGTCTGTGGGCTCCTGTTTTGGCAGTTGGCATTGTTATGGTCTTTGTCATCTTTCAAGCAGTGGGAATCCTCACTGGATATTGGTAGCTGGATCATCCTGTTTGACAAAAATGAAACCTCATTTTTTTTTTCATTAAAAAAACTCAGTCTAGGAATTTTTGAAATAATTATGAACACCTGGCAGTGATGCCAAATGCACTTTAAAGGATCTCCTCACAAATGTGAAACATTAAGAGATTTGTGATTAATTCTATTTATGTTAATACCAATTTTAATACAATTTGTATACCTAATTTGTGGTTGGAGTAAGGTTAAAGATGTCATGTGTGTAGTATGCCTATTGTCCTGCTTTCACATGACTTTTTTTTAACTTTTAAGAATAGTCAGCATCATCACAATGGTTGCCATTTCCTCTTTTAGAAACTCATTGTACACACATAGTCACCAACTATGTTTTCCAAAATATTTTGTGAATCTGTCCACTTTCGTTTCCAACAGCAATGCTACAAGGGTTTTCTCAAAATTTTCTCAATATCTTAATATTTTTAGTGGGATTGGTCTTATGGGAGGGATCCAGAAGTGGTGTGAGTTCAGGATCTTGGTCTAGTATCTATTACCATCTACCTTATTTATCTCATTGATTTTCTGGTTTTCCTACTACAAGATCTTTTGAAGGATTTTGTCAATTTTTTCACTATTGTATGTGCAGATCCTAGAATAGTTACTATTATACATTATGTTCTTAATACTTACCGAAGAAGCTTCTTTGAAAAATAATAAGTATTCCTTAAGTTTAAAAAGTCTATCCCCTGAAAAAATTCAAGGGTCATGCTTTTTGGAGATATTAGATGTTTTTCTTTTGAGAGTGAGAGTAAGACAAGAATGCCAGATCTCATTGCAACAAAAGCCGGTAACATCTCATTATAGCAGCAACTACTAACTAGAAAATAAGACACCAACCACAATTTATATGGGAACAATTTTTTATACCCATTAAATTGGCAAAGATTAAAAAATGCCTTATATTAGGTGTTGGCAGGGATATGGAAAAACGAGAACTTATAAGAACTGCTGATGGGAGTATGGTCTACCCAGTCAAGAGGGAGATTTGAGTTTACTCTAAGAAATGAAGCATGTAGATAAAGTCCACAAGTGGAAATGTACGTCCATAGCAGTATTATTTGTGTTAGCAAGGATTAGGAGGTATTAAAAAGGTGGTTAAATAAATTACAGTATATGCATGTGATGGAATACAGAAGTCAGAGGTAATGAATTATATTCACTCAGGTACATGCAAAATGAACAGAAGTCAAAAGTGTAATATTTGGTGAATACATAGGAAACAGTATGTAGTTATTAGTACACTTAGTAATTAAATATTGTCTATATAAGAAAATTATGTTTTAAGTTTAAATAAACTAAGCCAAACTCTACTTTTCAAGGAGACTTCTATGTCTAAGGAAATATGTATCTAATATATTACAGCAGGTGAAAATGAAATGGGTGTCTTCTTTTGTACAGACAGATGATAGCCATGTGTCATAAACTGGAGTGCATGATGACTAAATTTTATGTATCAGGGGTTTAAAAAGAAGTAAGAAGATGGAGATAGGGTTGACAGCTTGGGTCTTAGAGGCAGTAGCAGGATTCCCAGAATTTCTGCTCCTGGACTGCTGCATTGGGCCCTATACAGATTAGAAATGGAGATTTTCTAGGATTCAATTACTACAAAGTATTATTTTTGTAATGCTAATAGAGGTTGCAGACAAGGGAGCAGCCAGCCTGCTAGCTGGATGGGGTTGTGGTGTTTTTCATCTGAATTTTAGTGCAATGCTATATTCCATTCAATTGTGAGAACTAAAGAAAAACCTTCATGTGGAGGTCTTAGGAAATATCCTGCCCATAGAGATTCATGCCAGGGATGGCGGTAGTCCCTGGATGTGAAAAATTGAGTCAGGACAGAATCTCTATCTTCAAAAAGCTCACAGTCTAGTGGGGCATGACAAAAACATAAATAGATCATTAAAATAAGATGGCATATGCAACCGTAGGTATCAGTTGGAATTAAGAAACAATGTTTGATATTTAAAATTCAAACTTTCCATATCTGTCCTTGAATGATATATAGTGACTCATTGATACCCATATTCATGAACTTAAAGAGTACCCATAGATGAAGGAAAGGAAAATAAACTGTTGGTTTACATTTTTTATTATGTAAAACCAAATGTTTCCAAAATTCTCTAAGAAAAATAGCCTTATACATGATCAGAATGCATATAAACAGTATTCACTAAAATAAATTTTAAAAGTTTATATCTCAAATGCACCAGCCTAGGAGGCAAACCCATCACAGTCTTAGCACTTAAACTGTGTGATATGCAAATCATTTTCCCAGATGATTTTTTAATTTGAAGGTATGCAAGTTTAATTAAAAAAAAAAACCCCAGCTCTGTATTGCTGTGTATACTGGTAAAGCTAAACTATTAGAATGGATATTGGGGTAAAAATTTTTAATTTGTTTTTTATTCTTTAGCATGCCAGTTAAATTATTTTCACAGTTAATGACACTTTAAATACAGAATTCAATTTTCAAGTTTTGTTGATAGTATCAATGCTGGACTGGCAATACTTTCCTCCCCTTTGGCTTTGATTCATGCCAGTGTCTGAAAAGACAATCAGGCCCTTCATCTGCAAGCTGTGGCTCATTTATATTTGTAGGCACTTACCTCTTACTTAGAAATAGAAAGAAAGCTATGTCACTATCTTTGGAAGATAGGGAAAATTCACACTATCTTTGTGAAGGGTACTGAGGTGTCCCAACCTTGGAAAGACTATATTCAACTAAAAGAAAGAGCCAAGGCCTTGCTTCTAAGACTGTGGTTTGCTAGAATTAGTACTGCAAAGAATAAAGCACTTTGTGATGAAAAGCTCTGAGAGTTCTGTTTTAATTTTTAAATCCTATCCTTTGCTCCTCCTCTCTGGACTATATATTCCTACCCACTGGCCTACACAACTCTGGCATGGTAGAGTGGATTTATCACAGAAGCCCTGCTCATCTACCCTAGGTGAGTCCAGAGGGCACAACTTTCACCACCACCGTGAGGAATAAACTTGTGAAGGAAGCCTCAGTATCCTGAAGAATCTGTGGTTACTCTTTGTAGTTCAGAAATTACAGTGGGAATTGCCACCGTTGAATTAGACAACTAAATACAGTGGGGATAACTGAATCCCCGAAATTCATCCTTCTCATGTGAAAAATGCATTCATTATATCCTCAAAGCCTCTCTCTCTCTCTCTCTATACACACACACACACACACACACACACATATATAAATTATATAAATTATAGAAAGAGATTTACCATAAGGGATCAGCTAACATGGTTTTAGAGGCTGAGAAGTCCAAGATGTGTAGTTGGCAAGCTGGAGGCTCAAGAGAGCTGATGGTAGAGTTCCAGTCTGAGTCTAAGAACAGGAGAGTCAATGGTGTAAATTCTAGTCCAAATCTAAGAACAAAGACAGGAGAAGACTGATGTCCTAGTTTGAAGACAGGCAGAGAGCAAGAATTCTCTCTTACTCAGCCTTCATTCATCTATTGAGGTCTCCAACAGATTAAATGTGGCCTACCTACAGTGGGGAGAGCAACCTGCTTTACTGTTTTCTGATTCGAATGTTAAGCTTAGTTAGAAATATTGTCACAGACACATCCAGAAATGATGTTTAACCAAGTATCTTGACACCTCATCCAGTCAAATCGATGCATAAATTAACCATCACAAACTGACTCCTTGTTAACTTGGTGCTCATATACATAGCCATAAACTATGCTTAATCTCCAAATAAACACAATAACAAGACTATAAATCCTGTATATCTGCAAATGCAGTAACTCCGACCCCAGTAGAGGAGATAAAGGATTTGAGTGATGTTTAGACTTACTCTTGATATCTCATAACAAATCATGATGTAAAATTGACAGTACTTAAGTCCTATGATATAAAGTCAATAGATCTTATAATACAATACAGTATCACTTATTTGTGTTAAGGACAGTATAGACATGTCAATGAAATATCCCTTATCTCAAAAACTAGGAGGAGAGAAGATGGTACTCAGAACATTGGTTGATCTATTATTAAGTTCCATCCAACAACTGATTACTAAAAGAAAATTTGTTTATTTATAGTGTGCTTTATTTCAGAAAGCACTGCTTGTTGTGTACAAGGGTATGTAAAATATGACAAATTGGAAAAATAGAAAAAAAAAGTGAGGTAAAATGGAGCTATGAATAAGGTTCTAATTGATAACATGGCACACCAAAGGGGCAGGGTGTTGAGCACACATTTGTTCCTCAGCTTCCTTTAACAGAATCTGGTTCACAGTTTTCGTGAAACAGACATTCTTGGCACTAGGTCAGATAGAATTTTTTGAGTAATAAATGAATTAGAATGAGTTAAATTAGTTATTTGATGGTTTAACTAATTTGATTAAATCTTTCACTTTTTAAGAATTTTTATGATCTTTTGGTAGAATAAGAAAAAGCCAGGCTTCTGGAATCAAATTTGCTTGGTCCTTGCCTTTTATTGGCTAGTTGTGTGTTCTTAGGCTAGTTACCTAACCCTTCTGGGTCTTACTTTCCCTATTTGTATTTAGATGCAGTGATACCTTTTTTATATGAGGTTAAAGTGTATATAAAAGTCTCCTTCTACTATACTTAATACCCCTTCTCTTCCCTTGTAGAGAATGTGGTATTTAGTCATAATGCAAGCAAATTAATTCTCTGTGAAAGTCTGTAAGTGGGGCACAGATTGCAAAATTGTTGGATCAGGTAGTATTAACACCATCTGACTTTCTGCTGAATACATGCTTAGGACAAAATAACTACTTGTTTACAAATACACACATTCAAACAAAGATATGCAATTCCATGTGTGTGCACCTGCACACGTGCGCACACACATGCACACACACACACAGAGCCAGCCCATAATAGCTTATGTGAAGGTCAATTTTACATATTTTATTCTTTAACATTCTGACATTCCCATTTTCTGAAGTATAAGTGTTTAGATACATAAATGTCTTAGATATTGTGGTCTCAAGAAAGTAATTGTGCAACCTTGCAATTAGGTGAAGAACATTCTTTCTGTAGTGCATTTGTGACCAGCCTTCAGAGAACTCTTCCTTTAGAATTGTTATGAAATCATTTTTGTATGGAGTTGAAAATTAGTAGATTGTTTATTTAAGAACTGTTACATGCTTGCAAGACCTTACTCCACTGTCTTTCCTCACACCTATCCTTCTACCTTCCTTCACATTTTTATCTAGGTGAAATGGGGTTCAAATTAGCATCCCAGAGACATCTGGGGGGGCAATAAGTCACAGAGGCATTCCCATGGTGTTTGGGTGGATGTCCTTGACATAGTGGTGGTGGAATGAAATGAGTTATCTGATTATATGAGTAAAATCTCAAGTGTCTTCCAAGCCAAGATGGTGGCAGCATATTCTCCCATTATGACTACCTTTCCGAGTATCCATCCTTACCCTTGGTGGTAGTTGGCCTAATTTGCTCTATCCTGGGAATGGCTCTGGTACTTGTTATAGGATGTATCTATTAGGGTCAACTTGGACACCAAACTATAGTTTGTTGGACTCTAACCACTGATGAAATATATTGAAAGAAGCCGAGTGCTCTGATTATTCTGTGATGTTTGGACTCATGTTTTGGCTTATGTTTCTGTACATTTCAAAACACGGTGACATTGATGTATTGCCTCAAAAAAGTAAAAAAGGATATCAGATACTGTGTAAAAGGTGTCAGTTTGAAAATACCATAATATTCCCATATTTTGTAAAAACCAGCAAAAGAGTAAACTACGAAAGAAGTGATTCAAAAAATGTCTTTTAATAAAAGTTTAAAGTCTTCAAAATATATTTGCCCCTGGAGCAAACTTTTTTCATTTAATATTGTGTCTGTTAATTAGTGCTTCAAATTTGCAAATTCTTTATTGGTTTATATCAATGTAATACCCAAAGCTCATCTCATTGCCAGATTTGAATGAAATATGATCCTGTTTATTCTATTAAAATGAAGGCTTGAAATTGTTACCCAAATGCCACAGGAATTCTTGCCATTTTCTCATCAAATTCCTCATCAGATTTTTTGTTAAAGTCACATTGTTTTAGATTTTGTGCCTTGGCATTTAAATGAAATTCAATGTGCCCCACTGGAGGAAACATCTGTAGGGACATATTATGTACAATATCCATTCCAATCAAGCAGGAGTGTACTGAGTGCCTGAATGAGGAGCTTATTCTTGCTTCACTTTCCTCTGATGTGGCTATTGAGAAGATCTATAAGAGAGGGAACATTTATAAAAATTAAACCAGTGGAGCACAGTATTTTAAATGCTGAAATAAAATACTTTTTAAAGGCACAATATCAGTTTCAGTGAATGGATTCCTGCATCTTTCTTTTGATGTAATAGACAATGTGTGTGTGTGTGTGTGTGTATATGTGTGTGTGTATGTGTGTGTATATAAAAAATCTGATCCAGACTGGACAGCTTAGGGACTAATTAGGCAATGATGATTTTAAGGTCCATGTACCCTAGTAAGCTCATTTACTTGGATTCAACAACCTACCGTTTAGTTTAGACATTCCATATAACCTTTTATGTATGACTCTGACACAAAACAGCTATAACTAGCGCTGTGCCAAAGTGGTCAAGGGATGGGGACAGTTCCTGTTCTATCTATAGAGACATACATCAATGGAAAATTTTCAAAATGGTTCTTAGGAAATGATCAGAACATGATGTCTAGAACTCCTGTAAAATGAGGATAATTATTAAATTGACCCCATAGGACTTTAAGGTATATGGGGATCAAAATAAATTATGTGTGCTAAGCACTTAGACCATGACTCATGGTCAATGCATAGTAAATATTAACTATGCATAGTAAATATTAACTATTATTATTACTGTCAGAGATGAAGAGATAGGATTGGAATTGGATGGCATTTCATCAGCCTCCGATTCAGGCATTCACATACCAGGAATAGCTGGCGCAATGGTGTGAATGTAGGGAAGCAGAAAGTGTACTGAGAGAGGGCCACGAGACCAGTTTAGTTTTTGCTGAAGGCTCATAGTTATTGTCAACATCAAGTACACAGAGAGCCTATTAAGGTATAAGCTACTGAACGACATGCCTGAATACAAAGAGAACCGTGTAGTTTCAACCTAGACAATGCTCTATTAGGTATGTTGTACATAAAAAAGATATTTCATTTCTAGGTACTTCAGTGTATAATTAAGTAACTGAAACACTGTATCGTAAACAACATGAACCATTCAGCAACCTCCTGTCAAAATGCACTTAGATTCCTGTTGGAAGACAGAGCTGCTTCTAAAAGAAATAACTCAATCTCCCAGTAAATACCAAAGTGAACCATTCTCTCATCTTTTCGCTGCTTTGGTCCCTGCTTACCTTTGCTATAGTTATGACTTGTATTATGGCATGAATATGGAATTATGTCTTTACAGGTAAGAGGCAGAACATGTGACACATTACAAAGTGTAAATTATAATTCTCATTTCTCTTCTACCTTTCACAGTTTCTTTCAAATCCAGGGCCTGGCTTTGTAGGGCTGAGTTTTGCTCATTCTGTTCATTCAACTAAAAAAAAAATATTCCACAGTAAACTTTAGACAGTGCTGGATTATATAAATTTATATAGAGGTTTCCTAATTTTAGGACCTACTGGAGTTCTTAATATGTTAATGAACACTTTATAAGAATAAGGTGCAATATGTATGGTTTCTGAGACTCGTTTGGTATGGAACCCCTTTCCTACGTAACATGCCACAACCTCTGCTTTTTCAAATATCCTTTAGGGTAGGATGCTCAGTCTTATGATATTAGAGTTGATGAGATATTTAACAATAATGGATGAAAGTAGTTCTAGAAATGAACAATGCATTTTAAAATTATTTCAATTTAGTGGAACTATAATGCTTTACTTACATAGCGTGAGTCACCCAAGAAAATAAAGCATTTCCACTAGACTTGTGAACTCCTTAAAAATGTAGGATCATTTATCATTCATTTTTGGAACCTCAGTATCATTCATAATCACTCTTTCCACTGGAAATATTGTTTATAGAATGTGGATGGCCAAAAGCCATTTTATTTTCTCTGCTACATAGAAGTTTGTCTAAGAGAAGAGGAGGAGGAAAAAGAGGAAACAAAGGGAAAAAAGACCACACTGTTTCAGCTCCTTGATTTAGCTGTACCTGAAGCCAGATGGTCCAGACTTTTAATTTGTGTGAACTTATTAAATATATTTTTATGCCTAAGCTTTTTATACTTGAGCTGAGTTTTTTTTTTTTTTTTACTTATGACAAAAAATGTCCTTATATATCAGAATCTCAATGAACAGATTCCAAATTATAAAATTGGTTAAGCAGAGGCAAGATTCAGCCAGTGGGGTGAGGGTTCTTCCACACATGACTAATGTAAGCGTAGCAGGCTGAGAATTGACAGCCCAATTCCATTCTTTTATTAATGTCATAATCCAAATTATTTTTCCAGGTGACAAAGTGCCCAGTTAAAAAACACATTTCCTTCCCTTGATGTTTGGGGGTGGCAACATGATGTAGTTCGGGACAAAGAGATGTAAATAGAAGCTTCAGTGTTAGACACTCAGGGAAGTTCTTTAGGTGAGCTGGCATATGCCTTTCATATTGCCTTTCTCCTTCCCTCCTGTCTATGCTAGCTAGCATCATGGTCTCTGAGACTACACAGCCTGGGTCTATACCCAAGCATGGGCAAAGCAAAGATACAAGGCATTGCACTAATGACATTATGGCACTGCCACAGCAGCCCAGGATTTTCAACCTTCTGACCTGTTATTGTGTGAAAACAAACAAACATGTCTCTATTTGCCATCCTAAATTCAGTTTTCTGTTATGGGTAGTTGAACCTGGTTTAGAAATGATATAGCAAGGAAGTTGCCAGTGTCTCTTGGGACATTGAAAGCCTACCATGCCCGGGGCATTAGAGGAAGGATGTGTAGACAATGTTGGGTTACTGGAGGTGGATGATGACTTTTTGAAGTCTTTTTAAAGTCCTCTAAGAAAGCTCTTTAGTCCACGTTGGTCCTTATAGACACTCTGACCACAAGAAGGTAATTTTGTGCCTTATGGATGAAATCCAGTGATGCGTTAGTACAGTGCCAGCCCGCCACAAAAATTATTTGGATGAAAAATGGACATTTAAGGTGAGGAACACTGAAAACAAACTTTGATGAATTCAAGAATTTAATTGAGTCAGCCTTGGGATTACAAATGGGGTGTTTGATATGTTAGGTGGATTAAATAGCTCTATCACAATATTGCTCAATGATACGTCGTGCTTATTATGGAGTCTATTTTTTCATACAATCTCAAAAATTATTTCTGTTTTTGTTCTATTTTGGTAGTATGACTATTTAAAAAATTCTGTTCATAATGCAGTGGTAAAAAGCATAGCCTCAGGGAAATTCCTTGAATTTGAATCCTAGATTTGCCACCTATCTGGCCATTTGATCTTGGGCAAATTACTAAACCTCTTTGTGTATTAGTTTCCTCATCTGTAAAATGGGGATAATAAGTGTACCTGCCTTATTTGTTACAAGGCTTGAAAGTGTTAACACACGTTAAGCACTTAGCATGTGCCTAACTTTAGTAAGCATTAAATATTAATGATGATGATAATGATTTAGTATTATAGTAGCTGAAAAAAGCTTTTTGATCTTACTTTGAATTTAAAATGTAAAATTGTATTTTACAAAGTTACATAGTTTCATATTAGGAGTACCTGATGAGGGTGTTTGTCAAGATGGCAGGCCAGAAAAAAAAAATTATTCCAAGGCCCTAAATTCTATATATGTCCTTTTTGGGATTTATCCCTTCAGGTGTCCTAGGTAAGCTCTGTATAGGGACTTAGGAAGAGGTGATAGGTTTCACACAGAGGGAAACACAGAAAGATATTTGTTTCTTTTAGTCTTGTATTTCAGGGCAGGCTAATAAAATCTGTTTCCTGGATGAAAGAAGCTGGCAGCTTTGGGGTCTGCAGGAAATGCACCTCCATCTAAATGGATCTGCATTTACCTCTATATGCAAGTAGGTGTATAAGCATACCTTTCTCTGCAGCCACCTGCAGGGTGTGCACTGGCGGAAACCCTGACCTTGGCTGTATTAATGGCCCTTTCCAGATAAGGGCAGCCCTTACCTGAGAACCTTGCCACCTGACAGAAAGCCATCGAGATGAAACACGCTATAGGACTGATGAAGGTCAGAGATGGAGTCACCTGTTCTCCTATGACCCTTCTTTGCTGTAGCCCCTTCAGTTTTCTTATTTCTTTCCTCTTAAAGATTTATTGAAATCAAATTCTGTTTTTCCTTTGTCCTTTGTAGTCTTGGCTGACAGGGGTCCAGGCATTTTATACCTCTACGAAGTGCTGTCTTTTTTTCATCCAATAGTAATAATACACTCTAGGATTAGTCACTAACATATCCAATCATAGAGTAGTAATATTACAAGATTAATGAAATCATGTTTCCATAGTGTTTTGATTGCCTGTAGTATTGCCTATGTTCTTTGCCTGCCCATTCAGTTCACACTATTTAGATGTTCCTTTTTGGGGAGAACATCCAAATACATCTTAAATATTGGTCTATATTCCTCTAATGACCCAGATTTAGTAGTCAGAGTGATATTTATTTATTTATGATTTATTTATTTAATTTTGGAGAGAGGGGAGAGCAGAGGGAGAGAGAGGGAGAATCTTAAGTAGACTTCAAGCTGAGCATGGAGCCATGATGTGGGGCTCTGTCTCACAACCCTGAGATTATGACCTGAGCTGAAACCAAGAGTCAGATGCTTAGCCAACTGTATCACCCAGGTGCCCCCAGAGTGATATTTAAGTACTAATTAAATATACATACATGTGAATTTATTTGAATGCATGTGATTATTAGTTCTGTCTTTGACACCTCTTGTGCCACCAGAGATGGTGGCCTGGCTTGTCACACATCAGAATTATGTCTGCAGACAGAATAGCTCTCACCTCTGGGCTAGAAACTCGTAATTGGGCCATACATGTGGCTACCAAGGGCTTCATCAGAAGGTATCAGATATTTGAGAAAAACGATTTCTTTTGTGACTCCTAGATGAATAAAAAAAGCCTCATGTCTCTAAAACTACTAATTTCCAACCTTGAAAATTAGTAGTTTTAGAGACATGAGGCTTTGTTTTACAAGGAAGCACAGGTAATGTTATTTTCTTAGAAATAGTTCCTCCATATCAAAAGTATTTCCCACCCTATTGTTTCTTAGTGTAAAAAATAATAATTTACATAACACCAACCAATGAACATGGGTCAGTGATAAACATTACTATAGCATTTAGGTAGGTTTAAAATCATTTATGTGAAAATCAAGTTATGACTGGGCTTGCCTCTCCTCCCTCCCTCCCTCCCTCCCTGCCTCCCTCCCTCCCTCCCTGCCTCCCTCCCTCCCTCCCTCCCTCCCTTCCTTCCTTCCTTCCTTCCTTCCTTCCTTCCTTCCTTCCTTCCTTCCTTCCTTCCTTCTTTCTTTCTCCCCTTTACTGGAAACAATTGATAACATTGCTTTGAAAGAAGTTAATATAAAGAATTAATTAGCAAAATCTAATATCCAATAAATGTAGCCTGAAAAAAATTTCATGGATGGCTGATTGTAATATTAGATGGAAGTAGAAAGGTAGAGGAACAAATAATGTTGTTGAGTCAGATTTTTCTTCTCCTTTTATTCATGTGCTCATTGAAAGAGCAATTGAAGGAGAGCTATGAACTAGGAAGACTTAGGTCCTCATGAGAAACAAATTGGAGGCGTTAGGTAGCATCATAAAATAGCCATTTAGTACATTGACTTCGTGTATTTAAAGATTATGAGATTTTACAGTAGTTGGGTTATAAAATATCAATTTAGAGCAACAGCAAATTTCCTGATATTCATTTCAGTTTATAGGCAATTCCTGTTCTGACAAAAATGTATGGGCTTGGGTGACCAGGTTCTTGGGCCAGTGCTGCATTTTCCTTTGGGGTGGGGGTTTGGGGGGAGTCTCAATGGCTTTTGCCCAGAAAATCAGTGGTCTAAAATTCTCCTCTTTAGTCAAGCCATTTGTATTGTGGGAGGCTTTAAAATAGTTCCATTATTTACTGGAGCTCTCACAGTTTTTCCTTTATAGCTTCTAGGCCAGCAAGGAGAAGAGAGAATATTAGGGATGCTGAGTTTACATGATCCCACTTCAGGGGGTTTATGTAGCCTCTGGATCCTGTACATCACTAATTGCAATAACTAAAATTAAGTATGACTAAAAGAATACTGCCATTATGAACCACTTGCTATGTTAATATTCAGATGAAGAGTCTTTTTGGTTCATATTTCATTGCAAATTTTTTTTTAAAATTTCCTTAAAGATGTATGCTTATTGAATGTATTTAAATTACTAGCTAATTTTTTCAGGGGGAAAAAACCCTGAGGCAAGTGTAAAACCAGTAGCTACAGAAAGCTGGAGAATCAGATGTCTGCTGGGCAAATTGACAGAACTCATTAATCTTCGATGCAGTGTGCTATAGTCTGTCCTTTCATGCACCTGCCCAAGCCGAAAGTAATTACACGATGGCACTATTAATACTGAAGAGCTTGAGTGGGGAGAGGGTTATCTTCTCTTCTTAGTAATTGATTGCTAGCTGATTAGTGGACAACATTTTTCTTGCCGCATAATTGCCTTTGTGCTATTGTAGCCTCTCTGACCTGGGTTTAGGTCATCTCCCTGATTTTGAGGCCCTGGCAATAGCATCACAGCCCTGAAAGTAATGAACTGGAACTCAATCACTGAAAATTCCCCAAACAGTAGATGCCTAGTTAAATGTATTTCAATGATATCCTGAGTAACAGTAATCATACCAAAGATCACAGTTTTTTTTTTTTTTTTTTTTATTCTAGGAAAACTAGAATTCCATTCGGAAAAGTATATATTTGAAAAGGAATAAATGGAAATCATGATTTGTGCCTTTACGTCTTTAATGGCTGTGATGGACCCATTAGAAACTAGTTCTGTGGGATTTGCGTGGCAGTGGTTGTTAATTCTCTATTTATTAAAAAGGGTCCTGCAACTTTACAACCCCAGCTCAGGCGTGGCTCTGGAGAAGAGATCACGAGGCCAGCCTAGCAGCCCCTTCAGCACACCAATGCTGAGCTCACACATTTGGCTGCACCTCATGCATGCTGTGGGCACCTCCTGACATTGGGGTAGGTGGAAGAGGTTTTGGGGACAGATGGGCACAAATCTCAAGATTCACAGAACATGACAGGTACACCTGATTGGCATGGCAGTAAATATTCTGTACAACATTAAGAACAGTTATGATACAGTGGAATTCAAGTCCAGGAGAACTGGATGGTAAATGAACACAAAGATTGGTGGCCTCACCCTTACCTCACCTGAAACCTGGGACAGACCTTGTTTGAGCTCTGCCTAAATGCTATCACCTGGGCAGGTGAGAACCCAGTGGGCCAGGAAGAGCTGAGGGTGTTGCCAGAGCATCTGGGTTTGTTGGCACACTCTGATGATCCTGGTGCTGGCTTTCTTCAAACCAAGCTGATATGCTGCTGGAGTCCTTCTGTTCCACTTCTGTTCCGAGGCCCAATCAGAGGCAGAGAATATTGGCTGCATTTATCCTGGTTCAAAGTGGGACAGACCTTTTCTACCTGCAACATAATGCGGACAAGCCCTTCTAGGAACATAAAGCCACTTATGAGAGCTACCCCTCAGCCTGCCCACTCAGCCACTCACTGACACCAGGGGAAACTAAGGCAGTTTGGTGGGATTTTTAAGGACATTGTGGGTAAATGCTGGGGATATTCTTAGCTAGTATTTTGGCCTTGGATTTAAGACAGCTGAAAACAAATTTGAGTCCAACCAGAGAATTAGGTTTTAGTGCCATTTTATTGCATGGTAGCCATAAATATCAAATAATGACCTCTTTCGTTTCATAGAAATATTTGATTATGTGCCTTTATGCCCTGTATAAGGTGCCAGGCTAAGAAGGGAAAAGTGGAAAGTATCTGTTTTAAGTCCATGAATGTAATTGTTCAGCAAATTGGAAGTAAATGAGTAGTGTAGGCTTTCCATCTAAATGTCAGTGATGCCAACAGGGTTTCCTTTGGTTCCCACGGGTAACCTTCACATTTATGCAGCTAGAAGTAAAAATATAACAATTCACTGTCTAACAGCATTAAGCAGCAAATCTCTAAACTTTTAAAGGTGAAAATGCTTCCATATGGAAGAGGAGTTAGTAGTCATTAAAACGAGTTTTGTGTTCTTGGAGAAGTGGGTCAAGATTTTCCTGATGTGAAAATTGAGATATAAAGAGGATCCTTGTAATGCCAATCATCTTTGTTTTTTAGCCAAATCTTGCAATGAAAAAGCTGAGTATACCTGCAATATTTGCCCATATTTCTAATTAGGATCGCTAACCCAGAAAAGCTGCATTACTAATTTAGTTAGTCATTTAGCAGCATTACAAAATTTGCATTTCAGGTCTCAAAGAGGTACAAGGAAGCTGGGTATTAGAGCACACTATCCTAAATCAACAGTGTGGTATTGGCTACAGGCAGCTAACTTATTCTCAGCTGTTGTCATTTGTGTAAGCTTACATGTTGTTTGTTCCTGTTTAGTTTTGAGGAGTTTTACAAGTGTTATTAGTCCTAACATAACAATAACAGCAATGTTACAAATTCTAGTCAGGAAAAGGTATAGGTTATGAGGCAAACAGAGTTGAGATAATTAAAAAGTGGGAAGGGATAAGACAATGGTAAGTGTAATTCATTATGAATTAGTCATTTGACAGTAAGAAAATCTGAAATACAGAGTGGGTCAGCCATAATGTAAAAAGTACAGGATGTGTATATTCCTGCTAATTAGAGATGGAAAAACATTATTGATGGAAAATATTTGGAGTATGTGGCTAGAAGATCAAAGTAAATACTAAGTGCACGTTAGTTTGATGTAAATTCAGTGAAAGTAAGAATTTAAGAACCTAAAATCTAAACATAGTGTACCACTGATGAAACTTTCATCAAGTCCCCGATGGAACTTATTCTAATCTGCACATCAGAGTGAGTGGTCAGTCCATTGAAGATGGAACTGTAACTGCCGAGGAGAGTTCCCTATTACCCTTGCTGTGATTATCGCGAAGAGGGTTATTTGCTTCAGTGGATCTTCGGTATAGATGAAATTCACCTATTTTAGAAAAAGATGCCTGATAAGATGATGTAAACAAGGTTTTAAGCTATGATGGACCAACTCACTCTCCTATTTGATGGAAATGATATGAAACCTAGTTGAAACCCTTCATGCTTTTTATGCAGGCTATCTAAGATCCCTTCAGAATATTGCTGAACTCTATCTGTTGTTTAAAAAGCTGAGCCAAGAGTCTAAGTTATCTAAGTTATACTCACTACTTTTTTTTTTTTAAAGATTTTATTTATTTCAGAGAGAGAGAGAGAGCACATGAGCGGGAGGAGGAGCAGAGGGAGGAGCAGACTCCCCACTGAGCAGGGAGCCTGATGTGAGGCTCCATCCCAGGATGCTTGGATCATGATCTGAGCCAAAGGCAGACGCTTAACCGCTTAACCGATTGAACAGCCCAGGTGCCCCTATATGCACTACTTTTGAAGATTGTTTTTTTCCATCATATCATTCCTGAGATTAAAAGACGTTGTAACCTAAATATGATACCTATTTAAAAAACTTCTTTATCCTGATAATGTTCATAGACATTGACTTTTTTTTTTGCATTTTTCATTTAATGATCATTATAATGTCTGGGTTGTTTACCAATGACTGAATTCTCTCTTAATTCCATAACCAGTGGGCTAGGTTTCATTTACTTTTGATTTAAGAAAGATTATCTGAGATCGTTAAAAATGACTAAGTTAAGGCTTTGTTTTTTTTTTTTACTTCTTCCCCTCAAAATCCAGCAAAACACTCCATGTAAAACAGACAAAGTATGAGCTGCAACTGACCTCTTGCATAAATATACCTACCTAGTGTAGTCTGAATGGGAGATGGTGAGGAGGCTGAGAACCCGTAGATGCCATCTTGAACCTGAAACAGAACCTATATTTCCCTAAAATCAAGTGTCTGATCTAAGGATCATTTCTCCATTGGAGATGAAATATAAGGATATGGGTGGGCCAAGGAAAAAAGAGGGAAGTAGCTCTGTAGAAATTTAGTTTAATAACACAGAACTTCACATTGGTACTGAAGGAGCCAACATGCCAACAAACTATCCGACTCTTTATTTACTTACTTAATTTATTTTAAAATTTTATTTAAATTAAATTCATTAACAGATAATGTATTATGGTTTCAGAGGTAGAAGTAAGTGATTCATCAGTCTTATACCCGGTGCTCATTGCATCACGTGCCCTCCTTAATGTCCATCATCTAGTAGTAACCCCATTTCCTCACCCCTCTCCCATCTAGTGACCCTGAGTTTGTTTCCTGTGATTAAGAGTCTCTTATGGTTTGTCTCCCTCTCTGAATATTTCATCTTGCTTTATTTTTTCCTCTCTTTCTCTATGATCCTCTGTTTTGTTTCTTAAATTCCACATATGAATAAGATCATAAAATTGTCTTTTTCTGATTGAGTTATTTCATTTAGCATAATAACCTCTAGTTCCATCCATGTCATTGCAAATAACAGGATTCCTCTTTCTTTCTTTCTTTCTTTCTTTCTTTCTTTCTTTCTTTCTTTCTTTCTTTCTTTCTTTCTTTCTTTCTTCTTTCTTTCTTTCTTTCTTTCTTTTTCTTTTTCTTTCTTCTTTCTTTCTTTCTTTCTTTCTTTCTTTCTTTCTTTCTTTCTTTCTTTCTTTCTTTTCTTCTTTCTCTCTTTTTTTTTTTTTTTGATGGCTGCTTACTCTTTGTTTTAAAATAATCTGTCCTAAAGAGATGGTGCTATAAGTGAAGGAGAGATGGTGCAAGTTGTGATAAAGGGGATGCTTTATAGTTTAAGGAGCCCGCAGAGTCTGTCTGAACATTGACATTTCAATTGAGCAGACCAGCCCTGATGTCTTTTCATTGTAGGCATCAATTTAACATAGTCCTTAAAATGTTGCTAAAAAGGTTCTATTTTTTTGAAAAGTGTGTTCAGGTGCACAAGAATTCCCTTTACTTATCCCTAGCCACACCGTTTTCCCCAGCAACAGACTTGTTAAGAGGAGTGTTTGAGACACATAGCCCAGAGAAGCTGCTAACTGCTTTGACTTAACTCTCTTTTCATGCCTTCACACATTCTTCCATAAATAGCCAGCTACATTTTAAGATGAGTAATAATCACAGAAGAACTAGCATGGACCTACAAACATAAACTACAGAATAAAAGAGAAAAATAGCATAATCAGAGAGCAAATGAAAAACATTCTGTAGGAATAATTAAATAGGAAAAGTAAAAAATTTCCAGCTTAAGAAAATGCATGCCCCTGATTTCTCTTTGAGAAGAATTCAAAGGAAAAATAAAAACTGGTGGTGTAAAAAAGAGAGCTTACAGTGTCCAAGGAAAGAAATGGTTGAGAAAATAAAAACACTGCAAGGATAAAGCCATATGAAAAGAAAAAAATGAGTAAACATAACTGAAAACACAACTCTAGTTACTGAAGTAAAAACTATAAAAAAAGGGACAGAAAAAACTAATATAAAATCTATTTTATTTATAAAAAATAATACATAAAATAGTGTAATAGTGGGTAAATTTCCCAAAATAAATACCTGGGTATATAGATAAACAGAATTTATTCTGGCCTAGAGAATAATTGATATAAAAGTATCCACACAAAGATATATCCACATAAAGATTTTTCAGGAGTAAAGAAAGAATCTCTTTCTGTGAGGAGAGGAAATATTAAAAACAAAAATGTATACAAACATGATATTAGGCTAGCCTCAGTTTTTCCATAGCAGCATCCAGTGCCAGAAGGGAGTGGCCAATATCTATAAATTTGGAAAGGAAATAAAATATAATGAAGGAATTTTATACCCAACCAATTTTATTCTTCAAGCTTAAAGCATTCTTCATATGTGAGAATCAGGGAACAAAAGATTCATGAGTCTTTCTTGAAAACATATTAGGTAATTGCAGCCAACCAAAACATAGGTAAAAATTAAAAACTCATGAATGAAGAAACAAGGGTGAAAAGGACTGATCTTAGGCTTTGAAAAATAAGAAAGAATAACTGAAAAATTCTTGGGAATATTAATTGGAGAACAAAGGAAATGTTAGAAACCATGATATAGTAAAACAATATAATTAATAAGATTTGGTTATATGGGGGAGGAATTGGAAGAAGTGGGAATATACTAGTTTCTTCATTTTCATAGCAAGGACAATAGCAATTACTTAATCAGAAGCATAGCTTTTAAAAAACTGATTCCAACATTTCAATATTATTATCTTTTCAATGAATGGTACTGGAAAATACAGCTACATGCAAATGAATGAAACTAGACCACTTTCTTAGACCATACCCAAAAATAAACTCACAAGGATTGAAGGCCTAAATGTGAGTCCTGAAACTGTAAAATCCTAGAAGAAAACATAGGCAGTAATCTTTTTGACTTGCTATAGATACATTTTTCTAGATATGTCTCCTCGGACATGGGAAACAAAAGTAAAATTAAACTATTGGGGCTACCCCCAAATAAAAAGCAAAGGAAAACATCAACAAAACAAAAGGGCATACTACTGGATGGGAGAAGATATTTGCAAATGATATATCCAGTAAGAAGTTAGTATCCAGAGTATATATGAATTATATAACTCTGCATCAGAAAAACCCAAGTATTCTAATTAGAAAATGGACAGAGGACATGGATAGATATTTTTCTGAAGAAGACATACAGATGCCCAACAAATGAATGAAAAGTTGTTCAACATCACTAATCATAGGGAAATGCAAATTAAAATCACAATGAGATATCCCTTCACACCTGCCAGAATGGCTAAAATCAAGAAGACAAGAAACAAGTGTTGACCAGGATGTGGAGAAAAAAGAACCCTTGTGCACTATTGATGAGAATGCAAACCAGTGCAGCTACTTTGGAAAACAGTATGGAAGTTCCTCAAAAAATTAAAAATCGAAACCCCATATAATCCAATAATTCCATTACTGGTTATTTACCCAGGGGAAATTAAAACACTAACTCAAAAAGATATATGCACCCCTATGTTTATTGCAGCATTATTTACAATAGCCAAGACGTGGAAGCAACCTAAACGTCTATTGATACGTGAATGGATAAAGGAGATGTGGTGTGTATATATACAATGGAATATTGCTCAAGCATCAAAAAGAGTGAGATCTTGCCCTTTGCAATAACATGAATGGACCTAGAGGGTATTCTCAGCAAAGTAAGTCAGACAAAGAAGACAAATGCCATGAGTTCACATATATGTGGAATCTAAAAAGTAAATAAATAAACACACAAAAAGCAGAATCAGAATTATAAATACAGAGAATGAACTGGAGGTTGCCAGAGAGGAAGGGGATGGGGGAATGGGCAAAAGGAATATAAGGGAGTAGGAGATACAGGCTCCCAGTAATGAAATGAATACATCACATGAATAAAAGTTACAGCATAAGAAATATAGTCAATGATATTATAATAGTGTTGCATGGGGACAGATGGTAGCTACACTTATAGTAAGCATAGTATAACATATAAAGTTGTTAAAGTGCTATATTGTACACCTGAAACTAATGTAACCATGTATCAACTATACTCAAAAAAGAAGAAAAAAATTAAATGAATTTTTTAGAAATATGTCTTATGGTAAAAAATGCTTCAATTTTAAGTTTTTCTACTAAATTAATATAAAATTTAATGAAGTTTTTTATTCTAAAATAGGATATATAGAATGGTTCATTTTGAGGAAGTCATGTATTCATTTGTCACCATATATATAAATGTATTCACCTATAATATTAGTTTCCTATTATTGCCATAAAAAAATACCAAAACTATAGTTCTGTAGGTTAGAAGTCTAACATGGATCTTACTGGGCTAACATCAAGATGTTGACAGGACTGTGTTCCTTTCTGTATGCTTTAAGAGAGAATTTTTTTTTCTATTCTTTTGGATTATTGATAGAAATTAGATCCTTGAGTTTATAGGACTGAGGTCTTTGTTTCCTTGCTAGCAATAAAGCAAAGGCCACTCTGAGCTTCCAGAGACCACTCACCAGCCTTGGCTCATGTCCTTCTTCCTTCATCTTTAGAGCCAAAAAATGCAGGTAGAGACCTTGAGTTTTCGTTTTCTCTTTCTTTCTTTCTTTCTTTCTTTCTTTCTTTCTTTCTTTCTTTCTTTCTTTCTTTCTTTCTTTCTTTCTTTCTTTCTTCTTTCTCTCTCTCTCTTTCTCTTTCTTTCTTTTCTTTTCTCTTTCTTTTCTTTCTTTCTTCTTTTCTTCTTTTCTCTTTTCTTTTCTTTTCTTTTCTTTCTTTCAGATTTATTTATTTATTTGAGAGATAGAGCATGTGTGTAAGTGGAGTTGGGGGGAGAGGCAGAGGGAGAGGAGAAAGAGAATCCCAAGCAGACTCCCCACTGAGTGTGGAGCCTGACACAGGGCTTGATCCCATGACCCTGAAATCATGACTTGAGCTGAAATCAAGAGTCAGATGCTTAACCGACTAAACGACCCAGACACCGCTGAGCTACATCTTTCTGATCCTTATTCCATTCTTGCATCATTCTTACTGCAACCTGGAAAAGTTCTCTGTTTTCAAGGACTTCTGATTAGAGTGGGCTCATCTGGAAAATCCAGTATCATCTTCTAGATCTAGATCCATGAAATTAATTATATTTCCAAAGTCCCTTTTGCCATGTAAGATAACATGGCAATGGTGATTGGAGTGTGGACATTTTGAGGACATCATTATTCTACTACAAAGTACATCAATCCATCTATTTGAACATTTTCCAGAAATGTTAAGGATAATTATTACTGCTTGGTAGATATCAAGTGAGTTTTAAATAGAAAAATGCATGTTGTTTAAAATAATGAGTTTGTATTATTTTTACATAAACGATGCACTTTTTCTTTAAATATATTACAAATCAAGCAACAAATGGGACTATTGGAATGACAGATAATTTTAGAACTCTGATATCTGCAATGTCAAAAAGTATCTTCGTGTTTTCTTGTGTGAGATTACAAACACAAATGTGAGTAGTGTCTAGTACAGCTGTGTTCTATAAATGACTGCCATAGCTCTGAGGGGTTGGAAGATATGCCTGGTGTTAAATTATTATTATTGTTTTTGGAAATAGGCAAGAAAGTTGAACTTGATCTGTAAGAAAAAGATTTAACAAGATTGATAGGACGTATCTAGGAACTAACAGGTTTCATACAATTCTGAAATCATAGGACTTAAAGAATAATGGGCTGAAGGATTCTCATGATTTTGATGTTTGATCAGTCCTCTGTTTCGTTTATTCTGTTTTACTTTCTTTGTGGCCTTTTTTTTTTTTTTTAATGCCATTTCATTTGCTGCTACTTACTTTCCAATCAGATAGTATGTTGATGTTGAAGACCATGTCTTTTGGTTCTTGACTAAATATTTGCTTTGTAAATATTTGTGGTATGCAAAGCACAGAACTAGGTATTCAAGCCAAGAATTGGGCTTTTGATGCTCTTAGTCTTTCATAACCTGAGAATCTATATACTTCACAAAAGGAAAAGCTGTGCAGACTGTTATATGAAGAGTTTCCTTTTCTTTCCTTTTCTTTGGGATTTTGGTCCCTCCAGTCATGACCAATTTGGGAGCCTTGCCTCTCCAGGTCTATTGTTGTCTCCCAATCCCACTAATTGGAGTAGTATATCTCTTCTTTCAAGAGTTTATTTTCCTCCTACTTTAACTAGAGTTTTGGTAAGAGCTGCCTTGTTTTTACATGGCCCTATATCCTCGACAATGGTTAATTTGTCAGTGGAGGTGAGGGAACAGGACACATAACCTGTCCAATGATAGTATATCCTGATCATAGCTAACTCATCCAGAGTTGAGTACCTGACCCAAGGTGGGTGGGCCATTTAGAATTCTTCCCTATTTTATTTTAAACTTGACTGGAGGAAATATGTCTCAGATGGCAAAGTTGGGTATCTGCCTACTACCATACTTGCCTTATATTTACCACCATGTGGAAGACTCTGATCTTTGATGAGGATGATAAAATTGGTATAAGAGGAAAATCAGACAATGAAGGAGATTGGGAATCATAGCATTGCTTAAGTTCCTAGTTGCATATTTTTGAAGCCTGCCTCTACTGAACCTCTACTGAACTCCTGCAATTTGGTCACTTAACTATTCCTTAGAGTTCTTAGTTTGAACTTGGTTTCTGTTGCTTGCACTCAGAAGAGTTCAGAATGAATGAGAAAATATTCTCCTTTCATCACTGAGACAATCTGCCTCTTTAATAATTGCATATGTCATTCTATCCTGTTCATATTTACAATCTACTGAAAAAAAAAAACCAGGGAAGTCACAGTGACATTACAAGTTTCCCAGGTAGAAGTGATTTCTGAGTCAAAGAAGAAAGAGAACTTAGAGCAGACAGTGAAGAGCTATGGGGCTGGATGGTGTACAGGGGGACTAAAGAAAAGCAGGATACAGAGACAGGTTACCTTTTTCAGAGAGTGTTCTGCTCTCAAATATATACTTCTGTCTCTTTGGAATGTAATGTGTTCACTTAAATTTTTTTGTTATATATATCAGATCTATACATATGTCAATAAATAATACAAATATGTAAGTCTCCCATCAGTTCTTTCCCTTCTTAGTAAGTCTCAATCCCAAGGGTCAATCTCTTTAAACTGTTTACCTTTTCTTCTGAAGTGTCCTTTCAAAGACTAGATAATGTATTTTCTGCTTTTCAGGAGCCATATATTTTTGGCAATATCTATTAGCTCTTAGAAACAAAAGATGAGGATTTGGCTCATTTGCATCACCTCTCCTTCCCCAAATAGATGATATTTATAAAACATTTAGTTCTTGCTTTGTCTTTGCTACTTTAAATAATTTTCTTAAGCATTATTTCTTGCTTCACCAATTTCCTCCATTATCTCTTGACTCCAACATTTTAAGGAAATTTTTATTACACCTACTGATTTGTTTTCCTTTCTTCCCTCCTTCACATACCATTTTCTGTCAGCTTCCCTTGTATTTTTGCATTATTAAGACAGGTAACCATTGCTCTATCTTATAATCACAACCAAGTATTCCATCCTTTGTGGAAAAGCAATGAAGAGTATTTGTGTGTTTATGGCTACTGTTTAATATTGGTCCATCTAGGGTGTTAAATTTCCTTCTCTAAAGTAACAAGTAGATATAAGAAGAACTACCTGGGACATAAGAGGAAAACTTTTCCTTGCAATAATTATAAATGAACTATTTTTTTTCTTGAATGCCATTAATTGCTTTAATTCTTTTTTTTTTTAATTTTTATTTATTTATGATAGTCACACAGAAAGAGAGAGAGAGAGGCAGAGACACAGGCAGAGGGAGAAGCAGGCTCCATGCACCGGGAGCCCGACGTGGGATTCGATCCCGGGTCTCCAGGATCGTGCCCTGGGCCAAAGGCAGGCAGGCGCTAAACCGCTGCGCCACCCAGGGATCCCAATTGCTTTAATTCTTGCCTTACTTTGTTTCATATTTGGAAGATTACTAGTTGTACATATCCTAAATTTTAACTTACCTTCTTTTTTTAACAATTTAATTTGCTTTTCTTTCTCCACTTAAATTATACTTTCTCTTTTATCAAACTTTTTCTTTCTTTAGGATACTTTGTAGAATCATCTGTCCTCCTAATTGAAGATGGATGTGTTAATGTGCAGCCAACATCCTAAGACTTCTTTTGACTGCTCTCCTTGGTTGAGTCTATGGTTTCTGGATCCACCTTCTTTATATATTCCTTTATTTTTTCAGAGACATATTCTTAAGTAAACTTTTTGAAAAAAAAAAAAGTGTATGTGAGAGGTAAAATTTCTGGATGCTTGTATCAGGAAGAGTTTTTTCTTTCAAGCTTAAAAATAAGCTAGTTGAATATAGAATTCAAAGTTGAAAAGATTTTTCCCTAGAATTTGTTTTTTTGTACTCATTCAGTGGACCTTTTCAATCTAAGGAGTTTCTTTCTTGAATGCTAGAAAATTCTCATATCTTTGATAATTGTATTTTCCCCCATTTTTCTCCATTGTTTTTTGTGGGACTATATTAGTTAACTACTTTAATCACAGATTTGTTTTCTGTCCCTCTTACCTTTTATCTAATATTCTTTTTCTTTTTGCATTTATTGTCTACTTTCTCAGAGACTGTTTTCAGTCTTGGAAATTTTAATCTCGTTGGTACCTTGGCTGGAGTTCAGTGTTGGGGACTGAGGAGGAGAATTGTGATGACTACAGATGTCCTTTGTGTAGATGGTCAACTAATACTCCAATTTCAGCTCCCTTCTTACTTCCCACTCTGCCATGCCTTCTGACTCTGAGTCCAGGATTCAGTAAGTATTCTGTTAGAAAAATTGGCTTTTACCTTTACAGAAGTTTCCTTTTATAACTTTTAAAGCTGAGGCTTTCTCTGTTTGCTTTGTCCGTCTTCTCCTTTATTCTAGAAGTTAGTGAAAGTATGTCACTAATGGATACCCACTTATCCTTAAGTCTCTTTTCCATTACATATTTATTCTCTTTATGTACTTTTTAATGCCTTAATACAGTGGAATCTCAGGAGGGATGGGAAGGAAATTCAATGGCCTAATCTGCCATCTTGAACCCCAATTCAACAATTGCATTGTTATATAAGTGATTATAAACTAAAAGGAAGCCATACAAATGACCTAAAAGAAGTTCATAGTAATTTACATTAATAGCAAGGAAAGCCCTTTGTATTTAAGTTTGTTTACCAAAACACTTTTAGTCCATGGTTTTAACAAGAATGTCTATTTAATTTTTATTTAAACAAATAATTTATATTCCATAAAAGCATAAGAATGCCATATATTAGAATTTCATATCAATCAGATCAAAATATCAGATATATTTTAAGATATTAATTTTTATTGGATCTTGTTCTGAACTCAGGATATAAAATGAAGTATATGCCATTTGACTCTCAAGGTACTTATTGATTTACTTGTGAACACATCTGTAATAACAAAGATAAACTTACTTAATAAATGTTTATAGCACATACAAAAAGTATATACATATTTCCTTGTTATTAAAGATTTCAAATCAGTGGAGTGGACAGGCTCAACATAGTATTTGTAAAATATGGTATTTGTATAACTGCTATGTAAATTCCTATTGAAATGTAAGCTAATATTGTAAGGAAGAGCAATAGGGTGAGCAAAAGCATAATCATAGGAAAGCACAAATTGTTCTAGGCCAGTTTGGCTAGGGTGAGTACTGGCTTAGGTAAAAGCTGGGCTTGGAAAGTTATCCTCACTTGCTTGATGGTCCAAATGAGGCGGTGGTTGCCAGAGGCCAGGGTGGAGATGCTGGGAACAATTAAAATACCTCTCTAGTATTTTCCTAAAACATCAGTTCTTTTTTAAGGAACAGAAATGTCAGCTGTCAAGTTATATTAAAAAATGTTTGCTGGATTTTGAACTGGACCTGTATCTTTGGTGCCAAAGACATCAGTTTCTTAAATTTAACTCCAGAATTAGAAGAAGCCAAATAAGTTTCCCTGTAAACTGGTGGGAGTTTGTGAATCTGAGGCTTTATGTTAATTCTAGTTGGTTATTGTCTTAGTTTCACTTACTATAACACAAATATCATATATTGGGTGGCTTAAACAACAAACATTTATTTTTTCACAGTTCTGAAGGCTGGGAAGTCCAAGGTCAGTGTGTTTACAGATTCATTGTCTGCTGAGAGCTTATTTTTTGGTTCATAAACAGCTGTTTTCTTGCTGTGTCCTCACCTGATGGAGGAGCTGAGGGAGCTTTCTGTGTCTCTTTTGTAAGGGAATTAATCCCATTCATGATGGCTCTGCCCTTATGAGCTAATCATCTCCCAAAGGTCCTACCTCCAAGTATCATCACAGAGGGTTAGGTTTCATCATATGACTTTTGGAAGGACTCAATCATTCAGTCTATAGTTGCTGTTTATTGGTTAAGTAACTTAAATTCAATTTTGGTTTCCACTTCTCTAAAATTGGCTAGCACTGCTGATCTGCTCACAAAGACATTCTGATATTTGTATAGTTTGATGGAGGAAAATGTCCAGGTGACTAGATTAGGTGTTGAGATCAAAATGTAAGGGATTCTGACTACTATCCCTGTGGGTTTACAAAATACTTTTACCTTTCATGTTTTGTGCATAAAGTATTTTCAGATTCAGAGAAAAAGGAATATAATCTTTATATCTTCATGTAGGTAGAATTCAGAAATCTAAGTCTTAAGCTTTCTTCAGCAGCACAAAGGTTATAAGTTTACTTAAATAAATATCAGACCATCGTACCACCCACTTGGGGGTGTGTATTAATTTTATATCTTTTCCCCCTGCCTACAAAGGTAATATTCATTGAAATGTGAATGCTCTTATAGTGTTCCAACTGATTAAGTGAAGATTTCCCTGAGGCCTGGTTCTTTGAAAATCGGGCATCTATTGCTCTTTTGGTGGGAATGAGTAGGAAAGATCCTTGCAGATCCATATTCACTCCATTTTTAAGTCCACTAATTAAATTTAATTCCTTAAATTTCTCAGTCTCCAAACTTCTCTTTTGGTGGGAATGAGTAGGAAAGATCCTTGCAGATCCATATTCACTCCATTTTTAAGTCCACTAATTAAATTTAATTCCTTAAATTTCTCAGTCTCCAAACTTCTCTGCATTTTGCAAACTAGTGAACTAACTCTTCCCCCTTATAGTTGTCATGGCAATGAGGAATCTCAAGAGGGCAAATTTAGATGATTTGAAGAAGGCTTGACATTTTTGGATTCGTATACTCTTTCCTTTCCATTTGACTTCAGGAGTAGGCTTTATTACAGGTATTGAGTGGTATTTTGATGGTTAAGTTTTCTCACCTACTTCTAATCTGCTCCAATGGCATATGGGCCATGATGTGATGGTGATATCCTAAAGGGAAGTAACATACAGTTTTTATTAATAACTATCACGTTCATGACACTGAAGTGCAAGACTTCTCTGCTAAATGAAACTGTAGCAGGAGTCTTTGACCTAAAAACCTAAACAGGGATTCCCACTCTATTGAATCTAGAACATTAAGAATGGAGATCAGAATCCTATTGTTTCAGATTGTGTTCCGCAGGAAGCAGACTCTGTGCTAAAGTTTAGTGTACAGGATTTTTATTAATGAGTGCCTATGGATCCATACTTGTTGAAGGAAGGCAATAAAGCAGATGTGGTGTGGACTAAGGAAGAAGTTAATCTCTGATGCAGGCCCAGCAACAAACTAGTTTGACTCTTTGGGAGTTCTAGTGCTAGAATGGACCTTTGGAGTCTTCCTGAGGTAGGCCAAGATGGCCAGGCTTTTACAGTCCTCTATCAATCAGTTATTGGGTATAGGTTGCCCTGGGAAGAGGAGTGACTTTGGGAAGAGTAAGAATGACTATGACTAAGACTAATGCAGTTCCCAGAAGAGCTGACAGTGATCCCAGCAGTTGGTGTAACAAATCCTTCCTCGAAGGAGGATCTGGGTTGGTATCACAGTGTCTACCACACCAACCAAACATTCTTAGTGGCAGTCCGCATGGACAGAGCTGCTGTCTGCCTCTTAAATACTGCTGAACTTACAACCTGGAAGTTACATGCAGAGACATCCTGCCTAGTGCAGAAAGAGAAAAAAAGAAGAGGTGGAGCCTGGCTCTATCTTTAAATCACCACAACTGTGACCTCTAGTAAAATCTATATCCCACTTTTGAGCAATGTGATTAGCCACTCTTGCATCCTAGGGAGGAGCTTTTAGGGAGTAAACAGATTAGACAGAAGTGTTTAACCTCTTGTGCCTTCTCCTAAGAACTGGGGCAACATAAGGACTAGAGACAAGAAGGCACCCTATGTAAGAGTCTTGTCTGCCCAATCCCTATTAGATTGTGACTTTATATATTCTTGATTTGCATGGCATTATTAAAACTGAACATCAATTATTGAAATTTAAAATGCAGTTTATACACAGTGTATAGGCTTCCCTAAATATGACATTTCAGAGAATAAATGTCTTAATGAATGGCATCCAACTTCAGTTAATTTAAGTGGAGATTACTATGGACTTCTTGGCTGAGGCTTACTATAGGATTTTTTTGTGATTTTCTTTCTTCTTTGTTGTTGTCACTGTCTTTTATTTGTTTAACTTTTATACCTTCTAGTTAGTGAATACCCCAACTCTGGTGCTATAAAAAATATGACATCTCAGTTTTTAGGTAATGAATGTAAGCAGTAAAAAATAGAGGCCAAGACCTTCTTTTTGAAGTTAGCAGTTGTCCTTTGTAGCAGGGATTATTAAGTTTCCATTTAAGTAGACTGCAATAATGGAAAAAGATATTGAAAGAATTTTAAAGCTGTCTTTATATGCATCCGGCCAAATATAGCCTTCAAATAGTACCCCCTGGGATGTTGGCTTCACTGTCTTCAGGCAGAATCTGGCCTATTGAGTGTCCTTAAGAGTTATTGTGCAAAAAAAAGATGAGGCTTTTTCCTTTTTTTTTTTTTTTTTTCAAATGTGCTAGAGCTCTGATATTTGTCTGCATTGGTATCAGTAACCATGAAGTACTTAAAAGCTTTAATTCTTAGCAGTTATGAATGATATAATGAAATATCATTATAATATATATATGTACATACACACATATATAATATATATAATTTAAATACATAATCTATAAATGCCTGCACATATCATTTTTATAATTGTTTGAGAGCTATGACTTGGTCAGGTTGTCCTTTTCTGTTGTGATTCAGATGTTGACTCGTGAACAACGAGTTTGAGAATAACAAACTGGGCTTGTCATTAGTAGATTAGTTGCTGCTACAAAGCCTTGTGTTCAGGATGAGTTCTTTTTTACTTGCCTGAAAAATGTTTCTCTTGGAGAGCAATTACATCTGATTGACATGTTTTTATGTGCCTGCAGCCCTGGTGCATTTTTTTCTTTGGAACGCTAAACAGGTCTAGATCAAGGACTGTTATTTTATATTTTTGGTCTTGTTGTTGTTTTCTGCTATTAACTAAAATCAGGATACCAGAGAAAAACTTAGACACCTTGTAAAGTACATCTTAAAACAAATTATAAAATATGTATAAAGAGATGTGCATTTTGTTGTGGAGGGGTCACTAGACCATAGCTGAGATAGAATTGCTAAAAGTCAATTGAAAGACAAGAACATACATAGTTGGGTATGTTAATGTTAGAAGCAATTTGTATTTTTTTTGTATAAATGTGGTTGATACCTTATTCCTTTTAAATATATCTCAGTATAAGGAGAAAAATGAAGGGGCTGAAGACTTACATTCTTGTTTCAGATTTGTAGCTTTATTGTGTGTGATTTTGAACAAGGCATTTAACTTTTATGGAATTTCTTTTTGAATATGTAAAAAAAAAAAACCCCACAAAATGAGGAGCCAGATAATTTCTACGGATTCTTCAGTTCTAACACTATGACTATATGAAATGTTAGTCATTTCCCTGACATGACCTTGTAACACAGAGAAGTAGAGAAACACATGTGGATGGAACTTTATAAATACCTCCAAGTCAACAACTTAAATACAATTCAGGCAAACAGTAGGAGCTACTGCTCCAACTACACTTATCTTTTCTCCTCCTTTAAACTATAAGGTTCTTGGGGACAGGGACAATGTCTTATGTATGTTCTTACTGATGGCACTTCATCTTCCTATCATATTGACCCTCAAAAGCATTTTATAGATGAATGATTGAATATCTATTATGAATGGTTATTGCTCCCAACAGTCCTATTTTTGAATGATTATATTTAAGGACAATTTATTGCATTTAGTCAGTATCCCAGAATCAATAACTTGGATTTTTTTTTGTGGCTCTGGATGATTCTGATATTCAGTATGAAATGTCTCAGGCATATCAGTTTTAATATTTTAATTGTGATCTGTAAATTAAAAGACTTTAGCCTGAAGGAGGAGTTTCTCACTGTTTGGTTAGGTCCTCTCACTTCTCTCTGATCATCTTCTATATTTCATATTGTGGATTATAAATAGGATGCCAGATGATTTAAAAGTCAAACATTGAAAACACTGCACATGGCTTACTCTGAAATGCAAAGTGTTCATGTTCTATGCCATATGATAAAATATAATACATATTCTAATAGTGAAAAACCTCTCTACACATACTAAGTGCAATTCACTGTTCAAAGCACTAGAAGGTACATGTTCTGTATATTCTTACCTTCAGAGAACTTTCAGTCTGCAGATAAAGATAGACACAGAGAGCATGAAAAGTTACACAGAATGCTCCCTACAAAGCACTCTGGGAGTTCATAGTTACAACAGTATTGAATGTAGTTTTATTTTGTATTTTTTTAAATTTTTATTTATTTATGATAGTCACAGAGAGAGAGAGAGAGAGGTAGAGACATAGGCAGAGGGAGAAGCAGGCTCCATGCACCGGGAGCCCGACGTGGGATTCAATCCCGGGTCTCCAGGATCGCGCCCTGGGCCAAAGGCAGGCACTAAACCTCTGCGCCACCCAGGGTTCCCTGAATGTAGTTTTAGCTTCTGCACTCACATTTTTATCTTGCCAATGAACTTTTTTTTTTCTTTAAGATTTTATTTATTTATTCACGAGAGACACACACACAGAGAGAGAGAGAGAGAGAGAGAGAGAGGCACAGACATAGGCAGATGTAGAAGCAGGCTCCATGCAGGGAGCCCAACGTGGAACTTGATCCCAGGTCTCCAGGATCACACCCCGGCCTGAAGGGCGGCGCTAAACCGCTGAGCCACCCAGGCTGTCCTGAACATTTTTTTAAAACCAAAACTGTAGACCTTAGCCGTGGTGACCCTAGACAATCCTGTTATAGAAATCTTTTGTAGCTTCAGAGGAAATTATCTTGCAATTGCTTTAAGGGGACATAACTGATATACTTGTGTATGCGACATAGTTACTGCACGGAACTCCAGATGTCAAAATGAGTTTGTGTTGTGTTTCTATGTTAATATGTCTCTGCAGGGTTAATTTAAGAATACTGACTCCTTTCTCTGTTGCTCAAGTTAACTGTAAGAGTGATTAGCAGATATCTAGATTGATTAATGTTTCAGTGTTTTTGTCACTTTTTAAAGAAAGCAGAATGTAGCAATGTGGCAGAGTCCTGGAAAATTGTGATGAATAGTTTTGACTTCTAAATATAAAAAGTTTACCCTAGTTTGAGTTTTCCACAGAAAGTTTAAGATTTCATAGTCATGGTGGTCTTTTATAATGGGATAGCTGCCCTACATTGTCAAATATGTTGCATATATTTAATGTGTACTATATACACAAACTATTTACAAACCCTGAAATAGTAGGGAGTAAAAGATATGAACTACTGGAGGAGCTGGTTTTATGGGGAGACACATTTATTCTCTCCAGGAACTCAGTCTGGTGGGGGAAGTAAACAATTTCCAAGAACTCTAATGATTATAAATATGAACATGCTAATGGTTGTAACAGGAGCAAAGTACTGTGGGAAAGCAGAGTGTAAGTCCCATGAAGGCAGCAATGATTTTATTTTGTTTGCTGCTATAGTGTGCACTGTCTGGTACAAAGCAGGTACTCAATAGATGGGTTGATTTTATGGTTAATTCTGCCTTGGGTTTTACAGTGAAGTCACATTTGAACAAAGCTTTAAAGAGTAAATAAGATTTCTTTTTTTAAATGAGGAATAGATGATATTCTAAGAAAAAAGCCAGCAAGAACAAAAGAATGTGAGTATTTGGGTAATTGCATGTAATCCAGGGTAGCTAGTATAGGGATGTTCATGACAGGGCATGGGGACAGGCCCTGTGAGATGTTGGTGAGCCATTGGGTATTAGAAAGGGATAGCAACTAGACACTACCTTTACTGCTTCTTGCTTGTTGGAAATTTCTTACATCATGAAGAGTCCCTGTATAGACAAGAGCCATATGACCAACTCACAAACAAGGTGAGCAGTTGATCCTCAACATATTTTTCATGTATTTTAACTCATAGTATTCCCCAAATAACTAGTTGTCTGCTCCTGCCAGTTAGGATGGTAGACTGGTGGAATACATGGCATTGTGCTTGTTTTGTTTTGTCAGCACATTGTTGAACAAATTGGCCACCATTAAAAAAAGATGTGAATTTTTGGTTTCACCTGAAAAGAGCAGAAGATCTGGTAATACGGGACCCACATTCTAGCATGAGGGCATTCTCCTGGAATGTTCTCTGCCCCACCCCCACCCCCCCAAACTGGGGCTTCCATCTCCCACTGGCTGTACATGTAAGTCTTTATTCATGTGTACCCCTTTGCTTGTCTCCGTTGCTCACCTGAGCCCTTTCAGCTTTTGAGTTTAGCCTCAGCAGCATGGCTCCTATCTACTTTAGGGGATGCATATCAATTTATATGAACTTTGTAAAAAAATAGGTACATCATCTCTTTGTTTTCATTTTTTTTGAGTATTGTTGACATACAGGGTTACATCAGTTTCAGGTGTACAGCCTAGTGATTTGACAAATCTAGACATTATGCTTTGTTCATCACAAGTGTGGCTACTATCTGTCCCGTTATATTGCTATTACAGTATCATTGACTGTATTCCTTATGCTCTGCTTTTTATTCCCATGACTTCATTATTCCAAAACTGGAGGCCTGTGTCTCTCTCTCTCTTTTACCCAAGCACTCCCCAAACGCTTTTCTCCTCTGCCAACCATCAATTTGTTTTCTGTATTTATTATTCTGATTCTGTTTTCTATTTATTTATTCATTTTTTAAACATTCCATTTATGAATGGAGACGTGGTATTTGTCTTTCTCAGTCTGACTTATTCCACTTTCATAATACCTTCTTGTTCCATCCATGTTATCTCAAATGGCATGATCTCATCCTCTTTTATGTCCCCTTTTATAATATTTCATTGTGTATATGTACCACATTTTCCTATCTGTGTGTTTTTTCCTATGTTTTTCTATTCGTCTGTTGATGGACACTTAGGTTGCTTTCATATCTTGGCTATTGTAAATAATGATGCAATAAACATAGGGATGCATATATCTTTCTGAGTTAGTGTTTTCATCTTCTCTGGATAGATGCCTGATAGTGGACTTATTGGATCGTATGGTGTTTTTAGTTCTAATTTTTTGAAGAACCTCCATACTATTTCCCACAGTGACTGTACTAATTTACACTTCCACCAACAGTGTACAAGGGTTTATTTTTCTCCACATCCTGATCAACACTTGTTGTTTCTCGTCTTCTTGATTTTAGCCATTCTGACAGGTGTGAGAGAATATCTCATTATTGTTTTGATTTGCATTTTCCTGATGATTAGTGATGTTGAGCATCTTTTCATACCTTTGTTTGGCATCTGTGTGTCTTCTTCAGAAAAACGTCTATTTATGTCCTCTGTTCATTTTTTACTGGATTTTTTTTTTGGTGTTGAGTTATAGGATTTTTTTAAAAACATATTTTGGATATTAACTCCTAGTAGATATATTATTTGCAAATATTTTCTCCCATTCAATAAGCTATCTTTTTGTTTCATTGATTATTTCCTTTGCCATGCAAAAACTTTTTATTTTAATGTGGTCCCAGTAATTTATTTTTGCTTTTCTTTTCCTTGCCTTTGGAGATGTATCTAGAAAAATATTGCATTGGCTGATGTCAGAGAAATTACTGCTTGTGTTCTCTTCTAGGATTTTTATGGTTTCTGGACTCACATTTAAGTCTTAATCCATTTCTGTGTATGTTGTGAGAAAGTAGTCTAGTTTTATTCTATGTGCATGTCCAGTTTTTCCAGCACTGTTTATTGAAAAAAAAAACTGTCTTTTTTCCATTGTATATTCTTGCCTCCTTTGTCATAGATTAATTGACCATCATATAAATGTAGGTTTATTTCTGGAGTCTCTGTCCTATTCTATTGATCTATGTGTCTATTTTTGTGCTAGTTGTATGGAACTGTTTTGATTACTACAGCTTTGTAATATATCTTGAAATCTAGAGTTGTGATACCTCATCTTTGTTTTTTCTCAGGATGGCTTTGGTTATTTGAAGTCCTCTGTGGTTCCATACAAATTTTAGTATTATTTGTTCTAGTTTTGTGAAAAATGCTATTGGTATTTTGATTTGGATTACATTGAACCTGTAGATTGCTTTGGTTAATACGAACATTTTAATAATATGAATTCTCTCAATCTATGAGCATGGAATATCTTTTCATTTGTTTGTGCCATCTTTAATTTCATTCATCAGTGTTTCATAGATTTTAGAATATAGGTCTTTCCTTTCTTTGGTTATGTTTATTCTTAGGTATTTTATTCTTGTTGGTGCAGTTGTAAATGTCATTCTTTTTAAAAAATTTTCTGTGAATTTGTTGTAGGTGTATCAAAATGCTATCAATTTCTGGGTATTAATTTTGTATTCTGTTACTTTATTGAATTAGTTTATTACTAGTAAGTTTTTGGTGGAATCTTAAGATTTTCTATGTATATGATCATGTCTGTGAATAGTGACTTTAACTTCTTCCTTATCTATATAGATGCCACATTTCTTTTTTTTGTCTGATTGCTGTGGCTAGGAGTTCTAGTATTGTGTTGAATAAAAGTGGCAAGAGTGGGCATCCTTGTCTTGTTCCGGACCTTAGAGGGAAAGTTCTCAGTTTTTTTACCATTGATGATGATGTTAGCTGTGGGTTGTTCATATATGGCTTTAATTATGTTGAGGCATGTTCCCTCTAACTCCATTTTGTTGAGTCTTTATAATGCATGTTGAATCTTGTCAATGCTTTTTCTGTACCTATTGAGATGATTGTATGATTTTTATCTTTCATTTTGTTGATGTGGTGTATGATGTTGATTGATTTGTGAATATTGAACCATCCTTGTATTACAGGAATAAATCCCATCTGATCGTAGTGAATGATTTTAGTGTATTGTTGTATGTGGTTTGCTAAGATTTTGTTGAGGATTTTTGCATATAAGTTTATCAAGGATGTTGGTCTGTAATTCACTTTTTTTTGTGGTGTCTTTGGTTTATGTGTCAGGGTGATGTTAGCCTCATAGAATGTATTTGGAAGCTTTCTTTCCTGTTGTATTATTTGAAGTAGTTTGAAGAGAATAGTTATTAACTTTTTTAAGTGTCTGGTGGAATTCACTTATGAATTCAACTGGTCTGGTAGTCTGGTAGATTTTTGATTCCTGATTAAATTTTGTTGCATGTAATGGGTCTATTTGGATTTTCTATTTATTCCTATTTCAGTCTTGGAAGATTATATGTTTTCAGGAATTTATCCATTTCTTCTAGGTTGTCCAGTTTGTTGGACATAATAATTCTCTCATAGCTTTTTTCATAGCATTCTATTTTTTCATATTTTTGTGGTATCAGTTGTTACTCCTTTTTTGTTTTGATTTTATTTATTTGTGTCCTTTTTCTTATTTCCCTTAATGAAACTGGCTAACGGTTCGTCAATTTTATCTTTTCAAAGAACCAGCTCTTGCTTTCACCGTTTTTTTTTTTTTTTTTTTTAAGTTTCTATGCCATTTGTTTCTGCTCTGATCTTTATTATTTCCTTTCTTGTTTGGTTTCTTCTTCTTTTAGGCATAAGGTTAGATTGTTTATTTAATTTTTTTCTTGTTTCTTGAGGTAGGCCTGTATTGCTATGAACTTCCCTCCTAGAACTGCTTTCACTGTGTCCCAGAGATTTTGGTCCATTGTGTTTTCATTTTCATTTGTCTTCATTGTGTTTTTTGATTGGCTTCATTGACCCATTGGTTGCTTAGTATCATGTTCTCTGTCTCCAGGTGTATGTGTTTTATGTGTTTTTTCTAGTTTTTTTTTTTTTGTGTGTGTGTGTGTGTGTGTGTGATTTCTTTCTAGTTTCATACTGTTGTGGTTGGGAAAGACACATGGTATGATTTAAGTCTTCTTAAATTTATTGAAGCTTGTTTTTGTTTTATGGCCTAATATGTGATCTATCCTGGAGAATGTTCTAAGTGCACTGGAAAGAATGGATAGTCTATTGTTTTGGATGGACTACTCTGTATATATCTGTTATGTGTATTTGGTCCAACGTGTCATTCAAAGACATTGTTTCCTTATTAATTTTCTGTCTGGATTACTTATCCATTGATGTAAGTAGAGTGTTAAAGCCCCCTACTATTATTGTATCACTACCAATTTCTCTATGTCTATTAATATTTACTTTGTGTATTTGGGTGCTCCAGTGTTGAGTGTGTATATATTTACAAGTGTTATATCTCTTATTGGGTTGATCCCTTTATCTTTATGTTATTCCCTTCTTTGTCTCCTGTTACAGTCTTTGTTTTAAAGTCTATTTTGTCTAATATAAATACTGCTACATCAGCTTTTTTTCATTTCCGTTTGCATGTTGAATGTCTCCATCCCTTCTTTAGGTCTGAGGTGAGTCGCTTGTAGACAGCATATAGATGGGTCTTGTTTTTTATTCATTCTACCACTCCACCATTCTATTACCACTTTTGATTTGAGCATTCAGGCCATTTACATTCAAAATAATTATTAATAGGTGTGAACTTATTGCCATTTAAGAAATTTGTTTTCTGGTTGTTTTAATAGTTCTTTTTCCTTTCTTCTTCTCTTGCTTTCTTTGTGATTGATGAGTATGTACAGTGGTTTTTTTTCTTTTGCTTTCTTTCTCTTTATTTTTTGTGTATACGTCATAGGTTTTGGATTTGTAGTTACCATGAGGTTCATATATAATGTCATAAGTAAATAGCAGTCCATATTAATTTCATGGTCATTTAAGTTCAAACATTTAAGTTTAAAAAAAAAAACAGAAAATAAAAAGACTTTTATTTTTCTTTTTCCCCTTCTCTTTTTACTCCCTTCTCCATGTTTTATGCATATGTTGTCACATTTTACATCTTTTAATCCATATTTTGCTTGTGTCTAATTATGGCCATTTCTTTTCCATTTAAATAAGTCCCTTTAGCATTTCTTGTAAGACTGGTTTAATAGTGATAAGTTCCTTCATCTTTTGTTTCTCTGGGAAACTCTTTATCTCTTCTTCAAGAAATATGAATGACAACCTTGCTAAGTTCAAAAATTTTTTTTAAAGATTTTATTTATTTATTCATGAGAGACAGAGAGAGGCAGAGACATGGGCAGAGCAAGAAGCAGGCTCCCTGGGAGGGGCCCGATGCAGAACCCAATCCCAGGACCCTGGGATCACGAATCAAAGGCAGACGCTCAACCACTGAGCCATCCAGGCCCCTCTTTGCCAGGGAAAATTTTGTAGCTTTGTTCTTTACAGCACTTCAAATAGGTCATGCCACTTTTCTTCTGGTTTGCAAAGTTTCTGTGAAAAATCAGCTGTCAGTCTTATAGGTTTGCTCTTGTAGGTAACTTTGTTTCTCTCTTTCTTTCTGTTTTCAGGATTCTGTCTTTAACCTTTGACATTTTAATTATCATGTGCTAGTGGTGTGGACCTCTTTGGGTTAATCTTGTTTGGGACTCTGTGCTTCTTGGACTTGGATGTCTATTTCCCTCCTTAAATTAGGGAGGTTTTCAGTTCTTTATTTCTTCGTATAAGTTGAATGTGAATTTATTCATGTAAGTTTTCTACATCTTTCTCTGTCTTCTTCTGGGACCCCTATAATGGAAATGTTTGCTTGGTGTTGTCCAAGAGATCTCTTAATCTATCCTCATTTTCTTTTTAAAGATTTTATTTATTTATTCACGAGAGACACACAGAGAGAGAGGCAGAGACACAGGCAGAGGGAGAAGTAGGCTCCATGCAGGGAGCCCAATGCAGGACTCGATCCCAAGTCTCCAGGATCATGCCCTGGGCTGAAGGTGGCGCTAAACCACTGAGCCACCTGGGCTGCCCATCTATCCTCATATTTAAAATTCTTTTCTCTTTTTGCTATTCAGCTTGTGTGCTTTCCATTACTCTTTCTTCAAGATTGCTGATACGTTCTTCTGCAACTTCCAATCTACTGTTGATTCCTTCTAATGTATTTTTTTATTTCAATTATTATATTCTTCATCTCTGATTGGTTCTTTTTAATAATTTCTTTTTATTGAAGATATCACTAAGTTCTTCCATTCTTTTCTCCAGTTCTGTATCTTTCTGATCATTATTTTCAATTCTTTTTGAGACATATTGCTAATCTTTTTCATTTCATTCTTTGTGTTTTTTTCTTCTTTCTTTTGGAGCACATTCCTCTGTCTCCTCATTTTGTTTGACTTATTGTGTTTGTTTCTATGGATTAGGCAAAATGGCTATTTTAAAGTTGAAGGAGTGGTTCTGTGTATAGTTATCCCTATGTAGACTCTGTGTGCTTGGTAACTTTTCCTGACTGGCTGGAGCAGTGGTTATATATGTTAGTCACTCTTTTAAACCATGGCTTTTTACACAGAGAATTTATTTTAAAAATTTTATTTAAATTCAATTTGCCAAATAGTATAAAACCCAGTGCTCATCTCATTATGTGCCCTCCTTAATGCCTGTCACCCAGTTACCCTATCCTTCCACCCACCTCCCCTTCTGCAAACCTTTGTTTCCCAGAGTTAGGAGTCTCTCATGGTTTGTCTTCTACAGAGAGAATTTTTAAAAACCAATAATAATAAAAGAAAAAAACGAATAATAAAAGAAAAAAGAAAAAAGAGAAAGACAAAAGAAAAAAGAACAAGAGAGAAAAGAACAAAACCAAATTTTTGAAAAAATAGAAATCCAAAAGAAAATAGAAAACAAGACAAGACAAATTTTAAAAAGTAAAAATAAAATAAAACAAAACAGTAAAAGTTACCCCCTACCCCCCAACCACAGCTTGTTTTCTGTGCCCTCTACCACAGAGTGGCTGGTGTGGGCTTATGTACTCTAGGCTTGCTGAGATTGTAGGCCTTTTGTCACAATATGATCTGCCTGCCATGGTGTCTGAATCTTACTCCAGTCTAGGCTTCCAAGGTCAGATGGGAACATAAACTGTGTCATTCTCCAGTCCTCTGACCTGGAGAGCCTTCCCACAACTCCTCTGCCAATTGGCAGAGTTCTAGTGTTATTTCTTTTATATGCTAATTGCTCTTTTATACTGTGGCTTTTCTTCTGTGCCCAAAGACAGGGGGTATGTTCCTGGTACCTCAATACTCTCCCTCTCCACTGCCATTCACAACGTTGGAGGTGGGGCTTCCCTTTGTTACTGTGTCTCTGTATCTCTCGCTGTTCTTTTGCCATTCTCTCTGTATTTGGTTGTTCAGTAGCTGTTCAGTCAGCCCGCAGTTCTTCTTCAGGAGCAGTTATTCCATTAATAGGTGTAATTTGGTGTGCTTCATGGAAGAGGTGAGTTCAGAGTCTTCCTACAGCATCATCTTGAACCAGAACCTCCAAGGCATCATCTCTTTGAATTGATGTATTTTCTAAAACTATTTTCCCTAACTTATTGTTTTTTTTTTTTCCTAACTTATTGTTTATTTTTAAATCTCTTTATTTTCTGGTACAGTTTTTACTCTTTAGAAAGTCTACTCTTTTACTTTGTTCTAGCTCTAAATTCCTTTCTCTTTTTTAAAAAACAAATAATTAGATTTATAAAAGTCTTCATTGCTTTTTCCTCCCCTTTCTGCTCCTTCTCTGTCTTCCAGGTGACTTTCAGTTTAGGAATTCCTCCTCTCACTATAAGCTTATGATAAATTAAATTTTATATTCCTCTTATAGATAGGATTTGATTATTTTTGGTTGAAATTTTACGTTCCCTCTGCTGTATCATACAGGTTTACTCAAATACTGAATGTGTATGTATAATGGGGTGTATTTTAATAGTCTGTCCTTTCCTACTGACCTACCTTTTCTTACACTTATCAATAAGTTCTAATTACTTTAATTTTATGTTTTAATATTTGGTTAAAATTAATCTCTGTCTTTAAAACAGTTATTACTCTTCTATTTGTATTTCAAACCAAGTTTAGAACCAAGGGGTTAAATTCCAGAAAAATTCTATTGGGATTGGAATTAAAATTTTAATGAATACATTAAACATTTGAGAAAAACTATTATTTCATAAAAATTAAGGTCTCTCACTTAGGAACATGTTAGACCTCTTCTTTTATTCTGATTTTCCCCCCTTTTATATCTCTCAATAAAGTATTGCATTTATTTTCATAAAGTGCATTATTTCCTCTTAATTTAAATTTTGCTTTGTGATTATAAATGGGCTCTTTTTTTGATTTACATTTTTTTTATTACATTGTTATTTGGTATATGAGAATATTTATCTCTTGTCTGGCTATTATACCAAGCTTTAATTAATTCTAATAGCTTTTCATTTTATTTCTTTCTATTTTCATGCTCTAAAAGTAAGTCAACTATGTATAATCACATTTGGTTTATTTTTTTCTAACATTTGTAATTTTGTATTTTGTCTTAAGAACTTTTGAAATGATGTTAAATAAGTAAGGTGTGTATCTTTTAGCCAGTTGATGGCATAGTATAAGAACTCAATAAATGTCAGATAATGTTATCATTAGTTATATCAATATTAAATAATAGCATTTTATATATCTGTATTTTAATCATATCTTAATGAGAATTATTCTATTATTCCCACTGTCAAAATGCTGGCTGATGGCTTGAATTAGATATTTTAAAGATATGAAAAGAAGATATACTACCATTAAAATGATAATCAGGGTGCCTGGGTGGCTCAGTCAATTAGGCATCTTCCTTTTACTCAGGTTGTGATCCCAAAGGTCCTGGGTTCGAGCCCTGCATTGGGCTCCCTGCTCAGCGGGGAGCCTGCCTCTCCATCTCCCTTTACCGTCCACCCCTGCTTATGCTCTCTTGCTCTGTCAAATAAATAATAATAATTAGAAAAAATAAAATAATTATCTTTTAAAATTTATCTGGTGTGAATTTTAAATCTATTGTTATTATTGAAATTTATTAATTTCCCAATTTTAGACTATTCATGGATTTCCATAATAAACACTTTAGCTGGATTAGTAATTTCTATTTGCTAGCATTTTATTTAGGTTTTAAAATACCTCTTTCTGTATAACTTTCTCACCTTGTTTTAATGTTTAACCTACTGGGTTAATTTTGATATACATAAACATTAACATAAAGCATTAAATATCTTGATATTTCGAAATTAATATACAACCACATTAGGCTCTAAATCTTCCCTATCTGCTGTATTCCACTTTTCATTTTAAAATTTTGTGAAACTTTTTACCCTTTTCTCTTGGATAGATTTTCAATTACATACATTCGCTGAACATTTTCACCCTCCTTTTTTGTGTATAATTGTTTTTATAAGCCATTTTTGAAAAAAGTTTCTTTTTTTAAAAGATTTTATTTATTACTCATGAGAGACACACAGACAGAGGCAAAGACGTAGGCAGAGGGAGAAGCAGGCTCCCTGTGGGGAGCCCGATGTGGGATTTGATCCTGGGACTTGGGATCACACCCTGAACCAAAGGTAGATAGGTGTTCAACCACTGAGCCACCCAGGCATCCCTGAAAAAAAAATTTTTTTTTTGCAATGATTTCCTATGACTGTATTGAAATGTCTCAAAACAGTGTGTCAAGATTCCAGTTTCAGGATCTTGCCAAATATCTATATACTCTGGTTATTTTAGAATGAAATTAACTTATTCCTGTTAGTACTGCATGATATTTCTGAACTGACAATTTCAGCACATGCCCACAAATGTAACCCAATCGGATCTTTATGACACCATTAGCCTGTAATTCTCTAGTTCTTATGACTAATGTGTAGGCCCAGACCTCATAAAACTCTGTATTTTAATTCATCTTAAGACATCTTCCCTAACAAGCATTTGGTATGCCTTAAGATATCTTTCCTAATAAGCATGTGCATTTAGATGCTGTTCTCATTCTTTAAGAAGCAATGACTGCAGCAGTTAATTAACTTATTATAATGTCATAAATCCCAGCTCTAGCTTTGACCACTGACTCCTCCCCCACCTTTACCAAGAACATTTTCATTTATGATGAATTATCCCTTGGGTACTCAATGCAGAGGTGGTTGACCATGCAGAACTCAGGGTCAGACACAATAACACAATCTATACTGCAGGGTAATGACAAGCCTTCTACTCCTACCACTTACCTTTTTGTGCTTAGGTGCCTTTATGCTTCACTGAAATCAGCACTCATTGATGATAGGATGAGGGGCTTGTCTCCTCCAGATTTCAATTCTCTGGAAAGCAATCTTTAGGATGATTTGCATGTGGGTCGACCTATGGGGTTAGATTTCTGTCTTAAATGGTAATTAAACTGTTTATTTGACTACAACAGTAAGGGCTAGTAACTCTACAGGGTTGCTTTTTTTTTTTTTTTTTTTTTTTTTTGAGGTGTTTTTTACATAGAGTAAATACAATTAGGAGCTGTTCTGGGTGCTTTTAAAACTTTTAATTTTCTTCTTAACCTTGCCTCTGTTAGATTTTAAATCGTTACTTTTGCTAAATGATGGCTATTGACAGAAGTTTGGTCTGCTATAGATTTTCCTCTTTTTGTGATTCTACCTGTAAAATTGCTCATTTAAACATATGAGTCACTGTTTCCAGAAGGAGCTACCAACAAACTAATGATTCTCACTACAACACAGAAAACTAAGAATGTTATGACTGTTTGGAGTGAAGAGGTAGAAAATGAAACAGAAATGCTTTTAGAAAAGTTCATTAATGATGCTAAGGAAATTTGCTGTGCTCTTCAAGCTGAAGGTTATTGGACTGACTTTATTGACCCATCATCTGGTTTGGCATTTTTTGGACCATATACAAACAACACTCTTTGAAACAGATGAACACTATCGACATTTAGGATTCTCTGTGGATGATCTTGGCTGCTGTAAAGTGATTTGTTATAGCCTCTGGGGTATCCATGTGGTTGTAGGAAGTATCTTTACTAATGCAACACCAGACAGCCATATTATGAAGAAATCAGGTGGAAACCAACAGTAATTTATTGGCTGTATTATTTGTATGTACCATTTGGGTTGATCTATAAACACTGTCAAAAGCTTCAATTTTTAAAATTTACTTAATTCTAGGTATATATTTCAACATTTATGAATTTACAGCATTGGCAAGTGATCAGTGACTTTTAATCTCAGATGTTTATTCACACTATCATTGAATACATGTTGATCACATCCACATTGTATATAGAATGTGGTAATTAACATGTAACCAGGATCTCATATTGTTATTTCTTCCCTTTATTGGGAAAACCTCAGTTTTATTTTTCCCTAAAAATAAATCACACATTTGGTTATGAAAAAAATTAATTTTCAATAACCTGAAGTTTTGAGGATATCCATTTGTTATGGAATTAATTGTGTACCACCAGAAAGATATGTTTCCTAACCCCTAGTACCTCAGAATGTGATCTTATTTAGAAATAGTATTGTTGCAGATGTAATCCATTAAGATAAGGTCATATTGGTGTAGAGGGGACCCCTTAATCTAATATGACTTGTGTTTTTATGAGAAGATGATGTGAAGACGTGAGGGAAATGCCATGTGAAAATGGAGGCAGAGATTGGAGTAATGTGTCTGTAAGCAAGGGATACCATTGATTGCTGGCAACCACCAAGAGCTGGAGAGAAGCTTGGAACAGATTGTCCTTGAGAGACTCTAGAAGGAACACCCTTTGATACCCTGATCTTAGACTTCTAGCACCCAGAACTGTGAAAGAATACATTTCTGTTTTAAGCAACTCTGTGGTGATTTGTCACAGCAGCCCTAGGAAACTAATATACCATCCAAAACACATGCCAAAGGAATGCATTTCAATACCAATTAATCACTTCACCAGTTACAGGTTGTGTACCCCTGTATAAACATCAGTTCTTCATCCTTAAAATTAGGATACTGTTTATACTTTGGAGTAAAGAGGTAACTTTGTAATGTGCTTAATGGAAGGCAACCATTTGATTGTTTTTTTTCTACCCATCAGTTTTCAAGGCCTTTGTTGAGCCTAATATAATGGAGGGAAAGTTGTCCCCTAAATCCTCAAAAGAGCTTTTATTTAGAATTTTAACAAGTTACAGTCCAAATTATATGACTGCTTTGAATAACAAATACTTATTTGAGTAGGGAAGATGTTAGTATTATCCTCATTTTAAAGATAGGGTAACTGAAGTCTTCGATACTAAACATTAAATAATTTACTCATTCAGAGTCACAGTATTAAATGGTGAGCAAGGATTCAAACATTTGTTTTTCAATCCCAGACTTTGCAACTCCATTCTACCCATCATTATACAATGCTTAAAGTGGCCTTTGAGATCATTATCTTTCAGCAACAAATAAGTGACTTTTCAGTTATTCATACTTCCTGTCCTTATTATCAAAGGTTTAATATATTTCAGCAGAATAATTATTTTGAAGTTCTTTGATTTATTATTTGTCTAAATCAATTACATATTTTCCTTCTAAGAATTCACTGATACAAATTCATAATTTAAACATTTATTGAACATCAACTATGCTCCCAACATTATTCTAGTCACCAGGGATAGAATAGTGAACTATAAATGCTTTTTTATTATGTAAATATTCTTAATAATAATAAAGCAGTTGTTACATATACCATGTCATTTAAAAAATAAGTAAAGTGCAAGTAAGAATTCCCTAAATACCTTGCTTTCTTTTCTGCTTCTTTCTGAGTGAGAATTAGTAGAGTGTCTGAGTGACACTCGTTTTCTCAGCTTACAATTCATATTTTTTAAATTTGAAAAATACATGTTTTGGGATGTCTGGGTGGCTCAGTAGTTGAGCATCTGCCTTTGGCTCATGTCGTAATCCCAGGCTCCTGGGATTGAGTCCGGCTTGGCCTCCCCATGGGGGGCTGCTTCTCCCTCTGCCTACATCTCTGCCTTTCTGTGTCTCTCACGGATAAAGAAATAAAATCTTAAAAAAAAACAAAACATGTTTTTGTGATCTCTTGCCCTGCTCTTTGTATTTCACCTATGCCATCAGAACGTTTTGTATGTGAGCTCTAAGAGAGCCAGGATCCCTGGGTGGCGCCACGGTTTAGCGCCTGCCTTTGGCCCAGGGCGTGATCCTGGAGTCCTGGGATCAAGTCCCACGTCGGGCTCCCTGCATGGAGCCTGCTTCTCCCTCTGCCTGTGTCTCTGCCACTCTCTCTCTCTCTCTCTGTGTGTGTGACTATCATAAATAAATAAAAAAATTAAAAAAAAAAGAGAGCCAGGATAGACTTCGTTTATGGCTTAAATTTATTTTGTCTCTGTCTAGATTCTGATTGGTCCCTGCAGAGTTGATGTTTAATGCTCTCTGACAGATCTGATCTCCTCATTTTCTGATCATAGGCTACAATTATTACAGTTTTTTTTTACAACCATTATTAAATTGTGACAGTTTCTTTTCCAACATGATCATTGAACTCAATTACACCCTCATTTGGACTGCCTTCTGCTTTCCTTCCTGTGTCTTTACAATGCCTTATAGACTGTAGTGACTACTTTTCTTTATTCAGTACTCTTACCAGGTTTCAGTTGGACCTGTAATTTCATAATCGTGATTATTATTCTGAAAGTTGAATACTATTTTCCTGCCAAGCTTCTTGTAACACTATGCAGGCATTTAGGAACAATTAAGTAAATTGCCCTCAAGTGTTCCCAGCCAGGGTGAAGATGACCATGAAAGATAGATTTAGATATCTATGACCTAACAGAGAGAATCAGAGACACAGAAAGTTCCTTAAAAATATATGCTTTTTTCTGTTCATAGGAATAATACATGCACATTGTAAAAAATAGACAATATAGATATGTGTGTGTGTATATATAACATAACATATGTGGTCTATGTTATATACACACATATGTATGCATATGTGTGTATATAAACCAAGAAAATAAAAATTTTCTATAATCACACTATCCAGAAATAACCATTGTTAACATTTTGGTATATATCCTTCCAGAATCTTTTCTATGCATATATCACCTAAAACAAAATAGAACAAAACAAAAATGAGATCATGCTCTGCATATTTTGTAGCCTCTTTTTCTCCCTTAATATAGTGTGGATATTTTTCCATATCAATAAATAAAGATCATCATCATCATTTTTAGTGGTTACACTTTATGGGCAGGTCATCATTCATTTAATTTCAAACCCCTTTAATGGCCATTTATGTTACTTAGAATTTCAAATATTGTAATAAATTTTGTGATAAACATTCCTGAACAAATGTCTTTACACGCTTGTCTATTTATTCCTAAGAAGAAATGTTTAAAAGTATAATAGCTGTGTCTAAGAGACCCTCCTTTCCCCCTTGCCATTTCTTGTAAGATTAAGTCCTAATTTTTTAGCATGTTTACAAGATCTTCCAAAACCTAGTCTTAGCCTATTACTCTTCTAGAGTTATATCATTACCCCAAAATATACACTATCATGACTCACAGTTTAGTCAAAAGCCAATGTACCTCCACATCTTTATTCTTATTTCTGCTGTTCTATCAAAAATGTTTGGCCTTGTTTTATTTTCTCGTTCTATTAAATTTCTAATTATACTTTATGGTACAGCTCAAGTGTTACTTTTTTTTGTATCTTCTAATTCCTCATTAATAAGATTACTTTTCTCTTGTCTCTGCTCTCATATATTTACAATTTTTGGATTGTAATGTTTCTTGAAGGTCTGTCAGTCAATCATCAAATACTTAGTAAGCATCTACTAAGTGCCAGGCTTTGTGTTAGATGAGCAAAAAAGGCTCATCCAACTTCTGCAGATTATATTCTTGTAATATAAATATAAATAATATATTTTATTAATATTTTCATTGCAAAGTTGCCTCTGAAGTTAAGTAAACTCGAAGCAACCATGTGTAACAAAGAATTCATTAGCTAAATGAGGATCCATTGCCATGACACAGTGGAATTTTCAAGCTACTACTAGGTGGCATAGACAATTGGAAGACAATGGAAGACAATGGAAGTTGGCATGACTGGTTTAGGCCAGAGTTAAAAATAAAAAATAAGTAGCTTTCATCTCATTGGTCAACAATAGTAAATCATCAATTGCTGTTTGGATGTGTGTTGAGAATGATTGTGAGGTGCATTCTGCTTAGTTGTCTTTTAATAGGTCTGAGAGCAAAGCTATTTGCCATATTTGGATTCAAAGGACATGTCTGTTGCAATTGCTTAGGGTTTGGGGACCCAAAAGGAAATGAGAAGATCAGGCAGGGGAGAGTATTTGGGGATAGGTAAAGGGCTAGGTTGGGGGAACTTCAGGGCCTTGAATATTGTGCAGGGTGCCCTGAATTCTTCCACATTGGGCAAGACAGGTCAGGCCTGTCTTAAATATCCTCTTTATCTTCTTCATGGGCCATTGTTTCTCAACATCTTCATAAACATCTTCCATTAGGCTTAGGAGCCTAAAGAACTTTAGGCTCTTCAGTTGTCAGTTTTCTCTACCATGTGGCCCTACTTGATGGTGTCATGTCCCACATTCTAGATTCTACTTTCCTGGCTGAAGATTGTTGGCCTTTCAGTCTCTTGTGCTAAGCTACTAATTATTTAAGTTATGTGGGCATAAGATACATATTAAATGGCCTTTTCCAGATATTATGAGCAATGTTATTAAGAACAGTCCTGAATCTACATACTTTTATGTTTATTTTTTTGAGTCCACAAGGATGCCTGTAGGCAGGATGACTATACCTCCTGGTTTGCTGGGGACAGTCCTGGGATAAGCCTTTTGTCCTTGAATACTGATTAATAGTACTCTCTGTCATCCTGCCATAGCAATTTCATTTGCCTACAGTGTAAATTTTTGATGGTAAGAACTGGAGATGTTTGTGAGTATGGGGCCTTTTCAGATTGGCTCAAATAATGTAATAGAACAAAACCTCCTTAGTACAATCTGTAAGTCAAAAGAAATAGTAAAATAATTGGCATGAGCTGGGAATTAGGCTTTTATTCCAGAGTGGGGAAGGGGAACTGTGGAATAGGAGGGGTATAAAGTATTCTTAATATGGAAATACATCTTATTAAAATAGTATATTTAATCATCTGAATTAAATCATACTGCGCTATAATGGCACATAACTACTTTGTCCTTTGGAGAAATACTCACTATTGATTCAAGATTATTAAAAAAAAAGAGTAGGAAGCTCATGAATGTTTTTAACATTCTTTGTCATATATTAGCATAAAATAATAATTACCAAATTATGTGATATTCTCAGGAACAACTCTTAAGAGCCTTGGAATCAAAATAACTCCATCAGTATCGATAGATTCAATGTGTGGCTTAGCTTTAATTGCACTTAGGAGAACCTATTTGTTTTTAGCATTTGAAAGCAAGTCTAAATTGTGTCCAGTGGGGGCACTTAGAGTAGCAGGCTTTGGCACCTGCCTCAGGTAAGGAAAGTTTTTGTTTATTTCATTAGTGCTTGATGCTTTGACAGACTATGGCTTTCCACTTACTGCAAGAAGAGCTGCCAGCCATCCCTGCTGGGAGAAGCTAGTATGGGACTAGCAATGAACTTTTGAAAGAAGTTATTATGCCTTATATGGTTGATCTCCCATGCAAATGAAAGAAGCATTTCATACTGTAGCTAAATGGAATTGGTACTTTATCCAGTGTAAATGTATGCCAGCATGCTTTCTGGCTTTTATCAAATACTGCATCTCTCTCCAAAGTAGCTTCCAAGTTCATCTGTCTACAGGGCAGCTGCAAGGCAGGGCTGGAGTAATGCAGACTCATGGATCTGTATAGAAATAAAAAGGAATCAATCAGACAAGCACATGTTTACCAGGAATACTGGAATACAGATTCCAGGGATCCAAACTCTAAGATTTTGTAGATCTAAGATTCTGAGATGGGGGCTGGGTTTTTTTTTGAGGGGGGGTTGTTTGTTTGTTTAACATTCCGATGCAGAGATATAGCAATTTATCATAAGAAATACTCTTCTACTCTCCACCCAATACTGAACCAAGCCTCATGATAAATGAAAAGAAATAATAGATGTGGTCTCTACCCTTAGAGAAGCTTAGGAATGCAAATATCTCCCAAACACTAACAGCTAATATTTATTGTGCTAATTCTAGAACACATCAGGCAAGCTCTGCATCAGAGCTTTTGCTTTTGCTATTTCTTCCACACAAATAAGTCTTCCCTCAGATATGTCTTTGGCCCACTTCTTTATCTCCTTTAAGTCTGCACTCAGATGTCATATTCTTAATATGTCTTCCTCTTTCTGCATTTAAGATTACAACCTCAGTGATCCTTGTATTCCTACTGTCTTAATTTTCTTCTATAGCACTTAAATCATTTGATAGAATATCATTTTAATGTTACATATTTTACTTATTTGTCTATTGTCTGAAATGGATCCTAAAACGGCAGAAATTTTAGTTAGTTGTACTCATTGCACTGCTAAATCTCCAGTTCTATTTAGTATCTAAAACATAGTGGGCACCCAGTATCTGTCCACTGAATGAATAATAACTAACATTTACTGAGCACTTTTTGCATATTGTCCTAAAGGCTTCATATACAGTAATTCTGTTAATTTCCCTAAGAAGTCTAGAAGGTAGGAAGTATGATTATGTCCATTACAGATAAGGAAACTGAAGCCAAATACTGCAGGAAGTCATCCAGGTGGTACATGATGGAGCTAGAATTTGCATCTGGATAATATGACTGTAGATCTGGTCCTCTTAACCATATTCAATACTAGTATAGATAATATATTAAATATTCTCTTTGTGGAAAATTCAAGAGGTGGAGCTTTTATATTTGTTTCTTGTGAAATTTACAAAAAGCTGAGGGCGAATTTTGATAAAGCAAATTCCACAGAATCTTCCTCTCTTGCTTTCCAGCCTGGGGTGAGCTTCCTCCCAGCAGGCTGGTGTTCTTTCTAAAAAGCCTAACTTTTTAGAATAGAGCCAATCTCACATTTGTAGCTATAGGGTTGACCAGACTCTTGATGGACACAGGAGTGTTATGGGTGGTTGTGGTGGAGGAGCTCTCCATCACTCATTCTCAATCTAGACTGACCTGGAATCTTAAGGATAATAGAATGAATCCATCCATTAGAGGCCTTTGAGACAAGATTGGATCCACTGACTTGGGTAACTGTACTGGCTGATTTAACTAATACGGTTCCTCTAGGTGAATGCCAGCCTAATCTTTTACCACCTCTTGTGTGTCCTTCCTAAAACAGAGTGTTTAATCAATAAACCCTTTACCCCTGCTTTTTGACTCTTGTAAATGTTTAAAACTTACCTGAGCCCTGACCCTTATCATTTTGATTATCTCCAGGGTCTTAGAAAAATCAAATATTTATTGGAATTATGTATGTTGGGAGGAATCTACTGAGTGTTGATGATCATTCTTCTAAGTCCCTGCCACAAGTCAGTAATAGCGTACTAACTTACTACTTCTGCAAGGATACATGCTATTGGCCATATTATTGATTGATACTTACATATGACCCTTGATCCATATTGTTTCAAATCATTAAGATAGGCAGAATTGGTCATTAAATAATGAAATCCATTCTATTTTTTCAAATTTATTACTCTGCTCAAATATTCAGAGATCATAAGGCTTATTTTGATTTCACTTTGACTGAAAGCCAATTAGTATGATTAACCTACTCTAGAATACCCTTTGAGAAAGAAAGAATATGGATCTTGAGAATTTAGATGCTTCACCCAGAGATGATTATGTCGGCTTCAAATATCATCTAAGATTTCTAACCACCTAGCACGTACCTATGAAGAAAGAAGCCTATGGAAACTTCATCTTCCACTGAGCAATATTGCATTTGTAAAGATAATATTAATACAAAATTTTAATGCTCTGTGGATCGTTATCTGGCAGCAGACCAACAGTAGAGCATAAAACATTAACAACGAAAAGGGGGTTCTGAGTCTTTAAAGTTTCTAATTGTGGTTCATTACAAAAAGCCACCAAAATCATCTTGAGCCAATTCATGGAGAATTAAATAGATTTGGTTTAATAAAATCTTCAGGTCTCTGAATAAATTATGAATGCATCCTGACTGTTAGAAGGGTACATTGACATTAGGAAATGGTAGTGAACAGATATTCAAGGGGGGGGGGCGGAATCTCTCTGCTGATCATCCCATTTGAAACTGATTAAAAGCTGATGAAATGGAAGTTTTTCATGGGTAGATATGCAACAAGTCATGAGTTGTGGACTTTAATAATATATTTTCTTCACTAGCAATAACACAGCAATTAGGAGATGCTCATTGAGGTAGAAATAATGGTAACTGCTGTGCAGATTAGGTTTGCTGAAGGGAGCTCTCAGACATATACTAAAACAACATATTCTAGGTTCTTGTTGGGGTGTAATTTCTACTTTATTTACTTATCATCTCAGTTAAAGAGGACTCCTGGCAGTAATGAGGCTACATAGAAATGTTTAAGATGCTACAAATTATATAAAAGATAAATCTAATGATTACCTATTCTAATGACAGTGCAATCATGTCTTTCCTCGTGGGGAAATTGTATGGTTGTGAGAAGCTCATAGCTGGGGAGAGTGCCATGGTACAAATGTATTCATTATTTTTCTGCCTGCTTTGCTTCTGCATGGCTGTTCATGAAAGCTAGGTAATTCATTCGAGCAGGAACCACTTACCGAATGGTTCACAAACCTTTCGCTGGTGCTGCAGTGCCTGTAAGCAACCTGGCAAATACATAAAAATAATATGCTGGAAACAGGATGGAAAATTTTTCAGCAAGGAGAGAATGACCTACAGTGGTGTTACCAAAATAAGAGAAAAGAGAGTTGGGTGAAAATAGTATATTGCCACCTCATTTCTATTTACTATAATTGCCTTAAAGTAAACACTCATGAAAGACACATAATGAAACTTCAGAGAAGACCCTATTTTTGAGGATTTCTGCATTCACTGGGGGAGGAAGCTGGAGACTCGAACAGAGTTCTGAGATCTGTGGTTTGTTTGAGCAATAACTCCAAGTTGCAGAAGACATAAAGATAATTTGTTTTCCTTTTTCTTTATTGTTCCAGATCAAATGGATCTTTCTTTCTTTCTTTCTTTTTCTTGGCTTTTTTGGGAGGGAGGGCGGGAGGGGGGGGAGAGGAGGGAGCGAGATGAGAGGCAGGGGGGAGGAAGGAAGGGAATGGAGGGGAAGGGGGAAGGGAAGTTGAAGGGGGATGGAGGGGGGACTGGGAGGAAATGGTCGTCCTTTCTCCTTTCTCCTTTCTCCTTTCTCCTTTCTCCTTTCTCCTTTCTCTTCTTTCTTCCTTTTCTTTTCTTTTCTTTTCTTTTCTTTCTTTTCTTTTCTTTTCTTTTCTTTTCTTTTCTTTTCTTTTCTTTTCTTTTCTTTTCTTCTTTCTTTTGTGAGAATCTCCCTTCCAAGACTGCCATCTAAATGCAGGAAAGCTTGGGAAAATAAATAATCCTCCTCCTCTTCCACCTCCTCCTCCTTCCTTTTTTATGAGGGAAGTGATTGAGGGAAGTCTCTTAACTATGTGGCAAATAAGTGACTTGGGTGAACCACTTGACTTGAAATGTACTTTGTTATTTTCTATGAAAGAAAGGTGTAGCCAAACCTCTGATTTGAAGCCTCATATATCTTTAATGGTGAAAATAATTTTATGTGATCTTTTCCAATTTTCATTTTTAATTCTCTGAGTTAAATCCCCTTCCCTACCCCTGCCCCCATACCAAATCATTTAAAATTGGTGTTAAAAAAAATTGATGTTTAGCATATGTTCCTACTTGTGTTAATTAGTAGCAGCATATTTGACAGTGTGGCTCAGTTTGAAAAATGTACCTTTCATATCCTTAAAGGTAGCAAATGCTTTCTGATCATTCAGGTATCTCTCAAAGATGGCAAACTCCTTGATTGTTGCATCTTTTTGCATTCCTGGGTCCATGGTAAGCATTGATAATTACCATGCCACTGTTTCTCTGGAGCCTGGACATGCTTCAAAATCTTTGTTAGTAAACAGTGGTCCACTGTCAAAATAGGCAAAAGATGAACCCCATCATACACTTCTGTTCTAAGGCAACTTTGTTCAGGAGTCAGGAAGATGTTGTCCTGAGCTCTGGAGCTTGTTCTTCCTGTTTATTTCTGATCACTTTCACACCTTAGGAAAGGAAACAATTCTGAATTCAGGGTCAAACAAAACAAGTTCTGCTATTCTCTTTGCCATGATAACTTACTTGCTATGAAAACTCCTAAACCGTAGCAGCTTAATACAGTTGAGGTTTGTTTCTCATGTAGGTTCTAGACAATGCTGTATTGTAGTGTGGGTCTGCTGCCACTCTCTTCTCCCTCTCATCTAGGAGCTGTGTCCTTCCCTAAAGTCTTGGAATCCTCCTTAGATTCTCTGCATTCAACCTCAGAGGAAGGAAGAGAGAAAACTCCTGAATTGCAAGAGAAGTTTTAGGGAAATGTAGTTTAGTTGTATGTCTAGGGCAGGGATTAGTATACTTTTTTTGTGTTAGTAAATATTTTACAGATAGTAAATAGTAATATTTACATATAGTAAGTATTTTAGGCTTTGTGGACCATACAGTCTCTGTTTTAATTACTCAACTCTGCCACTGCAGTACGAAGCAATTGCTAATAACGTATGGCTGTTTTCCAATGAAATGTATTTACCAAAACAGGTGGCAAGCTGGATTTGACCAATGAGCTATGATTTGCCAACACTAATTCAAGCTAGGTGGTTTGGTTGGCATGTAGCTGATTTCTTCTACAGTGATCCTACTAGCTGTGAGACCTTGGGGAAGTAATTTACCATCTGTGAGTTTTAAAGGGAGAATGGGTTATTAATACTTTCTACACCATAAGACAACATACATATACATTCTTTTAAGAGTGTACAGAAATGGGGCTACTTGGGTAGTGCAGTTGCTTAAGTATCCAGCTCTTGGTTTTGGCTCAGGTCATGATCTCAGGGTCATGATTTCAGGATCATGAGATCAAGCTCCGATCTGGGCTCCATGCTTACTGTGTTTTTTCTCCCTCTCCCACTGCCCTTCCCACTCATGCTCTTTCTCTCTTTCAAATAAATCTTACAAAAAAAAAAAAAAGAGTGTACAGAAATGCCCATTAAAAACAGCTGTGACCTTCCTCTTCTCATAGACATGAGAACCTTTATATATCGGAACAAAACAGGGGGAAAACTATTATTTTTTAAAGACACTTGAATATTAGTTAAAATTATTCCTGAAAATCCAATGGGCTTAAACTAATCCATTTTTTAATTTATTTTTCTATGAAAATTCTAGCTTGGATCTAATTTAGGGATTCAGTGTAGTTAGAAAAATAAATCCATGGTTGATTACCTCAGCCAATGTGGAAAAAACTTTTATTTAGAGGACTTGTTATGGATATAACTGGAATTTCTTTCGAAAGGATTCTTGTAACAATAAAGAAAGCTTAACAGTGTATGAAAAGTATACTAGTTTTCCAGGGCTACCTAACAAAGTACCACAGACTCTGACAATAGAAATTTATTTCTGCACAATTTTAGAGGCTAGAAGTCCAAAACCGCAATGTCAGCAAGGTTGGTTCCCCTGAGAGCCTGTCTTCTTGGCTTGTAGATGGCTGTCTTCTCTGTGTCTTCATATGGTCTTTCCTCTATGCCTGTGTCCTAACTCCTCCTCTTCTTCTTCTTCTTCTTCTTCTTTTTTTTTTTTTTTTAAGATTTTATTTATTTATTAGAGGGAGGGAGAGAGAGAGAGAGACAGAGAGACAGAGAGACTGACTCAAGCAGGGGAGAGGGAGAAGTAGGTTCCCTGCCAGGCAGGGAGCCTGACATGGGGCTTGGTCCCAGGACCCTGGGATCATGACCTGAGCTAAGGTAAATGTTTAACCAACTGAGCCACCCAGGCATCCCTAATCTCCTCTTCATAAAAGGACATCAGTCATATGGATTAGGGCCCCCCATATGACATCATTTTACCTTAATTCCCTCTTTAAAGGATTTATTTCCAAATACAGTCACATTCTGAAGTACTAGTGATTAGGACTTCAACATACGGATTTTGGGGAACACAATTTAGTCCATAACACAAAGATTCTGCTTTCACTTTAAAAGAATGGAGAAATCTCTTAGAATCCTAAGCCAGTTTAACTATCTTTGTCTCTTATAGATAGGTCTTTAAAGTTGTTCCTTTCCTCTTAACTACTGCTCTTTATTACCTTTTTCTCCCTTCATATTATTAAAAAATCTTTCCTAAATCCATGTGTCTTCCAAAAGTAGAGTTTGAATAAAGGGAGAACAAAGAGAACATTTAATTCTCTGTTCTATTTTCACTTTTCTCTACAATATCTCTTGTTGACCTCAGTAGTTTGAGTCTAGAGGGAACAGCTCTTAGGAAATGAAAAGATTAAAAATAGATATTAACTGGTGATAAAATCAAATGTATTTGTATCCCATTACTATAGAGAAGGCTCTACTCTGTGTGTGCGTTTCCTACCTTAACAATTTTATGCCGGTTTGAATAGGGATACAATAAAAGATCTAAAAGTAGCATTATGAGAATTAATGATTGAAAAGCACTTTGAAAATTAAAAAGCAATCTGTGATCAAGCACAAGACAACATTACCACTGTCATGTCAGCAAAACAAACCAAAAGAGAAGTGCCTGGGTGGCTCAGTGTGCTAAGCATCTGACTTCAGTTCAGGTCATGATCTTGGGGTCCTGGGATCAAGCCCGGTTTGGGCTCCCCACTCAGCAGGGAGTCTATTTCTTTTAAATAAATAAATAAAATCTTAAAATCTTAAAAAAAAAAAAACCCACCATTATGGCATGCTGGTCCTTATCAAATCTACCTGAAATTCCAGTCTTAATGATTGAAATGTTCAGATTTTCTTGTTTATAATTCTACATTATCAAAAATTTATTCCTAAGAACATTTAAAGTGAAACAGAGCATGTAGTAAATTCAACCTATGTGTGGTCTAGTTAGCCCAGTTCCTTTATTGTGACTTTCAGATAAACAGTCTCAGGCTTTGATTAGCACTTCATAATACCTTTGAGTTTGTTATTTTCAACCTTCTATTGACTCTTCATGTCTTCAAGCCTTCCTCCTATTCATTCAACACATATTTATTGCCAGGCATTGTGTTAGGTAGGTTCTAGGGACATAACTGTGGGCAGAACTAAATGTCACAATGGGAGAAAATATTTGTGACCATATACCTGATAAGGGTCCATCATCAGAGTATATAAATAACTCTTACAAGTCAACAACAAAAAGACAAACAACCCAATTAAAAATTGGGCAAAAGACTTGAATAAACATTTCTCCAAAGAAAATATAAAAATGGCCAGCAAGCACATGAAAGATGCTCAACACCAGTAAGTCATTAGGGAAATGTAAATGAAAGCCACAATGAGATGACACTCCATAACCACCAGCATAGCTATAATTTTTAAAAATGGAAAAATAACAAGTGATGATGGAGATGTGGAAAAATTGGAATGCTTGTATCCTGTTAGTAGGAATCTAAAAAGGTACAAGTGTGAAAAAAAATTTTGTAGTTTCTAAAAGTTTAGGTTACAGAACTACTATGTCACCCAGCAATTCATCTTCTAAAAGTGGACCCAAAATATTGATGTGGACTCAGGCAAATACCTACACAGGAATGTCAATATAAGGACTCTTCACAATAGCTAAGAGGTGGAAAGAACCCAGATGCTCATCAACTGATGAATGGCTGAACAAAATGTGGTATATCCATTCATATGGTAAAGTTGTATTCAATCAGAAAAACTAATGAAGTACTAAAACATGTTTCAACATGGATGGACTTTGAAAACATTACACTAAATGAAAGAAGCCAGACATAAATCACATATTGCACAGATTGTATAGTTCCATTTATATGAAATATCCCAAGTAGATAAACCCATAGGAAGTAGATTGATGGTTGCCAGAGACTGGTGGGAGGGGAGCATGGGGAACAGCCACTTAATGGGTTTAGTGGGGAGACAAATACTAATAGATACTAATTAAATTATTCTATAAATAAATAATTTTATGTGTCAACCTTGCTGGGTTATGGTGTCAGATATTTGGTCAAACATTATTCAGGATGTTTCTATGAAGGTGTTTGGATGAGATTAACATTTAAATTAGTGGATTCTAAGTAAAGCAAATTATCCTACATAGTGTAGGTGTCCCACATTCAGTCAACCAAAGGCCTTACTAGGACAAAGACTGATCCCTCCTGGGGGGAGAAGCCATTCTGCTAGAAGACGGCATCTCTTACTTGAGTCTCCACCCTGTGGGCCTACCCTATCAGATTTTGGATTCCAAGCCTCACATGAGTCAATTCCTTAAAAAAAGCTCTCTCCTAGTCTCTCTCTTGGGATATATACACATACATCTTGTTGGCTCTGTTTCTCTGGAGAACTCTCGCTTATACAGGAAGATTCACCTGACTTCTGAAATCTGAGTAAGAATTCTTGTTGTGTATTCCTGCAGCACTTTGTACAGTTTCTATTCAAATTCTCACTGCAATGCATAATAAACACCTGTTTGCTGGTACCCCTACTACACCGTGAATATCTTGAGCACAAGGGCCATCTCTGTTTTGCCCATCATTTTATTTGCTCTACAGTTTTGAAGTTTAAGGTATGTATAGGAACTTCTCTCTTCAGGAAAGGTTTGAGATAGTTTTACTGCATTTATCTATAATTTGGTTATATATCCTTTTTTGAACATTAAATTCCAGTCTGAGTTCCAAACATTTTCCAAGATGGTCTCAGTAACACGAAGATTAGCGGGAAACCAAGAGTAATAGAGATGTGGTATTGCCCAAGGAAACTTATCTTAATTCCATTTCCAAGCCTATAAATATCCACACTCTGAGAACAATATGAGGTCTGAGTGTTTCCAAGCATATTTTTGTTGTTGTTTCCTTAAGTCAAGAATTGTATATAATTTACAGATCACCCTGTACCTCTAGGGGCCAGTGTCCTTTTTCATAAGAATATATCTACTCCCATAGCATTAGCTTTAGAATCCTACTGCTAGGCCACCCATCACTGTCTACAACTGATCATTAGCTCTATGTCTGAAGAATGACAAATTTCCTCATTTCCCTATTAACATATATAACTGTATTGATACCATCTCTCCTTCAAGACTGAGGCAAGACTCATGACAAGCCAAAAATACTACTTTAGAACTTAAGAACTTTGTTGTAACATTATGCTTGAGTAGAATTCAATATACATTGGGTCGGTTTTTGAGAGGAGTCCTCTCTTCTGATCATTACTATATTAGAAAGACTTCTGTTATCAGGAGAGTCTCCTATGCAATGGTTTCCTGACTCCTCTCAGGACAGCACCACACTTAATTTCTGAAAGGCTAATGAGAAATCTGACTGCCTGAAACTTTTTATTTAATTGAGCCCTTACCATAGAAATGTTGACTTCCTGTTATTCCCAGCTTCAGTCTGTCTGAACTCGGGCAGTTAACCACTCAGGAAAGAAACATCAACATTCTTTTAGCTTCTTGCTGACTACCAGTGATGGAAAGTAGTTTACAATGGAGAGAAGGCTGCTGGTGTTGCTATGAGTCATTCCTGCCCAGATCTCCAGTGACTCATTTTCCTTCATTAAACTGAGCAGAGTCAATAGCCCTTCAGTTTTCTGAACAGTAGATCTAACTGCACTAATGACTGGCTGTTGAACAAGTTTAGCTATGTTCTAATTTATTTATTAAGCAACAGTAAAACAAGTATAAAGTACCCATCAGTGGATAATGGGAGGACATTAGTGTTTTTGCTCATGAATGAGACCTAAAACATAGCTTCTTCCAGATGAAAATGGAGAAGGCTGAGCTAGCCTCTGTCAGCATAAGAAAAAAGTCAATTATTGAGGCTCTCCTCCCTCTCGTTTTAGACCTTGTTCTAAACTGGTAGCTATATGAGCAGTCCCATTGCCTTGGGCCTCCCTTCCTGGCTCCATGTGTACATGACTTCCATCCCACATCACTCATTTCCTGCGTTGGCTCTGCCTCTGCATATCCTCTCCTTTCATCCCACTTCTTTCTCGCCACCTGAATACTTTGTGGGTCTCTTTGTCCCTCCTGCAGCATTCCACTCAAACTTACTGATTTATACCTTAAAACCTCAGGGAACAATTTTTAAAAATAATTTTTTGTAGTGACCCCAAATTTGTCATCTACCACAAAAAGTAATCTAATGGGATTTCAGAAGAGAATTTAAGAGCAGAGCTTTGGAGTTCAATAGATCTTGGGTTTAATCTGCCCTCTGCTTACTAAGAGACTTTGAGTAAGCTATTTAACTTTTTTAGGCCTCTGGTTTTCCTCTTTTGTAAAATAAGGATTATAATAAGGATTTGTAGATTAATGAAGTTATATATGTACAAGAGTATTTTATTGAGGGGAGTGATAAATTTTCTATCATGGTTAAGTGAAGTCCAATATACATGTTTTCTAACTGTCAAAAAGCATTTGGGGGAATTTCTTAAGCATTACACAATCTTTGGTGGCTTTGAAACAAATGTCTGGCCATGTTCGTTGATTTGTTTTTTTTCCATAGAAGCCAGAAACCAGTTGGGAGAGAAATTGAACTAGTTGCTGTGAATGTGATTCATTTACATTCACAAAAGGTTGAAGAAAGGGAGCATTTATGTTACATGCAATTTGCTTACTTCACTGTCTGGAAACTAGTAGGCACTCAGAGCATGGTTATTTTTACTATTATGATCATAGCAAAAGTGGGAGGGAAACCTTTTTTGGGGGTAACTGTGTTGTAAATGATCTTCCAAACCATCATTCTTTCTTTTTTTTTTTTTTTTTTTTTAATGTTTTGATTAATTTTATTTTCAATATTTGGAGATCCTTAAGATGTTTTATTTATTTATTTATTTATTTTTTATTTATTTATTTTTTTATTGGTGTTCAATTTACTAACATACAGAATAACACCCAGTGCCCGTCACCCATTCACTCCCACCCCCCGCCCTCCTCCCCTTCTACCACCCCTAGTTCGTTTCCCAGAGTTAGCAGTCTTTACGTTCTGTCTCCCTTTCTGATATTTCCCACACATTTCTTCTCCCTTCCCTTATTTTCCCTTTCACTATTATTTATATTCCCCAAATGAATGAGAACATATAATGTTTGTCCTTCTCCGACTGACTTACTTCACTCAGCATAATACCCTCCAGTTCCATCCACGTTGAAGCAAATGGTGGGTATTTGTCATTTCTAATAGCTGAGTAATATTCCATTGTATACATAAACCACATCTTCTTTATCCATTCATCTTTCGTTGGACACCGAGGCTCCTTCCACAGTTTGGCTATAGTGGCCATTGCTGCTAGAAACATCGGGGTGCAGGTGTCCCGGCGTTTCATTGCATTTGTATCTTTGGGGTAAATCCCCAACAGTGCAATTGCTGGGTCGTAGGGCAGGTATATTTTTAACTGTTTGAGGAACCTCCACACAGTTTTCCAGAGTGGCTGCACCAGTTCACATTCCCACCAACAGTGTAAGAGGGTTCCCTTTTCTCCGCATCCTCTCCAACATTTGTGGTTTCCTGCCTTGTTAATTTTCCCCATTCTCACTGGTGTGAGGTGGTATCTCATTGTAGTTTTGATTTGTATTTCCCTGATGGCAAGTGATGCAGAGCATTTTCTCATATGCATGTTGGCCATGTCTATGTCTTCCTCTGTGAGATTTCTGTTCATGTCTTTTGCCCATTTCATGATTGGATTGTTTGTTTCTTTGGTGTTGAGTTTAATAAGTTCTTTATAGATCTTGGAAACTAGCCCTTTATCTGATATGTCATTTGCAAATATCTTCTCCCATTCTGTAGGTTGTCTTTGAGTTTTGTTGACTGTATCCTTTGCTGTGCAAAAGCTTCTTATCTTGATGAAGTCCCAATAGTTCATTTTTGCTTTTGTTTCTTTTGCCTTCGTGGATGTATCTTGCAAGAAGTTACTATGGCCGAGTTCAAAAAGGGTGTTGCCTGTGTTCTTCTCTAGGATTTTGATGGAATCTTGTCTCACATTTAGATCTTTCATCCATTTTGAGTTTATCTTTGTGTATGGTGAAAGAGAGTGGTCTAGTTTCATTCTTCTGCATGTGGATGTCCAATTTTCCCAGCACCATTTATTGAAGAGACTGTCTTTCTTCCAATGGATAGTCTTTCCTCCTTTATCGAATATTAGTTGCCCATAAAGTTCAGGGTCCACTTCTGGATTCTCTATTCTGTTCCACTGATCTATGTGTCTGTTTTTGTGCCAGTACCACACTGTCTTGATGACCACAGCTTTGTAGTACAACCTGAAATCTGGCATTGTGATGCCCCCAGATATGGTTTTCTTTTTTAAAATTCCCCTGGCTATTCGGGGTCTTTTCTGATTCCACACAAATCTTAAAATAATTTGTTCTAACTCTCTGAAGAAAGTCCATGGTATTTTGATAGGGATTGCATTAAACGTGTATATTGCCCTGGGTAACATTGACATTTTCACAATATTAATTCTGCCAATCCATGAGCATGGAATATTTTTCCATCTCTTTGTGTCTTCCTCAATTTCTTTCAGAAGTGTTCTATAGTTTTGAGGGTATAGATCCTTTACATTTTTGGTGAGGTTTATTCCTAGGTATCTTATGCTTTTGGGTGCAATTGTAAATGGGATTGACTCCTTAATTTCTCTTTCTTCAGTCTCATTGTTAGTGTATAGAAATGCCACTGACTTCTGGGCATTGATTTTGTATCCTGCCACGCTACCGAATTGCTGTATGAGTTCTAGCAATCTTGGGGTGGAGACTTTTGGGTTTTCTATGTAGAGTATCATGTCATCGGCGAAGAGAGAGAGTTTGACTTCTTCTTTGCCAATTTGAATGCCTTTAATGTCTTTTTGTTGTCTGATTGCTGAGGCTAGGACTTCCAGTACTATGTTGAATAGCAGTGGTGAGAGTGGACATCCCTGTCTTGTTCCTGATCTTAGGGGAAAGGCTCCCAGTGCTTCCCCATTGAGAATGATATTTGCTGTGGGCTTTTCATAGATGGCTTTTAAGATGTCGAGGAATGTTCCCTCTATCCCTACACTCTGAAGAGTTTTAATCAGGAATGGATGCTGTATTTTGTCAAATGCTTTCTCTGCATCCAATGAGAGGATCATATGGTTCTTGGTTTTTCTCTTGCTGATATGATGAATCACATTGATTGTTTTACGGGTGTTGAACCAGCCTTGTGTCCCAGGGATAAATCCTACTTGGTCATGGTGAATAATTTTCTTAATGTACTGTTGGATCCTATTGGCCAGTATCTTGTTGAGAATTTTTGCATCCATGTTCATCAGGGATATTGGTCTGTAATTCTCCTTTTTGGCGGGGTCTTTGTCTGGCTTTGGAATTAAGGTGATGCTGGCTTCATAGAACGAATTTGGAAGTACTCCATCTCTTTCTATCTTTCCAAACAGCTTTAGGAGAATAGGTATGATTTCTTCTTTAAACGTTTGATAAAATTCTCCTGGGAAGCCATCTGGCCCTGGACTCTTGTGTCTTGGGAGGTTTTTGATGACTGCTTCAATTTCCTCCCTGGTTATTGGCCTGTTCAGGTTTTCTATTTCTTCCTGTTCCAGTTTTGGTAGTTTGTGGCTTTCCAGGAATGCGTCCATTTCTTCTAGATTGCCTAATTTATTGGCGTATAGCTGTTCATAATATGTTTTTAAAATCGTTTGTATTTCCTTGGTGTTGGTAGTGATCTCTCCTTTCTCATTCATGATTTTATTAATTTGAGTCTTCTCTCTCTTCTTTTTAATAAGGCTGGCTAATGGTTTATCTATCTTATTAATTCTTTCAAAGAACCAACTCCTGGTTCTGTTGATCTGTTCCACAGTTCTTCTGGTCTCGATTTCGTTGAGTTCTGCTCGAATCTTTATTATCTCCCTTCTTCTCTTGGGTGTAGGATCTATTTGCTGTTTTTTCTCTAGCTCCTTTATGTGTAAGGTTAGCTTTTGTATTTGAGTTCTTTCCAGTTTTTGAATGGATGCTTGTATTGCGATGTATTTCCCCCTTAGGGCTGCTTTTGCTGCATCCCAAAGATTTTGAACGGTTGTATCTTCATTCTCATTAGTTTCCATGAATCTTTTTAATTCTTCCTTAATTTCCTGGTTGACCCTTTTATCTTTTAGCAGGATGGTCCTTAACCTCCACGTGTTTGAGGTCCTTCCAAACTTCTTGTTGTGATTTAGTTCTAATTTCAAGGCATTATGGTCCGAGAATATGCAGGGGACAATCCCAATCTTTTGGTATCGGTTCAGACCCGATTTGTGACCCAATATGTGGTCTATTCTGGAGAAAGTTCCATGTGCGCTTGAGAAGAATGTGTATTCAGTTGAGTTTGGATGTAAAGTTCTGTAGATATCTGTGAAATCCATCTGGTCCAGTGTATCATTTAAAGCTCTCGTTTCTTTGGAGATGTTTTGCTTAGAAGACCTATCGAGTATAGAAAGAGCTAGATTGAAGTCACCAAGTATAAGTGTATTATTATCTAAGTATTTCTTCACTTTGGTTAATAATTGATTTATATATTTGGCAGCTCCCACATTCGGAGCATATATATTGAGGATTGTTAAGTCCTCTTGTTGAATAGATCCTTTAAGTATGATATAGTGTCCCTCTTCATCTCTCACTACAGTCTTTGGGGTAAATTTTAGTTTATCTGATATAAGGATGGCTACCCCTGCTTTCTTTTGAGAACCATTCGAATGGTAAATGGTTCTCCAACCTTTTATTTTCAGGCTGTAGGTGTCCTTCTGTCTAAAATGAGTCTCTTGTAGACAGCAAATAGATGGGTCCTGCTTTTTTATCCAGTCTGAAACCCTGCGCCTTTTGATGGGGTCATTAAGCCCGTTCACATTCAGAGTTACTATTGAGAGATATGAGTTTAGTGTCATCATGATATCTATTCAGTCTTTGTTTTTGTGGACTGTTCCACTGAACTTCTTCTTAAAGGGGAATTTTAAGAGGCCCCCTTAAAATTTCTTGCAGAGCTGGTTTGGAGGTCACATATTCTTTTAGTTGCTGCCTGTCTTGGAAGCTCTTTATCTCTCCTTCCATTTTGAATGAGAGCCTTGCTGGATAAAGTATTCTTGGTTGCATGTTCTTCTCATTTAGGACCCTGAATATATCCTGCCAGCCCTTTCTGGCCTGCCAGGTCTCTGTGGAGAGGTCTGCTGTTACCCTAATACTCCTCCCCATAAAAGTCAGGGATTTCTTGTCTCTTGCTGCTTTAAGGATCTTCTCCTTATCTTTGGAATTTGCAAGCTTCACAATTAAATGTCGAGGTGTTGAACGGTTTTTATTGATTTTAGGGGGGGATCTCTCTATTTCCTGGATCTGAATGCCTGTTTCCCTTCCCAGATTAGGAAAGTTTTCAGCTAGAATTTGTTCAAATACATATTCTGGCCCTTTGTCTTCTAGGTCACTCACTCGTTCTTCCACCTCGTTAACCCTCGTCGTTAGGACTTCTAGTTTGGATTGCATCTCATTCAATTGATTTTTAATTTCTGCCTGATTAGCTCTAAATTCTGCAGTCATGAAGTCTCTTGAGTCCTTTATACTTTTTTCTAGAGCCACCAGTAGCTGTATAATAGTGCTTCTGAATTGGCTTTCTGACATTGAATTGTAATCCAGATTTTGTAACTCTGTGGGAGAGAGGACTGTTTCTGATTCTTTCTTCTGAGGTGAGGTTTTCCTTCTAGTCATTTTGCTCAGTGCAGAGTGGCCAAAAGCAAGTTGTATTGGGAAAAAGAGAAAAAGAGAGGAGAGAAAGAAGGAAAGAAAAGAGAAAGAGAAAAAAAAAAAGGGAAGAAAAAGAAAAAAAAAAAAAGAAGAAAAAGAGAAAGAAAAAGAAAGGAGAAAAAAAAGGGGGGTGGGGGAAGGAAACAAATCAAAAAGCAAAACAAAACAAAAACAAAAACAAAAACAAAAACAAACAAACAAAAAAGAACCACCGGGGAGTATCTTCTGATTCTGTGTACTTTAAGTCCCTTGGCTTCTCCTGGAAGTTGTCCGTCTAGCTGGTGTTCTGGGGGAGGGGCCTGTTGTGCTGATTTTCAGGTGTCAGCAGTTGGGGGAGCTGCTGTGCCCCCGCCTGGTGCAGGGCTCAGTGGGGGTTGTTTACCCCGTGAGGCCGCAGGAGGAACAGCCCCAGTGGCGGGGCAGCTCTGGAAACCTGGATTCAGCTCCGGCAGGAACTCCGTCTGCAGGGCCTGGAGGCTCCGGGCGGGGCCGCTGATCTGCTCAGCTGGGGCAGGAGCGTCCTTGCTGTCCTGGGCCCTCCCGGCCTCTGCCTGTCCCGGGGGAGGCCGGATCCTGGGCTGTGTCCCGGCGCCCTGTGCTCCGGAGCCTGCGCTGGTGGATTCGCGCTCCCGGGCCGCGCAGCCCCCTCCGCGGAGCCGCCGCCCGAGCCCCTCCGAGCTGCTCCTGGAACCGCGCAGCCCCCTCCGCACGGAGCCTCTTCCTCTGCCCGAGCCCCTCCGAGCTGCTCCCGGGGCCGCGCAGCCCCCTCCGCGGAGCCGCCGCCCGAGCCCCTTCAGCTGCTCCGGGTCCCGCCGGGTCCCGCCGTGCGCGCTGCAGCCCTTAGGGAGCTCGGCGCACTCTCCTGGGCGCGCAGTTGCTGTTACTGTCCCCGGGAGCCCGAGGGCATCCCCGCCCTCCTGGGTCCTGCTCCAACTCCCCGCGAGCCCCTTTCCCCCGGGAAGGTCGGTGCAGCTCCTGCTCCTCCGGGACGGGGCTCTCCTGTCCTGGGGACACTCGCCCCGGCCTCAGCCCGGCTCCTCGCGGGGCCCCTCCCCCTTGGAGGCCTTTGTTCCTTTATTTCTTTTTCCCCGTCTTCCTACCTTGATAGAAGCGCGAACTCTTCTCACTGTCGCATTCCAGCTGGTCTCTCTTTAAATCTCAGGCCGAATTCATAGATTTTCAGGATAATTTGAAGGTTTTCTAGGTAGTTTGGTGGAGACAGGTGATTTGGAGACCCTACTCCTCCGCCATCTTGCTCCTCCTCCCTCCATCATTCTTTCAAAGTGTATTTATCAGTACTATTAATAAGTAATGCTTTAGTATTGTATAGTATTTTTACTGTCATGTGTTATTTTCTTTAACTCTGAAAACAACCCTGTGATTATTCCTGTTTAACATTACTTCTCATTTCTAATGAGCTGAGACTCAAAGATAGAGTGATCATAATTTCTTGTTTAAACTAAATGCTTTGGGAGTGAAAGGGCACTAAATTGGGATTGTCTCAGGCAAACCAGGATGTTTATTTACCTTAATCAGGGAATTTATGACTGCTCCAAAACCACCTAGCTTGAAAAGTGACCGATTTTAGAAGGCAAATGTTCTGATGACTCTATATAAAACTCTACTAGAATTTCTCAGGAATGGTATGATGTAGGAAATTAGCCCCCTTTATCATTAGTATGATCATCATCATGAACAAGTACAGATAAAGCTGTCACATCAGGTGGGTGCTAACTTCTCTTGATAATGTGCTGGGCTAGCCATAAGGACAAGGGTAATTGTAAGATGAGGTTTTCCACTCTTAATTGATTCATTTATTCATTTCTTTTAACAAACCTCACAGAATCATCTATGTATAGCCGCGTAACAAAACACCCCAAAAATCAATGGCTTAGAACAACAAGAATTTATTTGCTTATGGTTCTGTGAGTCTACAATTTGACTGGGCTCAGCTGGGTGGTTCATCACTTGGGGCAAGTCATGTGGCTGCTTTTATAAATGGCAGCCCAGGAGAAGCTGGATGGCCTGAGAGAGCCTTGTTCACTTATCTAGCAATTGGTTCTTCCTGTCAATTGGTTGGTGAAAGAAGCCTCAGCTAGTGATGCTCATCATCATTGTTCCTTGTGCCTTCTCATCATCAAAGATGCTAGCCCAGGCTTCTTAACAAGGTGGCAGCATAACTTCATAAGAACAAAAGCAGATGCTTCGTGGCCTCTGTAGGCCTTGGCTCTGAACTAGCACACTGAAATTTTACCTCATTCTGTTGGTCAGGACATGTTATGAGGTCAACCTGGATTAAAGGGGTGGGGAAAGCAACTCTACCTCTGGATGATAGGAATAGCAAAGTACCCCTTGCAAAGAGGAGGGTGGTGCATACACAGATTGAAGGAATTTATAAGTAGTTTTGGCAATCTATCTTAATCATTATTCACCCAGTCCTATCGTAGTCAGTGAAGACATGAAAATTGATTATGAGCTCTCATTTGCATGGGTGAGATAGACAAGGAGATAACAATTGCAATGGAAGGTGCATCTTTGACAGAAGAATGCATATGGTGTCATGAAACTATAGGTATAGAATTAGCTAAATCAAAATGGCAAATTACTGTCAGAAAAGTGGTCCTCTGGGCCTGAGAGTTTATTTTCATCATGCTTATCATCTTATCCAAGGCTCAGGGGTCACACAGGAAGACCTTGGAATGGTTTCTTTGTCCTGATATTTCCTCCAGCCACCACTTAGAGGTTTGAGGGTGAATTGGTAAGAGAATGAGAAGGTATTATGAGATAAATGTGTCTGTCCTTCCCTCATCCCCATTCACATTTTGAAACCCTATCCAGCCTGTCAAGGAGATGCTATTAGCACCTGGAGCCTTTGGGAAGTAGTTAGAGTAGGTCAGGAGGGTGGAGCTCTTATGCACAGAATTAGTTTCCTTACAATAGTCAGGAGAGAACTTTCTTCCTTTCTTTGCTCTCCATGATGAGAGGACACAGTACGTTGGCAGTCTGCAACTTAGAAGAGAGCCCTCAACAGAACTTGACCATGTTGGCATCCTGATCTCAGACATCCCCCAGGTTTTACAGCTGAGAGAAATAAATGTCAGTTGTTATAAGCTACCTAGCCTCCGGTAGTTATAGAAGTCCACACTGATGAAGAGAGAGTAGAAGGAGAGCAGTAGAGGAGAGAGGGAGGGTTTTTAGATGTTCTTCACCCACTTACAAATGGGTACAAGAGATTGACCAGTGCTTTCAACTCATAACTCTGCTTTAAAGACTTGGAAATTCTGAATTTGGTTTACATATATGACACTAGAATACTCAAAAGATATGAGACATTTTATCCAAACCATGTTTGGGAGTAGCCAATGTGCTGGCAGTTTGGCATTGACCTACATACCCACAATTCAATATCACAAAGGTAAGGTAATGTTAGGGATATTTAGTGAGTGAGTTCATCTCTAGCCAGAAAGCATTAGATTGAAGGAGAAAAAAAAAAAAAAAAAAAAAAAAAAAAAAACCTTGCTGGATAATAAAGCCAGTTAGATTTATTGTATATATGACATTAGGGAATTCCTTTAATCACATATTCTCAAGTGCCTTTGGGAACTTGGACGATAATAAAGTGTATGCTGAGAGGAATCAGTGACAGTGTTCTCCCCAAGGAGAAAAAATGATACTGAGGCTCATCATTCCTGTGTTTCTTGAGGGGCTCAGAAGAGCAAATCTCACAGCTGCCCACAACATAGCTAAGTAGAGCACTGGACTGGAACCTCCTTAGGATAACTGTTCTGATCCCTGGATAACTCTGTTCTGGAAAAGGCAGTTTGGTTCAGTGTTTTTTGTCTGGCTTTTTTTTTTTTTTTTTTTTAACAGGGTAAGGTAGCATAAGGGACTCAGAAAAAGCTGAGTTACATCTCTCCTCCTGAGTCAGCCAATAATTATGAACCCTACTTTTGGATCTCTGGGTGACTTTGTGGTTTGTGTCACTGGTCCTAACAGGGATCAGACTGAGGGTGGAGGGAGGTCCAGATGTTTGGGTGCAAACTATACCACTTAGTGTCTTTTGTAATCAAATTAAGTGCTGGGCTGTCAATTAATGAGTGTGTATTTAGCACCTATTATGTGCTCAATATTGTGAGGACACATAAGAAATGTAAGACCAGTTTCTTGTGTTGTTTGAGTCTAAGTCTAATTATGAGATGGAAGACGATGAGAGGACATATAGCAAAAGTCAACTTCTATTTTCATTTTGGTGAAGCTGTGCTAACATCAGACATTTGGGGAAAATGATGTATGTGTTATAAAAGTATGCCTTAAAAATCTTTCCTTTATATGTGGTATATATCAGACAATTACAGATAAGCTATTAAAATGTGATTGTATATGATTTTCATTGATGAGGTGGTGTAGTAGAGAGACATGTTAAAATGCAGGATAAAATCGCTGCCATGGGGTCTGCCAGTGTCATTTGTTACCCTTGCTTCATTAATGACAGGCAATGATAATAGGCAACCTATGTTGAGTACTATGTACTGTGCATTCTTCAAAGTACTTCACATTCATTATCTAATTTAATCCCATTAAAATCCTCTGAGATTGTTGGTGTCACTATTCTCAGGATCCAGGAACAAGTAACATGCTCAAGGTCATATAGCCAGGAAGTATGACAGGATGTCAGACTTGGGATAATCAAGAGTTTGGGTGACAGTCATAGACATCTGGCCCTGCTCTTGTGCTAATCAGAGTTCTTGGTTGCAAATAAGGGAAACTAACTCCAGTTAACTGAAGCAGAAAAAGAATGCATTGGAAAAGATATCAGGATTTCATGGAATAGCCAGGAAGTCTTGAGAATGAGGCTCAAAAAATAGGCAGGAGCCAAAAGATACTTGGCAGCAAATTCTATAGAGAATGCCACAGAATTGTCAATTTGGGAAGCTGCTATTGAGGCTGCTATTGAAGCTATTGAAGCTGCCAGTGGCTACTTGCCCCTGGATCTCTGGACAATCTACCACAATGAATGCCAACAACCACTCTCGGCCCCTCCATTCCTCATGTCAAGTCTGAGTCACATGCTTATAACCCAGCATCCGGGAGGTGAGAAAGGAATTACCTGTCTCTCTTCATCTTGATTTTCCCTTTCTTTGGAATTGCCCTCAAATGTTTGCATGCTAGGTAGGGCAATGAACATATGCCTGACACATGCCTGCTTCAGATCTCCCCGTTGTGTGACTGTATGCTACTGGAATGCCCACACCAATCCCTGTCCATAGGCCCTGACACGGAGATTTGCTACACTGCTACACAATGAACTGTGTCTGGTTTCCTTCTTGTCTTCTCACTGCTGATATAACCTTGCCTGTACCTTTGCTCTGACTCTGGGGCCCCGTGGGAATCCCATTGCTCCTGCTGCTGTGATGGGAGCCATCTCATGGTGAAAGAAAGTTTTTACTTCCTGGGAATTATGTGTTGAGTCAATCAATCTTAGATGGTTATGCTTTAAGTCTCCTTTGGCTCAGGAAGTGGAAGGAGAATATTTGAGTGATGGCACTTAACTTTTTTTTTAAATTTCTTTTTTATTGGAGTTCAATTTGTCAACATATAGCATAACACCCAGTGCTCATCCCATCAAGTGCCTTCCTCAGTGCCCATCACCCAGTCACCCCAACCCCCCACCCACCTCCCTTTCCACCACCCTTTGTTCGTTTCCCAGAGTTAGGAGTCTCTTATGTTCTGTCACCCTCTCTGATATTTCCCACTCATTTTCTTTCCTTTTCCCTTTATTTCCCTTTCACTATTTTTTATATTCCCCAAACAAGTGGATGGCTTTTAACTTTGAAAGTATTCAAAAGTTTAAGGAATTCAGTTCAACAAATAATGATAAAGCACCTAATAAGTATCAGCACTTTGTTAGTAATTGGTGATATAGAGAAGAATAGATACAGTTCTTAATGTTAGGGACTTTGCAGTTGAGTTATGAAAACAAATATGGACATTTAATGTAGATATCTTTACTTAGTTAGTACTCTTGTTATGTCTGAAATCTCTCTTGGATAAAAGCATATTACCAGACAGCAAGTGCATTCCAGATAAATGTAGTGGTACATGTTAATGAGTACTGACTATACATCAGTCAGTGTCCTAAGTGCATTACATTGAACTGACAATCACTGCAACAACCTTTTGAGATATCATTATCCCCAATTTACAGATAAGGAAGCTAAAGTACGGAAATTAAGGAATGTATTGAATAACACATCTGGTAGGTGGTGAAGCTAGTTTTTAAGCTACAACACCCTTGTGCCTAATTTTATGTTACAATATCTGTCCCTCTAATGACATTTATCTGAAAACTGTTCTTTCCTTTCCTTTTTTTTTTTTTCTTAAGATTTTATTCGTTTATTTGAGAGAGAGAGCACTAGCTGGGGAGGGTAGTAGGGTTGGGGTGGGGGAGGGGCCTAGAGGGAACGGAGAAGGAGAAACAGAAACAGAAGCAGAAGCAGATACAGACGCTCCACTAAGCAGGAGCCTGATGCTGGGCTCAATCCCAGGACCCTGGGATCATGACCTGAGCTGAAGGCAGATACTTAAACAACTGAGCCACCCAAGTGCCACTGAAATCTATGTTCTTTCTATTGGTAGAAAAAAAACAAATACTCCAGTTGTTCTTTCTCACCCTTTTAGACTCATTTCCTCATTTTCTAAATTATCTATTAACCAGCAATTAGCCTTATTAGAACAACAGCAATGATCTTTATTATGATTCCTGCCACCCCATGATGCTTACCACAGTGCTGGATATAAAGTAGATACTCTACTTTATATAAAAGTTTTTTGATGTAGTGATTGTAAACGTAGGGATAATAAATCCCTCCTCAGTCCCTTTGGGATTGAAACTTACAGAAGTTGTTAGAAAGATGAAGTGAAAGAAGTAGTTTGAATGTGATGCTTGGCAGCTGGATGATCCTGCTTTCCATTGGTTGTCCCATTTTGGAAAAGTGAAGACCACCCACAAAGGGTCACTGGGCAAGTGCCCAAATTCTCAGTGAGATAGAGTGATCCTGGATGGAATTAATCTTATGTAAGCAGGACCACACTCATTAATCATTCACAATAAGCTCTTATTTATGAAATAATTTCAAATAGACACATTGAATCCATTTTCCCAAGCAAAAATGAAGTTGGGCAAATCACAAACAGCTAAATTATAGTTTTGGCACATGTACACTGTTTTTTTTTCATATTTGGAATTATTTGCCTTCTAGAGTAACCTAATACAATGGGAACACTCTGCAAAACACTATAGAGAATGAGTGTTTATAGAGACTTACATCTGATTTACATTTAAGGAGCATAAAACTAATTGCAGAGAGACTGCTACTAAAACATTAAACCTAGGAGACAGCTACATATGAATGCTTGTAAGAATGCCAATATGATTCCTTGAAATTGAGACCTTCAAAATTAATTTCCACTACTAGAAATAAGGGTATCTGAAAATGTCCTCAGTGGACACAGATATATTGTAAATGATTCCAGACAAAGTAGCTGTAATATGAGAACATCTTTCTAATATGAGATTAAAATCTGGAATTGCAAGTGGTAATAAATATATCCATCTATATTAGTGCAAAAAAAGTGACAGGATTTTAAGAGCAATAAGCAGGTAGACAGCTAATGGTCAGTGCCTATGATAAATTGCCTTGTCGTTATTGTAGTCTCTTTGATACTCACTAAATAGCCTAATTTTTCTTTTTCCTATTACTGCATATGTATATGAAGAAAAAAGTCCCCTCCAGTGATAATATTTTTAATCCACCTGAACTAAAATACCTAAAAAAAAAAAATACCCTTCCAAACTTCTGTTATGGAAGTTAGCACACCTAGTACTCTCTTATGATGCAAAATTCTCTAACTTGGAAATTATATATTGCTTTAATATTTTCATTTTCAAACATTTTAGAGCCTTCCTTTAGTAGTAGTTTCATGTAGGAACAGTTACTCTGAAAAGTAATAAAAGTAATATTTTTATGTGTTGAGTGTTATATTATTCATCAACTCCCATGTACTGTGCAGAACGCTTTAAATCATTTGCATCCATGTGTGTATGCTGTGTGTGTGTGTGCATGCACATAATGACCTGTTTTCTCTTGAGTACTGTTTGTGGGTTTGCTGTTTTGTCATGTCTTTGCTGTGATGTTGTCTTTAAAGGTTTAAATGAAATTTATAGCATACATCATGTATTGTAAGTTTGTCTGTCATATAATAATCAGCATGCAAAAAAAGCCACATATTTGGACTGTATATTTAAGCCTTGTAAGTAATCATATACAAAACAATGCAAAAATGTGAACATTGTATGGCAATTAATAACATCTCTGCCAGTGTAAATACGTTTTTTTCCTCATAAATCATTTCCAGCTTGTCAAAATGGATCTGTGTTGGCAAAGAAACAGGGTAATGTTTCAATTTTCTCCATCTGGCAAGAAATTTTCTGTTAGATTTCCTCCTTCCTTTTTCTGTTACAGAATTTATATGAGCAACTACATATAGTATGATTAAGAAAGGGTGCAGTGTGGTAGGATACAGAACAATGCTGAATATTAGGAACTTGACTCTGAATAACTGCCCCAAATTGTACATTCATGTCACATGCGCAGATAACAGAAAATATTTGGTTGTTGAAGCATAAAAATGATTCCCTTTGTAGCAAAACATTGCTCTCATTAAATAAAGCACAACTTTCTTTTAAAATGTTTTCCCGTAAGGACTTGAATCTATTTTAACTTGTTTGGAATAATTTTTTATACTGATTGTAGACGCATTTAAATCTTAAAAATTTTTATCATGTCACATGAGAATATTGTAGACATTCCAGTAGCAAATACACACACACACACACACACACACACACACACAAATTCCCAATACAGAGCTAGGAAAGAATTTACCCTTTCATGACCCAGTATTCAAAACAAAACTCAAGACAGCAAGCACACTGCATACACATTGTGCCTGTAGGTCTCCAGCAGTAGCAGAGTGGTGGTGTTTTTAACCACAAAGGTGTATATAAACGACTCTGATCATGTGGATACGAATATATTCACAAGCACCAAAATACTCTTATTTTCATCAATAGTGATGGGTAATCTCCAACTTTCTTGTCTTGTTAATATCAAAATGTTCTCAGAGTTTATATGATGTATTATATGGCATAATCATTCAGCTCTATATAGTATGTATGGGCACAGGTTTGGTAAAAATAGTGTATAGTTGAGTACTTATGTGTGTCCTGTGAGAAACCCAGCACAGTATAATAGGTGTGCCAATAGCTGTCTGTGGAGGATCCTTTCCCAAATATCTCTGCATTGGGAAAGGCACAGATCATCCAGAAGCACAAAAAACTTATTTATATCTGGTTTTGGGTTACACTGTAAGGTGCCTTGGGAAGCTAATTTTTCTCTTCAATTAAAAAAAAAAGACAGTTAATTTGTATTAATTCAATAATTGCACCCCAGTAAGGAAGGGTGGGAGGGAAAGGAAATATGCTGGATAATGGTTTGGAGAATTCATAGGCAGATAATCAATGATAGTAAGCACAAACCTTCAGATAAACTTGTACAATGAGTGAACTGGGAGTGTTTTCCTCAGGAGGGTGATCAGCGTCTTTGGGTCACACAAGCAAACCAGCTCGTGCATTTTTTTTTGTGTATGACTTTATCCATCATGTAGGTCATTGAAGGGGTGGCTCCAGTGTGTTGATATTAATCACTTAGAGCCAGAGTGCTTCAGTTGTCACTTAGCCTTGCTGCAGATAGTTTTAACTGCACATATGGAACATTATTTGTCATGCACTCTTCTGAGACCCCTAGAATGTCAGGACACAACAGATGATTAAAGGATTGAGAAGCAACCTTCACTCTGAATATCTTTGTCTTAAATTGTCAGATCAGAGCTTTAATGCAATTTGATGGTTTAGTTTTCTTTCACTTAAATTTTATGGGCACATGCCAAAAATAATTTGTATAAGACTTCACCTGAAAAGTAGCCAGGAACAGGGGATGTAGCATTAAAGTAGAAATAAATAGTTTCTTCTTCACTCGCCTCCAGATTTCCTCCCTCTTTTCACTTCCCTCCACCCCCACCATCCATGGGAGGACCTATTACTCAATCTAAGGCTTTTCTCACACACCTTTATTTGGGATTAACTCTTCTCCCAGAGGGAGGTTACCCTCATTTTTACTGATATGATTTAAATATGATTCCCTGTTTCCTTTGTTCCATCACTCACAGCCTTCTACTCACAGCACTCTATGTACATTTAGATCTTGTAGGATTCCTCAAGCTGAGCAACAAGTGAGTTCTTGGAACTACCTGCAAATCCATTCCTCAGCATCGAGACAGAATTCCCTGCTGACATGATAATGGAAAGTATGTATTTTAGTTATGTCTACAAACAGATGTTTGGGCCCAAAAAATTTAATACAGTCATACTGAAAAGTAGACCAAGTATCTTAGTATTACACATTTTAAAAGAAAAAAAGAAATAGTATTTGTATTGTATTGAAACAAAATTGCAACAATTTCCAAACCAAACACCCAGAGGAAGTGTGGTTGTGGTGATGGAGGGCAACACTGGAGCACAAAGGGGCACGGAGGGGGCCGGCATGAGGGTCATCTACCAAAGCCTGGGAAGGGCCATGTTGCTGTTTCAGGCTGTTGCTTGGAGAGCAGCAGAGAACGGAGGAGGGAAACCTGGTCTGCCTCTGAGTTTCTCAATAAAGTTTAATCTCTGGCTTCCTTTTCCTCAAGGTCAGACAACAACTCTGTAAAATACTACATTTTTCAAAGGTCAGATTTCCTCGCTGGTCTTGAAAGGTGTTGACTATCACTTGCCAGAAGGCAGTATTCAGCCAAAAAGTTTCTTAGGGTTCCTTCCAGCTCCTAAGTGCTGTTGATTCTTAATCTTCCTTAGTCTGTCTTTGTTATCTGTATGCTGGGAAAATGGATTTGTATTGGTTCATAAAGTCTTAAGGAAAGGTTCTTCCTCTAGCCAGGCTAAACCATCTGGCAATCTTTCCTTTACCCTCATATTGTTGATTGCACTTGTGGAATCAAGGAAGAGATGAAGCAGCAGCCACTTTTCTTCTAGATTGGGGGCTGCTGACAAAAACTTGTATGTGGGGTTTTATAATTACAACACTCTAGTTTGAACGGTCCAGAAGTTATCATAGACAACAGGCTGGTTATTGTAGGCCCATATACTTAAGAAAATTGAGCTGCATTCTCCTAGGAGGAAAAGTAAAATTAAGTGAAGGATCAAGTTATGAAGAAGTAGAATGTTTAATGGACTCAGGAGCCAGGGCTTGCAGCGTCATTTCTATACATGGCTTTAGTGCTTTGCTAAGACAGGCCTTCCTAGGACTCTACAGAGGATGGGTATTGTATTTTTATAAATAGTAAGTTCACAATCACCTGGAGCAATTCAAAAGGCAGAAGCTAGAAAATATAACGATCTAGTAAGATTTTAGCGATATTCCTCCTCCTATGACATAATTTTGCTTTTTTTCCCCACTATTTTTAATCATAGCCTAAAGACATAACTGCTAGTCTGGCCCATTACCTAAGAGGTTTGGATCATCTGAGGAGGGACTGTGAGATTGATCTTGTTTATCTGTTTTTCACTTTTACCAGTGGGAAACTGAGGCATGAAGTATCTACATAATTTGACCTCGAGGTCAGTGGTTTAAGACACTTCTAGAACATACTACGTAAAGACAATAAAGCAGAATGTTTATAAGCCTACGCATTGAAGTCAGACAGACCCAGATTCTAACTAGCACTTAGTAACTCCCCAAGCCTTAGTTTCCTCAACTATAATCTGAAAGAGTAACACCTGTCTTGTGGGATTATTGTGTACATAAATAAAATATGCATCAAGCTCTTAGCATAACTATTGGTATACAGTTGTTATATGTAGTTATATTTATTAACATAGCTTTCTCTATTATTATTTCGCTTAAAGTATGCTGCCTGATTTACTGGATTTGATTGATCTATTGATAGCATCTTTTCTTTCTTAATAGTATTAATTAGAATAGAAGAAGAAAAAAGAGTTAAACTTAATTTCCCGTAGAGTTCTAAGGGATTTGTGTGGGTCAATTTATTAATGAAATGTGAAGAACATTTGGCAAACCCACCAAATGAGACAAGCATTGTAAAGAGCCTTTAGAAAGAATTGGTATCTAATGTTAATGTCTGTGGAATGGAACTGTCATGGGATAATGGCCTTTTGATGGTACAGAAAATACCAAGGCAGAGAGAAGACATTTATTTTTAAAGCACTAGACAATCACCTTTGGACAGTGTCCTTCCACCAAGTCTTTATTTCTAATAGACCAATAATTGATATGAATGTAATTATTTTTCTTGATGGATCTGATATATTAGGCAATGGCCTTGCTCACTCTGTACAGTCATCGAGTTGCTGCATCCTCACTGGTCACCAGAATGAACCTTTTATCCTGTATTCTCTCCAATCAGAATTCTGAGTACCTGTGATTTTTTTTCTCTCAATACCAAGTGAAGCACCCTAGTATATCACTAGGGTGACCACAGACTCAGGGTGTTAGCTTGCCTGCCTTGCTTTGTTTCATGCAAGTTGTAACTCTGAGTCTGTGAGGGTCACGCTAGTGATATAATCATCAATTCAGGTATTTTCTAAGTCTCTTGTGAGCAAAAATGTATGTTTTGTGTGTCTGTGTGCATGTGTGTGTGTGATGCAGTAAATAGTTTCAATCTGGAGAATCAGATTTGCAGCAGACCCATGATCTTTATTCTAAACTTGAAGTACAAAAATTCAAACTCTGTGAAAGTTTCATGGAACCATTTCTGTTGAAGAAAGTATTTGCAGTAGAATAGTAAAATCAACCCTACAGTTGATTCTGTATGCCTCATGATATTAGAGTCCCTGTTATCCAGAGGAAACCATCATATGTACACACCCGTGCACTAGTGCATGTGACAGGCAGACGTCCGGCACCTTGATAGTTATTGTCATTCTTTTACAGAGAGTAATGAAAGCCTAGTAGAATGTCTCTGATTTGTTATTATTAATCTTCTTTCAAGGAAACATGAGACAAGGTTGATGGTTTAGATTGACTTTTTATTTGCTATGAGTATGGTAATTTCAGCTGCATGCTATCTTAAATGTATGCATTTTAACTTAATGGATTTCTCAAGGGTCAAGTTATGGCCTTGCCACAGCGAAGTTCACCCCATAGTACTATAGAATAGTACTACAAAGAAACGAAGGCCTTTGACCTTCTTTTCCAGGCCTACCGTAAACTCTAATAGAGCTCAAATGGCAAGAGCAAGATTTCATCTTTTGTCTCCTGTCCTGAACTTCTCTGATACATGTCTTGAATTTTTATTCAAATTACTTTGGGTTTTAATTTATTCAGTCAAATGTCAACCAAGTGTTGTTTATCCTGTGGATTACATTCATGCTCACTGCAGAATTCTCTAACATTTGATTTCTAATTATTTTCTTGTTTATCCATGTGGTGGGATGTTTTGAATATTACCTTCTGACCACTGACCAGTTGGAATTATAATTTTCTCTTTTTCCTAAGCATCTGGTAGTAAAATTTGGCAAGCATGTAGTCTTAGCAAATCTAATGACTGCATTCTCACGGCTTTTATTCCATATAGTACTGTCTTCCTTAGGTATTTATTGTGCTTAAATAAGCCAATGCATTTTGGTTTTTGGAATGGAGCCTTGTATACAATATACAAATGCAGTCTTCCTAAGATTCTTGAACATAAGAATATACCCAAAGGCCTTGTGATACATCTCCAAGGAATGTGACACTAAAAGAAAGACAAGGTTGACTTAAAACACTGTGAAGCTGGTTTTTCAAGAGAAATCAACCTTGAACTCCTGCTTCTCTTTTCCACTATCTTCCATTCTATTTCTAAACTTGTTTCCTTCTGCCCTCTTTGAGCCTAATTCTTTTCCTTTTCCCATGCACATGATTTTTAGAATTATTGAATAGTGCTGAACCTCCTCTCTGTCTCCCTGATAACCAGGCTTATTTAGACTTAAAATGGGAAGAGAAGCATGATATGGGGCAAAGACAGTGCAGACATTTGAAAAAGACATTAAATCTAAGAAGGGATCTATCAGTTCTATCAGAGTGAAGAAGTGAGCATGGTCAATGGAATGGAAGATAATAATTCAGAAAAAAACAAGAAAACAAAAAAGAAGGTTAGCATGTTTAAAGGAGTACATAGAGGTAAAGTAGAATGGGAAAGGTGAAAAGAAAGAATGGTTCCAGATTATAAAAACCTGGGTGCCATGCAAAAGAATCAAGTATTAGCATCTGCCAAAAGAGAGTCAGTGGAGGTTTCCAAGCAGATGGGAATACAGTTAGGTTTATTATTTTAAGAAGGAGTCTTTGGGGGCACCTGGATGGCTCAGTTAGTTAAGTGTCTGACTCTTGGCTTTGGCTCAGGTCATGATCTCAGGGTCATGGGATCAAGTCCTGCATTCAGCTCCATGCTTAGCAAGGAGTCTGCTTGAGATTCTCTCTCCCTCTATCCTCTACCCCCAAGCTCTCTTTCTGTCTCTCTCTCAAAATAATAAATAAATAAAATATTTTTTAAAAAAGAAGGGATCTTTGGCAATAGTTGGAAGAATGAGGCTAAAAACTAGGGAGACCCTGGTTTAACCTGGATGTTATAGTATACAAGGTCAGAGGTGATAAGGGCTTAAAGCAATGGAATTGAGAGATATTTTTAGTGTTAGGGCAGACAAGATATAGTCATTAAAAATTGGAAAGTAAAGAGATACCAGAATCTAAGATAGTTCTGGGTTGGTGGATATTTTTGTTTGTTAGGGCTACTATATAACAAAGTACTACAAACCAAGTGACTGAATGATAGAAATTTATTTTTTCACGGTCCGGAGACTAGAAATCAGAGATCAAGGTATTGACCATACTCTCTCTGAAAGCTTTAGGGAAGGATTTGTCCTACATCTCTCTCCTAGCTTCTGGTATTTCTTTGGCTTTTATTGCATAATTCCAATTTTTTACATGGTATTCTCCCTGTGTGTGCCTTTTTACATGGTATTATTATTTTTTTATTAAGAAACCAACCAGGGCAGCCCGGGTGGCTCGGCAGTTTAGCGCCACCTTCGGCCCAGGGCGTGATCCTGGAGACTCGAGATCGAGTCCCACGTCGGGCTCCCTGTCTCCCTCTACCTATGTCTCTGCTAATCTCTCTCTCTCTCTCTGTGTCTCTCATGAATAAATAAATAAAATCTTAAAAAAAAAAGACACCAACCAGTCATATTGGTTAGGGTCCCACCCTACTCCACTATGACCCCTTCTTAACTAAGTACATCTATAATGACCTACTTCCAAATTACATCATATTCTCAGGTACTGTTGGTTAGGACTGCAACATATCAATTTTTAGGGGACACAATTCAACGCATTGCAGTCTACTATCAAGATTGTAGCATAGAAACCTTTCCTGAGTTTCCAGCCAGCCTGCCCTGCCCTGTGGAATTCAGATTTCAGACTGTAACATCATCTCTTACCTGAATTTTCAACTTGCTATCTTGCCGTATGGATTTTGGACTTGTCAGCTCACAATTGCATGAGCCAACTCCTTAAAAGCTCTTCGATATAGATACAGATATAGTTATAGATGTAGATATGAATGTAGGTATGGACATCTCCTACTGGTTCTCTTCCTCTAAAGAACCCTAAGTGACATAATGGGGGAGGTTGAGTGCTTATGGAAGGGTAGGAAAGACTTGGAAAAATAAGAGGGACAGTTAAACTCTTGTGAACAGAGCAAGATTCAAGGTCAGAAAGAAGGGAGAAAAGAAAGAAAGAAAAGCAAAAAGAAAGAAAGAGAGAGAAAGAGAGAAAGAAAGAAAAAGAAAGAAAGGAAGAAAGGAAGAAAAAGAAAGAAAGAAAGAGAAAGAAAACAATGTTCTTTGGTTAGAACATTGTGTATTTTCTGAGGTTCTAGGGTATAACTCCATGACTCCCGTATTATTTCTATATCAGCTTGCAAGTTCACAACTAGAGCTCGACCCAACTAACTGCTGATTGCCACATTGAAAAACAGTGTTCTAAACAAATTGAAAATATTGGTTGGACCATAGGAAATTACCAACACTTTATAATTTCTTATTTTATGACCAACAATACTGGTAATTTCGTATAACTCAACCTAATATAAATTTGATTATTTAGTTGTGTGGAATCTATTCAGAAATGCAAACCGTATTCTTGAATGCCCTAGGATCTAATCCTTTGTGTGACAGTTTGAGAGAGGTGTAGTCCGTGAAATCAGGTGTTGGTCTTTGTCCTGGTTAGGTAGGAGCATTGTGGGTGGGTCACCTGATTGGTACATTTAAGAACATCCATTTAAAAGCAATAGCTAAGAGTAGCTAATAGTTATCTAGTGCAAAAACTGTGAAAACACAGTACTAGTCATCACACTTATATTATCCCCATTCATTTCTCACAGAACACTATGAAATAGGTATTTTACAGTTGGTATTTTACAGTTAAGGAAACTGAGGACTAAAGAGTAGAATGGCTTGCTCTAAATGGTGGATCCAGGAGTTGAGTCTAGGTGTGTCTGAAGAGCCTGCACCCTGGTATCTTAAGTTACATAGTTCTGATATAGTAGCTAGTACCTGAGGGCTGCTTCAAATGTTGTCCAAAGTCCATGAACATGACTGAGGCAGGAAACAGAAACTAATAAGGCAGAGGGTCAAGTACCAGGACTACCAGACAAATTGTATTAAGTAGTTTTCCTGCTGTTCTACTGTCATGCTTGCTCTTCATTTATTCATTCAAAATATTTATCAAACAGTATTACATAGCAGGTATTAATCTAGATAGCTGAAAATCACCTTTGAACAAAAATAGAAAGATCTCTGCCCTCGAATAGCTATAATCCTAGATGGGGAGACAGAACATAAATAAGAAACCTAATACAAAGAAATTTTATAACGTTAGAAGGCTATATGTATGCAGTGTAAAAAAAAAATATAGGTGAGTAGAGTGGTTCAGTAGTACTGAGGTAAGGTGGGAGGTAGGCAAGTTTCAGTATTGCATAGCATGCGGAGGGCCACCTTTAGTGAAAAAATATAATTGGAGCATAGCCTTGAAGAAAGTAAAGGGATTAGTCAGGTAGATATCAGAGAGAACATTCTCATCATACTTAGTTACCTTAATAAAGACACTAAGGCAAGAATATACCTGGCTTTTTCTAAGAACATGCAAACAAAGTGAGGGAGCAGAGGGTGGAAAGGGGGGAATAGTGGGGATGAGGGTAGACTATAAGCAGGAGGCCTCATACATAGCAATGGGCTTTGTAGGTGTGGTCATGACTGGCTTTTACTCTGAGTGAAATGGGGAAGGAGAAAACATCAGGGTTTTGAGCAGAAGAGTGATATGATCTGACATGGCTTCCCAGATTATAAAGATTATTAATATGACTGCTGGAAGTGAAATGAATGAGCCTATAGAGTTTAGAAAGGATTGCTCTAGTTATTTTATTAAGAACAGCTCTGGAGGGTCAAGAATGGAATCAAGGCAACCTGTTAGAAATTCTTTTAGTATTATAGGCAAGGAAGGTTGGTGGTCAAGATTGATGGCAGCAGTAAGGGGAGGTGAGACATCATAGGATTTTGGATATATGTTGAAGGTAGAGTCAGCACAAATGTGAGATAAAATAGGAGGAATCAAAGATGACTGCAAGGTTTTTGCTTGAGCAACTGCATGGAAGAAGCTACCAATTGATACCGATAAAGCTGCAAGTGGAACAGATTTTGGGAGAAACTCATGAGTTCAGCTTTGTTTTTTTGTTTTTTTTTTAGGATTTTATTTATTTATTCACGATAGACACACACAGAGAGAGAGAGAGGCAAAGACACAGGCAGAGGGAGAAGGAGGCTCCATGCCAGGAGCCCGACGTGGGACTCAATCCTGGGACTCCAGGATCGCACCCTGGGCCAAAGGCAGGCACCAAACCACTGAGCCACCCAGGGATCCCCATGAGTTCAGCTTTGAATGTGTTGAATGTAATATGTCCATTTGACATGCGCGTGGAGATGTTGAACACGAGGTAGATATATAGCTCTGGAGTTTGGAAAGAGAAGTCCAGGTAGAGATGTATATTTGGGAGGCTTCAACATTAAGATGTTATTAAAACCATAATCACGGACTATATTACTGAGATTGAGAAGAGAGGAGGCCCCAGGACTGATACCTAGTTCCCCACTCCCCTTCCCTTGGCATTAAGAAGTTAATGAGAAGAAGAGAAATTAGCAAAGGATACCAAGAAGGAATGACCAGAATAGTTGGAAGAATATCAAGGAAGGTTGCCTTCATGTTGGCATGAAAATGGAGTGAAAATCTCACACATATTTTCACTTTCATATCCACTGGTTGAGTGCAGAGGACTCCGAGGACCTGGCCGAGTACAGAATAATGAGGTCCGAGGAGCCCGATAGCTAGATGATGGCAGGAAGCTGAGGCCCTCGCTGCCAACCTGGACTGTCAGGAGGGCAAGAAGTAACATTGTACTGTGTTAGGCCTTTGAGGTTTGGGAGTTTTTTTAACAGCTGTTAGCCTACCCTAACTAACACAAGAACTGTTGCCATTTTAAAGGCGCCAACATCTCATTTTGAGAGCTTTAGCACATTTTAATTGTTGGTATACACATGAGTGTTAGTCATTATTAATGAGTCATTAAAGAAGTCCTTGTGCTTGGAAAAGCCCTATTTGAAGTAAGGATGTATTTGAAAGCACAAAAATACTATTTTCAAAAAAAGATTTATCATCATATTTATGCTTTCTTGAGCTAGGTCTGAAAAATTATTCCAGGTTAGGTATTCTATCTACCCTGGGTTCCCAGTCTGAGTTGACCAAGGCCAAGTTTCAGCACAACCTCATCCCCTCTTAGACTTCTGGAAACTGGAATGGGTGATGATATGTTTTTGTGACTCACCTTTAATTGGCTCCTGAAACACCCATTACTGATGGGAAGCTGTCAGGCATATATTTTTTTTTTAATTTATTTTTTTAAAGATTTTATTTATTCACGAGAGACACAGAGAGAGGCAGAGACAGAGGCAGAGGGAGAAGCAGGCTCCCTGTGTGGGAGCCCAATGTGGGACTCAATTCCAGGACCCTTGGATCACGACCTGAGCCAAAGGCAGACACTTAATCACTGAGCCACCCAGGTCCCCCTGGCAGGTATATTTTGAAAAGCATAAGAAATTTTAGAAAATTTGAAAAAAAAATGCTTTTGGCTTCAATTCCCCCTATACCATTCCTACACAGCCCCTATTGCTTCTTTCACATTTTATTTATTCAATAAACATTCAATAAATATATATTAAACATCATTTCTTCCTTAGCCTAATAAAGAAAAAAGCTCCACCTCTCTGCTTATACTATATTTAGTGGAAATACTACCTTGAATAAGATAAGATTCCTTCAAAGGAGCAAAAACCAATTGGCTGTTGTGGCTTAAAACTTTCCAAGGTCCCAAAGGGAAAAAAACAAGCTCCATCTGCATTAGTTACTATCCAATTTGTAGCCACGGAATCTATTGGTTTTCACATTTCCATATTTTTGAGGCACATTAACAACCATAAGGAAATATATTAAACGTGAAAGCAGTTAGCTATGTGTCAATAGAAAGTCGGCTTCGAAAATGCTTCCTGCCACACCGATTCACAGAGTGCTGACCTACATGATTTCATAAACTCGGTTACCCGCTCGCAAAGTTATCTAGTGCTTAAAATGTAATAAGAGTTAGAGGCTTTTTTCTTTGTTTTCACTGTGAAAAACTGTGTTTCCTTTAGAGGAGCTCACAATTTATATACTGAAAATATATAAAAGAATTATGTGTCAACAAAATGATGTTTAAGGTTTTAAATCATCCTAACAGTCAGCCCTGAGACTTCCTCACTAGACATCTCAGAGACTTTATGAAAGTTTTATTCTACAATTCCCTGCTTGCCTTTACTTTTAGCTGCTTCTTCCAGCTATTCATATAGTTTGAAAAATAGAGTTTATATGCTTTAAGTTGCAAGGCATTTAGAATTTTCATAATCTCTTTATTGTGGCTGAAGCAGTCAAAAAAATAAAGTCTACTGTTGATAATATTTCACTGTGCTTTTACTAGATTAACTGGAGCAAGAAGCTGGAACTTGTGGCATTTTAAAAAATATTCTATTTTTAAGGAAGCTTTTATTATGAGTAAGATATAGGGTAATTAAATTAGTTTCAAAATGCTTGGTAAAGATCTGGGAGCAGGGTAATAATGAACCTTTATAAAGAACAAATGCTGAAAATACGATTCTTAAGAACAGAAATTTTTGTTTTGTACCTTTCATAGCATGCAGCAATGTGCTAAGCACTTAGTAGCTGATCAATAAGTTCTTGTATAAATTAGTCTATAAAAGTGTAATCACGAATTGTAGTCAGGGTGCCTGTGTGGCTCAGTGGGTTGAGTGTCTGACTCTTGGTTTCAGATCAGGTCATGATCTCAGGTTTGTGAGATTGAGCTCCAATCAGGCTCCGTATTCAGCAGGAAGTCTGCTTGAGATTCTCTCCCTCTCTTTCTTTCCTCTTCCTACTCCTTGCTTTCTCTCTGTCTCTCTTTCTCTAAAATAAATAAGTAAATCTTAAAAAAAAAAAAAAAAGAACTGCATATAGCATCAAATTTCAGGTTCTATATTTTACAAGATAGGAGTGTGGAAGAACTTCCCTTGCATAATTATCAATTAAGATGAAGTATATTTAAATGATTGGTGGGACAGTCATACTCTCTTATTGTTTTATATAAATTTTTTATAGTTAACCTAAGCTTATTGACAGCAGACTCCATCACCTGTCCCTTATGGCCTTGTCCTTTTGGGTTCCTCATTCATGAATTTCCATATCTATTCTATTTAGTGTTTACGATGTTCCAGATACTATATTTGCTTTTTTTTTTTTTTTTACCCTTAAGAAGCTTATAGTTTAGGGGTAAAGACTAATGAGGAAAGAGGAAAATTCAGTGCTGTTTTAATTGGACTCTTACTTACTAGAACTAAGATTCAGCTCATACTTCTTCATGCGTTACAGAGATTAGTGTAGAAATTGATTATTATTAAAATATAAGCACATGACAACCCAGGGAAAGGTGAGCCTCCTGACTTCAGTAAAAAGCAAGAATTGAAGGTACTTCTGCATCCCAGGGGCTCTGGAATTTCAGTGGTTTCTGAGCAGGAGTTCACAGTTCTCACTACAGTCTCTATTTCTCTGTCTCTTACCCTTCTGCTTACTTGTGGTTTTTGCTCTCTTAAAACTTTTTCTTGTGAGACACCAGTCATGATTTTTCTCTACATGACGAGCTTTCAGAATTTGCTTCTGCTTATAACTTTTTGTATTTCTTAGTTCAAAATACTTAAAAACATGATAGAATTGGTCTAGCTCATGTTTTTCAAAGCAACCATGGCTGCCCTTTGACCCTTTGTACCTACCCCTGATTTCATCAGCTGCAACAGGGGGTAAAATCACACGGTAAGAATAGGTCTGAGAACTATATATTCATCAAAGACTGCACGAGGAGGCATAGAATAGGCACTGTGTTGATATGCCTACCTCAAATTTGTCCTTGAAAATACTCGGATGTGATGGTACACAGAATTCCCTACAGTTACAGAATTGGACAACTTGGCCAAGTCTGAGAATAGTCAGAGCATATCACTTATGGAAGATGACACTTAAGCAGTGGCAGTAGAATTTAGTCAGAGTTAGCTAGGCAAAGAAGGAGTGGAAAGCTCTATTAGGCAGAGAACATAGCATGAGCATAGAATACGGGCAAGAAGAAAGAAATTTTTCAGGGATGAACCATGTAGAGTTTAATCTTCCTGAAACTGGAACAGTTAAGCCCAGAATGGTGGGAAGTAAGAACAGAGCAGACAGGACCTGCTTGGAATACACAGTGAAAGTAATAGGAACCATTGTCTTATGCAGGGGAATGGCAAGGTCACACTTACATTTTAGATACCTCATCCTGAGGGTAGATGGGAGATGTATATGAACACAGTAGGACAGGAGGCAGAGATACAAGGTAGGAAGATAGTTTGGGTAAGAAATGTAAAGAATCCCAACTGGAAGATGCAGGTAGAAGTAAGAAGTAATATATTGCAGAAATATCACCTGAATAAAATCAAGTATACTTGGTAACTAATCCAGATGTGATGGGTGATAGAGAAAAGCCCAGGCTTCAGTTTAACGACGTTTGTGGATGGTGGTGTCATAGTTGAGATGAGTAAGAAACAAAGGAGACTAATTGTGGGGGAAGGGTGTTGGGAGAGAGTTGAGACAGAAGGAGCTGATAAGTTGGAGGTGCCTGGGGAACAGGTATGGAAGAAGTAAATGACTCAGAATAAGAGGAAGAGAAATAGTATTTTAATTAATGAAGTAATCCATCCAGCTTTTCTTCATATCCCTGAAAGAAAGTACAGCTGGCAGTTGAATAGGTGGGGCAAATGTGAAAGACAGAAATTAACAACAGTTCATCCAAAAAGAGATGTAGATTCATTCTCTTAGTCACAGATGACTACACCATTCCAAGAACCATGTGCTCCCAACCTAAGACCTTGCTGGATCTCCAGTGAAATCTCTTTTGATCCTGATGATGTAGTAAGAAAGTATTCATTAAATTAATAGGAAAGGGTAGCTTGGGACACTAGGCATTTCACTGTCCTTTGAACCTACCCCTTGGTGTACTCTAGTAATAATGTAGAAGACAAAATTTGCTTACTGCCTGCAAATGAATTTGAAAAATTAAAGAATTACTTAGGACAATGAAGTAAGTGGGAAGCACTGGGGCTAACAGATAAAAGAAGAAAAAGGTCAAACTACTAAAGGAATAGAATAAATGACTGGTTTACTTTAGATGATAACAGCAGAAAAAGGTCATAGTGAACTACAGATTGAACAGGATTCAATAATGTAAAAAAGCAAGGGTGATATTAAAATATCTAAATCCATTATAATATTGAAAGTTCTAAACAGAAGGATGGCATATAAGAACAAGCAGAGATTCAGCTTCTTGGGAAGTCAAATTCCTAATCAAATCCTGTATCTGTTAAAGTTCTTTGGTTCTTACTGACAGAAACCGACACTGGATATGATTTAGGATGATTTCAATTATAAATAATAGAAAATTAAAATCAAAATGGCTTCAACAGGAAAGGGAATCTGCTGCTTCATGTAACTAAAAAGTTCAAGCTTCAAGCCTCTTTAAGGAGGTGATTTCTTTGTTTTCATCACAGTTATCACAGTGTTCACCTCATCCTGAGACTAATTCCTCTTGTGATGGGCAGATAGATCCTAGTACTGAAAAACTAGGTTTTCATGCTTTACATCCAATGAGAAAGAACAAGTTTTAAGATAATTCCCACAGAAGAGAGAGGTAATCTTGTTCCTAGACTTTCCAACAAACATGGCTTATATTTGGGCCCACATCCAGTTACAGCCTATTTCTGAACCATTTGCTATGGCCAAAGGGAGGAGATGTGATACTTAGCTTGAGTCAATCAAGATCCACCCCCAGAAAGAGACAGATGAAGTGAATTCCACGTCAAATCCATGGCTTGGATGTCCAGGGCCCTGTTAGGAAGAAGCAAGGGGTGGGAGGCTGCATGTGGGAGATATTACCAGCCAATGTCTTCCACACTATGAAGCAGGAAAGAATGTTTCTGGGAACCTGAAAAGTTTGCTCAGCTTGATGCTTCAGGTTCCTGAGGGAAAGGCCAGAGAATCTACCTCGGATGTAGGACAGCAACTACGTCAGCTCCTACAGTCTGGGGGCCAAGGTAACAGGGACCAGATAACAGTCCAGAGCATGCTGCCAGAATGAACGGACCGATCGTTTTTAGACTCTTGGTTTACTTTGCATAACAGTATAAGTCATAGTAGAGAGAGTCGGCCAAACTTGGTTGAGGTGCTCACAACCCAGCTAAAAGAGGTCAGAGAACCTTAACTGCTGGTCCCAAGAGAACTCTTCCTAATGGAGGAGAGAGAATTATTCCTTAGGGCACCAAGGTCGTTTTCTAAATAAAGGGGGAAAGGAGTCTGGGTTGTCCCCCCAAATTGTCCACCACAAGTATTATTATATTCCAAATATAAAAGGGCTATAACAAACTTAGAATGGCAGAATTAAGTAAAGAAGATAAGTATAGGACAAGTACTTTTTGAGAGAAAATGTGCTATTTAACAAATTTTTATGGTGCGCCTAATGTATGCAATGTGCTATATTGATATAAAGATTTATATGATACCCTCTCTACCTTTCTGGACTTTGCAGTGAATTTTAGAGCTAGGAGGAAAGGAACTTAAAGTTCATGCAATCTGACATCTTATATTTAAGGTAAAGGGAACAAGGTAAAGAAAGGTCAAATCGTGAATTTTGACACAGCATTATTCTAAACTATCTGCAGTCTTTCTCTGATGCTTTATCTATCCACTTGTTTCGGCAATGGTCATAAACAAAATAAACTTCAGAGAAAGAACCCAGAATTATCTCAAGTTGGAGATAAGGCTGAGAAGTGATTGGAATGTCTTCTTCTTTATCATCAAAAGGGCCAAGTCAGAACCCATTATTAAGACTCTAGTTGTTCGAAGTCACTTTAAAACAAGAGTCACCAGTTGGAGGAACAAGAATATTTGTCCCAAGGTCTTCCAGTAGACACATGGTGGCCGTGAAGGCTGTATGCTTGGAGCTTCTTTACTGAGGAGTAAAAAAAAAAAAAAAAAAAAAAAAAAAACCAACCTAAGTTAAATTAAATTAAAAATAAAATAACTCCATAAGATTTACATACAGTTATAGCCCCAAACAGAAGAAGGTAAGAGGGGCAGGTTCTCTGATTTTTACAGGTCCCTTCTGCCCCTCAGATTCTGCAGCTTCAGGCTCCTTATTTGCATTTTAGTTCAAGAAATGCTTTTTTTTTCATATGCTCCTTTTAATCCATTTGCTACTGTAGTACATTTAAACATCAGCAGATGGGGCCCTTGGTTCCTTTGAAGAATGTCAGGCTTGAATGTTGTTAACGTCTGCGGTCCACATGAATTTTTCTTGTTGTTTTACAGCATGTTAAATTTGCACACTCTTTATAGTTCACAAACCTTTATTTAATCAAGAAAAAGAAAACTCACTAATGACAAGAAATTCTTTTTCCCTCTTCCACTGTTCTATAGGGATAAGTTAGATCTGTTTAGAGATGGAAAAATGAATATAATGTAATACCCAGACAACAGCATCTTTGAAAGGGCAGGAGAAGTCAATGTCAAAATTAATCTGTTGTCCTCAAGTTGGGCAGCTGTGTGGGAGGCTTTCCCTGCATGGGGCCACAGGTGACAGGTCGCATCCAAGTTACCTTCATTCTGGATTACTTTCTTTTTGCTTTCCTGAATTTCATTTTATGAAGGTGTTGTGTGAACTGGCTGGTTTTGAGCACTCACCAATGATCATCATTTTTTTAAGTGACGTTTGTCAATAGTCCATAAAGAGAACAACTGGTCATCTGGTCCTTGCACCTGTTTAAGTGGGTAAGTTGCCGCTTCTTCAATGTGAAATCCTTTCCTGGGAAAAATGTAACAGCCCTCTGAGAAAGGAGTGTAGTTTGCAGGGCAGAAGAGATGGTAGTAGCATTCTGTCCTCCTGGAGTCCTCACTTAATTTTCTGCCTGGCTTTTTAACCAGAACTTGTTCTGAGAATTAATCACTGTTTCTCTTTTGTCCCCCAAAATGGGGTGACCCAGAATTTTATTTTTGGCAGAGTACCGTGAGATATCCAGAGCAAAAATGTTTTTATGTGTGAAGCTTGATTATGTAAATACTTATTTCAGTGTGCTTACTGCATCTCCGATTAGTATGATTTAATTGATAGATTGAAGGCATCTTCCTTTGTGTAATTAATATTTGTGTTGTAAATAAGCTCCTATGCTTGGACAGATCTTAATAGCAGATTTAAAACCCTGTAGGAAGACTAAGGGTATATCACTGAGAGAAGAGAGAAAATTGGGCCTCCTTTTGTCATTATTCTGAGTTTAAACAAATGGGGCTGTTTTCCAACATTACTGACACCTCTTAAGAACTGATATTTTAGCTCGAAAGACCGCCTATATATTTTAAGGTACATTACAGATCATGCTCATTTCCAAATTCAGGTCTTAAATAGCTCATAAATCGGTGAGAACGAAGTGTCTTCATTGATAACATTCTCTATATTTTTATAAATTTGCAACCTAATGTGGCACATTGGGATGCAGTTTGCAGATTTAGGATTTACAGAGTTTACACTGATGAGACTAATGTATTACTTCTGGGTAGAGATGATGTTTGCCTGTGGTTCGCCTGAAGCCAGTTTTAGGGAGGAATTGTTCAGGGCTCCTCTCCTTTTGTGCTGACATGCTAAGTGATATATACGGAAATTGTGTGCACTACTTGTGCCCTAGTCTGAAGAACTGCTTGTGGGCAAATTTCATTAGTACTTGATTAGTACTTGTGCTAATTAAGCCAGGCACAATTTTGCCTCCAGTCCTAGTATGATGAGTTAAAGCTGGACTGAAAACGTGGCCCTAAATGCATATGTTGGAAGCCCATAAAGCCCATATAATCCCACAGAGAATTCTCACTCCACTCCCCCATTAAGGGTCTGAAAAAGTGGAACAGAGCACTCGGTTTCCAGTGCAATTTGAGTTCACCCAGATATGTGATATGCTAATGTTTAGATTAAGCAGATGGCAAGGAAGGCAGTTGTTAGTTGAGGATTGTTTTCCCCTTTCTGCATATTATTTTCAAACAAACAGCTTAAGAGGTAAGTTACTCTACCTCCTTCCTTCTCTTCTCCTTGAATTAAAAAAAAAAAAAGTTAGAAATCCCTGGTTATATTATTATCATCCTACATGCCTAAGTGCACTCATCTTATTTGAGATATGGTGTAAGAGTGATGCCCACCCTTTGGTGAGTTTTCTGCCTTTTTTATTTTTTTAAATCACTTTGTTCAAAGAAAAGGGAAATAGGGCTTGGCTGAGGCGAGGAAGGGAGAGGAGGTGAATTTGGAAACAAAAGCTGCTTGGAACAGAAGAACAGATGTTGTGCCTCCATGTCCTAGTCTAATTTCTCCTTGGGGCTAGGCAGTGCTGGCCCCGATTCTCGATTCTCCTGCTTTTCTGTGGTCCTCCTCCTCCTCTTTCTCCAAAAGCTTCCTCCCCATACTACTTCCCTTGCAATTTTGGAGTTCTCCACGTGAGTTTTTTTTACATACATTATGATGTGGCATCTTTAGTCACTTTATTAAAAAAAAAAGCCTCATAACCTTCAGAATTTCCCTGGGCTTGCTCGACCTCTCACAAATGTGAAAAGGTGGAGTTTTAAGTATCAGGCTTATCATTTATAGAATCATAAAATTTTAGAGCCAGGGCCAGAAAGAGATTTTCAAGGCTCTGGAGTGGCAGGAAAAGGTAGTGGTAGGTGCCCTAGAGGCAGAGACAGAAAGAGGCATGGAGGTAAGGAAGTTTTTGGAGGTTTTTATTTTTTTTATTTTTTTATTTTTTTATTATTTGTTTGTTCTTAATGCATTTCCTTTGGGGATTTCTCCAGAGACCACAAAAAAATATTTAACTGCTTTTCAATTATGTTTGATGCTTGGCTGACCTTTCTTTGAACGCAACTCTGCTTTCATAGGCTTCAGGGCCAGTTGGCTCAACTGGGTTAAGAACAAATCTGCAAAACCTACCCTTACTTAGACCCATCTTCTTTCTCCTTCTCTTACCTGGGAAAGTGTCCCTCCTTTCAGCCAAGACCAGCCCCCTTGTGGCTTTCTGGATCTTTCTACCCTTTCTGAGTTCTCAAGAACATTGGTTACCTCTCGCCCTTCCCTGTTTTATCAATTTGTCCTTCTTTGTTAGATTATTACGCTTGGCCTACAAAACTCAGCAGGCATGATGCCTGGACCATACATTTCCCTTCTGGTGTCTTCTTCTTTTTTCCACTCTCCTTTTTAGCAATGCTTCTTGAATGTTGTCTATTTTCTTGATTTTTCTTACCTTCTACTTGTAGCTCCAACACATTCCAATATGGCTTCAGATCCCTTTAATTCACTGAAACTACTCTTGATGAGACATATAGTTTCTTGGTAATGACAGATCTGGATCATATTTTTCTGTTTTCATCTTGTCTTTTTAGCAGCTGCCTACACACTAGAGCAAGGCCCAGTCCCTCTTGAGGAACTTCTCTCTGAGTTTCCATGGTGCCACATTCTCCTGTTTTCTTCTAACCCCTCTGGCTCCTTTATCTCATTTTTCCCTTTGGACAGAAACTAATGTCTATTTTATTCAGTGAACAAATTACATATAAGGTGTAATACTGAGTCTGGTATATAGTAGGCTCTCAAAAAATATTGGTTGAATAAGTAAACTAGATAACTTCAGTTTAATGGGCATCATGTTTTCTACTCTAGAGAGGAGCTGTGTAATATGGTAACCACTAGCCATTTGCGGTTATTTAAATTAAAATTTAAATTAAAGTTAAATAAAGTTAAAAATTCCATTCTTCAGTCATGCTGTCCAGATTTCAAGTGCTCACTGGCCACCTGTGATTAGTGGCTACCATCGTGGACAGTGCAAAATTTTAGAACATTTTCATCATTGCTGAAAGTTCTATTGGCTCATAAAAAAAAGTACCACTTTTTCTTATGGTCAGCCTCATAGGGTTGTTGTAGCGTTTGAGGAGATTGATATACATAAAGTATATATGTTTATTATTGTTCCCGACACAAAGGGAGAACTCAGTGACAGCTGTTCTTCTTGTTGTTATGTATATCTTCAGGATGAAGATGCATATTCACAATCTGTTTTTCTATTCCATCAGTGCTTTTGAGCCCTGGTGTCTTTCTCTTTTTTTAAAACATACCAACAGTGAGTAACGAGCCACTCATACTAGGCAAATATGTCAGGAGAATGGCTTTAGAAATGAGAGAATCTTGAAGAGTAGGATTAACCTGGCAAAATTTGGTACAGAATGAGTGTAATCTTCTAAGATGATGCATTTTCAGGTTGGATCTCTGTATTTATGATGGCCACAGCTAGGAAAGGTTGGCTGGATAGCTTTCACTGGGAGTCTACATGCTCCTCCATGAATTATAGGGTCAGGTATTTGTTCTCTTTGGGCTGACAACACAAGGAAATGTATTGTTTTTCCCCAACTGGAAGAGTGCCTAATAGAACAACAGACATCATAGATTTGCCAGTGCTTTTCTAGCAGATCTTACAAGTTTCTTTATAAAGATACTGTCCAGGGCAGCCCGGGTGGCTCAGCGGTTTAGTGCCGCCTTCAGCCCAGGTTGTGATCCTGGAGACCCAGGATCGAGTCCCACTTCAGGCTCCCTGCATGGAGCCTGCTTCTCCTTCTGCCTGTGTCTCTGCCTCTCTCTCTCACTCTGTATTTCTCATGAATAAATAAATAAAATCTTTAAAAAAAAAAAAGATACTGTCCAATCATTTCCCTGTAATATGTCGATAACTATCCACAATTTTCAGTTTCATTGCAGGAATGCTGGAGAGTTAACTAACCTATTTTTGCAGGGACTGACAGTCTCTGAAGAAGCACTTCTGCAAGTACTTGTCACTTGTAGTTTGACATTTCTAACTCACTGTGCCCCATAAGCATGGAGTCAGAAATTCCTTTAGGGAGGATTTACATTTCACAAATTTTAGAATAGGTCTGATTATATTTGTAGTCTCAGATTCAGATTTCCTTCTTTATTAGAGACTTACTCCGTCCTGGTCAGCAGTAGTTTCTATGAAGGGAATTGGTTTGCGAAGTTTAAACATAGAAAGTGGCTCTGACACACCTGTTTAGGGATTTACTCATTTCACAAGTGCAGTAATTTGAGCAAATCACATGTGAAACATTAAAAAAAAAATCCATTAGTAGCAAGAGCCCCTGACTGCCTCTATTGCTGCCCTCCATAGCATCAGACTCAGCTGCTATTAGATTCCTCTAATGAGCTGCTTCATCTTCAAAAGTTCTTATGGTCAGCTTTTTATAAATTAAAGTGTTTTAATTCAATTTGTTATCTACTGGAAACAGAAGATTGACTTATTTTTGCATTGTTTTTTGTTTTGTTCAAATATGACTACAAATGACTAATTTCCACATTTCCACCATTTCCATTATCTTCCTGGTCTATGAACCTGCTTAGTTCACTGGGTTAAGATTTGAAACCAATGGATATTCCAGCCTATGGCCCTGTGAAGCCCTCCAACCTACCTGATGCCACTGTCACAAAGGGGAACAACTAAACATCTGCAGATCATGGCAAAACCTTGTCTGAAACACAGCTCAGGGCTTGCCCTTCTCAAGATGGGTTACTACACTATCTTCTTTTATCAATAGCAGCATACTCTCTAGGCTTTAACTGCACAAAATTGAGGTTACAAATGAAATTACAGCCTTAATTTTTTACTGAGCACCACAAAAGATGGTTTTCTAAGTGAAAAAAGATTAGTAAACCTTTGTCTCTTTCCTGTCTCTCCTGATAATTCCATCAATACTCACCTTTTAAAAAAATAAAAGGTAATTTTATGATTTGACGTGTATGGAATGCCCTGTGTATAGACCTAAGACATTAAAAAGATAAAATGTTTCCTTCTCTATTGCTGATATAACCAATCAAAGAAAAGGAAGACTGACCAACAGCAGCCAGCTTCCTATGGGGAATAGTTTAAAGACTCCCATAATGGGATTGTTAGTTCCAGGAACAAAGAGTTAGTTCATTTAAATGATTATTACTTTGTCATCTCATTTGCCTTTTTTTTTTTTTTTTTTTTTGCTTCCACAGTTTTTTTTTTTCTTTTTCTTTGAGCCACTGTTTCCGTCCTTACTATTTACAATTTCTTTCAAGTGAGATCAAATGGGATTGCACTTCCTGTTTCGTGGGGGTTGGCTCCGCCATTGAAAATTATGAGTGCCAAGCAGAGAGAATCGGGTAACTAAAGGGAGATTTCTCCCTTTAGAAGGAAAAGCTGCATTTTAGTTGAAAAAGAAAGACAATGCAGCTGTTTTGAGTAGCTTACATCTTTAGAAATGCTAATGAATGTGATTGAATTTCACTGAAAGTGGGGCTGAACAGTTCAAGTCAAAAAGAAAAAGGAGTTTTGAGGAACTAGTTTCATTTAGAGACAAAGATCTTATTTACAGTAACTTTATCCTAAGATCTCCATTTGCAGTGCTCCTAATTTAAAAATACAGAGCCAAAGCAAAAATGTCCACCTAAGCTTTTGGCTCTTATCAGTTTTCTCTAAATGTCTTCTTTGGGAAAAGCATTGTTCTCTACTAATAATAAGTTCAGGAAATTTGGTGTCAGATTTTACTAGTCCTTCCTCATTTAATTGAATACGGTATGTGAAATGAAGAAACAATGCAGGCAGGCAAAGGAGACACTTGCCTTGGTGAAGAGCTGGTGGTAATGCTGAAGGGAACCTTGGGAGCAGGGGAGTTGTGTAATTGCCTAGGATTACAGTTGTTATTCTTCATTATACATGGATTTTTAAGGATAACAATTGATCTCTCAATCTAGGCAACAAGCTCTCCATTTTGTAGGGATTTGGAGGGAAGTCTTAGATATTGTTAAATAACAATAATTCAACTGAGTAAATTTGAAGATCTAATTGGCTTTATTCAAAGATTCATGAATTGGTCAGCATCCCACCTAGTAAGTGTAGAGGAGTTCCACCAAACTGTAGAAAAGGAAAGGTTTTTAGAAACAAAGGGATTGGAGAAAGGAAAGATTAACAAAGAGTGCATTGTTTCTAGCAAGGTCTCTTCCTAAAGGGAATAGAGGCATCTACTGGCAGATTATTTCACGAGTGCTGACCAGGTAATTTTATGTCAACTTGTTAAAGGTTGCCTTCCTTGGAGGTAGAAAATGCAGTTGAGTTGTGTATTCAGTCTTGGTTTTTGGTTCTGGGGTTTAGCACAAGAACTCCATTTTGGGCCTGCTGTCTCCTTTTTAGCAGTATCTGTAGATGGTAAACTTAGTTTGTTTTGTATTGTTAGCCTTCCTACAGAGATTATGCTCATGGCTGGGTGGTAATGAAGTGTCTAAAATCAAAGATGGCAGGAAAGATAGAAAGTAGGGGACTAAAGAAACCTCTGATCTTAACATAACTCAGGCCCTTCTTCCTGACTTCTGGCTTAGGTTTCTCTTTAGTCGTATTTTCTTTGTCTTTTTCTCTATCTCTTCTTTACCTGAATTAGTTCAGAGTGAGTAAAATAAAATATTGAAATAAAGAATTTGGAGCAGGGAGGCACCTGTGTGGCTTAGTGGTTAAGCATCTGCCTTTGGCTCAAGTTGTGATCCCAGGGTTCTGGGATTGAGTTCCACATTGGGCTCCCTACAGGGAGCCTGCTTCTCCCTCTGCCTCTGTCTACAGGGAGCCTGCTTCTCCCTCTGCCTCTGTCTCTGCCTCTCTCTGTGTCTCTCATGAATAAATAAATAAAATCTTTTTTTAAAAAAGAAAAAATTTCGAGGGATTATTCACATCTGTCTGCCCCCATCATGGATGGGGGTTTTTGCCTGTCTTTGGTGTTTTGACACTGATGGAACCTTGATACTTAGAACAGTGCCTGGCCCTCAATAAATATTTGTGAAGGAAGGCAAGAGAAATCTTGCTGGTAACTTGCTATTTCATTTTTATGCTACCATTAGTCTAGTTGGAGTTACTATACCTAGGGACACCTGGTTTTGCTTAGACATGATAAGAACTCAGTAAATGCTAAAAGAAAGAAGGAAGAATGGTTAGAGTTAGCTTCAAGCAGGTTGACACCAATCTACTTGTTTAGGTGATAACCTCAAAAAAATAACTGAAATATTGTGCATGAACATGCTTTTACATCCTCAACATTAAGTACGTAAAATACTCCCTGCATTTTGGACAACTGCATTGCTTAAAAATAAATACAGCTTTGCTTTACCTGCTTTGAATGGTAGGGCTGCAAGTGTCTTTTAGACTATATAAGCATTTGGTAGCACTCTGGTGTTATGTATAGTTGTGTTAAAAGATGAGAATATTGATGAAGATCCTTAGAAGAATTCCTTAGTGTACATAGAAATATTTAAATGGAAATCTTTGTCTATATTATACTGATATTTAATCTGAGTAAATTTGCATTTAGATCTATATGCAGTGAGGTTTGGGAATGTAGTTTTCTTGCCTATGAGAAGTAGTTTACATTGGACCAAAGAAACTTATATTTCTTTGTCCCTTCATTCATTCTCTGAACAAACACATGAGAGGCTACACAGTATAAAACACATCATGATAGACCAAAGGAGAAAAGGAATGCATCTAGAATGATTTTCACTATCTTTCAAAGTGCACTGTTTTACAACTCCATCTTAAAATTCCTGAAATCTTTTAGACTCTATGCTATGATCAGGCCTGGTTATTTTCATCAACAACTCTGATGGTGGAATTGAGAACATGTGCTCTAAAGATCATTGAGGCCTAGGTGAGTGAACTTGGAGTTGGAATGCTATGTATTAGAAGAGTTTTGGAGATCAAATTTAGAGTTCTATATGCTCTTGACAAAATGGAGATACGAGAGAGGTAAAGAGGGTACAAGTCAGTGAAAAGAGTAGGCACCTGGGAAACAAATAGACATAGTCACTGGTGAATCTGGCTGCAAAGGTCTGCTAGGCAGAGGGCACAATCAACTAGAAGCAGATGGGCAATTCAGCAAGCATGCCAATGGGGGGAGGATAAGAATAGAGGAATTTCAGAATAACCTTCTTTAACAGAGAGGGGCAGGGCAGGGAATCTTTGAAGAGAAATTCATTGGTTAGGATCCAGAATGGGTCTTCTCTTTACAAGGGCAAACTTAGAAAGATGAATTGTAAAGAATCTAAAGTGGGATTGTCATTCAGTGCAGGAGAACAAACTATAAAGCTCCCACTACATTGCAAGAATTTTATTGGTGTGTTAAAATTTTTTTCCATAGCTGGTTACAGTAAATTTATTCATATTTACTTTTTTACCAGATTGATTAAATAGGGAAGTGAAGAGAGGATGGGAAACAGTAGGAATGTTATAGGCAGAGAATTTTGGAGAAAGAAATCCCTAATTCCTGAAATAAATGTTATTTAGCCAGAAGAAGAAGTATGTTGAAGTTAGGCATGAAAAATAGCCAACTTCTCTTTGTCTCTGATGATAATAGGGGCTATTGTACCATGTGAAGGTAAAATTTAGCAGTTAAAAATGTTGGATCAAGGATCCCTGAAGAGATTATGGCATCCCATCTCTAGTTGCCTTTAAGAACACAATTCTTGCCTCAGGTATGGTTTTACCCCTGGACACGGAAGCGCACACCTCCTGTCTTGTAGGCTTTCTTTACAACTCTGTGATTTCTGTGAATTGAACTTGTTGGGAAACCACATCAGAAACCAGAGATAGCTGAGCTTGAGTAACAACATGGGTGAAAGGCAAGGTGGAGAGCCCGAACACTATAATCTGACAGCAGGGTCTAAGGGTCTGCCTAAAGGTCCTACTGTGATGCTAGTCACCCCACAAGGCACATTCACCTGCGTGAAGGTCTCATGTGACAACCGCTCATTGACCAGAAGGCGAACAAGAATATGTTTACAAAACTACATCTACATGGGATCTTTATGTCCAGGACAGTCAAGGGAAATTCACCAGCATTTGCTTTTATCATTAGATATGAGCAGGTCCTGCTCATCCTCTTTAAGCCAAACCTGACAGTTCTCCCTGGTTTTGTTGTCTTCAGCTGCTTTTGGAAAGCTACTTTGGTGTTTGGAACTGTTGCCAACCTTTTTCAGTATAAATTAAAAGTCACAAGGCTTTGCCACTTCTCTGCATGTGTTAAAGAGTTGCAAAAAGCCATTCTGAGTTCACTTTCCTTAAAGAGTCCTTTTTATTATTCACATCGAAGCTGTCAATTCAAAAAGGCTTGTTATAAATGGATTAATTTATGGCAAGATTGTTGATTGACAGGAAAAAGTTTGTTATGTATGGATTTGACATCACAACCATGCATAGCCAATTTTCCCACTAACAGCTTCTTTATGGAAGAATTCTTCCAGCCACATTGCATAAACAGCTGTTGGAAACACCTTTGCATCGATCATTTGTAATAGTTTATTAAAGTGGTACCTGGCAACATGTCTATATAGTTAAAGGCTTGCTCATTACCGAACCCCATTTTTCAGGAGTTTATTACTCAAGCTTTTCAAATCGTATCAAACTCAAACCTCACATGTGAGCACTCAGTACTCTAGGCATTGTTTCTTTTGTTAGTGAAGGTTCTAAAGCAGTGGCCTCACTTCTTATGGAATGGCATGGACTGTGATTGATTGTGCTTTAGATTTTTGAAAAAAGTTTGTCTTTTTATGATCTTTTTTTCTGAAAGAGAGTTTTTGAATGCTTTCATTTTTTCTTCTCTAGAAATAAATATTTATTAAAAAAAAGAAATGTCCTAAGAGATGACCCTTATTACCATAAGGATGTCCTTATGATTTTTTAGTTTATGCTTTGATGCACTTGTGCCATATTTGGAAGCTTATGTCGATCATTTAAGATGCTTGCTATTTTCCCTCCTCTGTTCTTTGCTATTCTCCTTTCCTTGCAAAACAAAATCCTCCTTAACTGGCTTTCGCCTTTGTCTTTGAATTGAAGGACAGCTCTCCTTCCTTAAAGGTTGTACTGAATAGCAGGTAAGAAGAGGGGCTTATTCTTGAGACTCCAGCTTGGAATGCCAGCTCTTTTACATGCCCTGTGAGTACAGGCAAATTATTTTTTCCTATGCAATCCCTGTTTCTGTTTCCTCATCTAAAAAATAGGGACAGTTATAGTACCAATTTTTTAAGTTTGTGTTCAGATCTAAATAAGCTAATATGTGTAAAGAGCTTATTAACATGTTTGGCACATAGGGAGAGATTAATAGCTGGTTACTGCTTACCTACAAATGTAGAACAAGGTAGAGTGAATAGCTGATACTGATTGTCCTGCATCCTTGGAATGCCTTCTAGCCTTCTTCTGGGGTCAGGACACATTTTCTTACAAATATTGATATCCCTTAGCTCCTCCATAGGATATTGGCAGTTCTTTTTGGCAGCTTCAGTGGCAATGATGCTTCCTGCACCAAACCTGGTATACACTGGAGCTTCCTCACAGGGGGTAGAGGAGGAAGGTGCATAATGAACTGCAATACTCCATTAGCCTGGATAAGCCCCAGAGCATATGAAGAGCTAAAGGAGCCAGCTGGCTCCCCAGTAAGCCCTGGTTCTGCCAAGACCCACTGATTGCTGACGAGGAAGCAAAGAGGAAGCCCTGGTGCTGGGAGGAATGAGAAGGGCATTTCCCTCCAAGATTAGAAAGTTATTGGCTTAAGCAAATTGTGTGGATTGAATGAGCTAATGAATGCTTTGAAATCCATTGAGAAAGATTTTATTAAAATCCATTGTATTAGTTTGTCATTTTTAATCTTTTGGGTATGGGCTTTTGAATAGGGTGGAAGCAAACTTTCTTGGTGAGGATTTTACAGACTTCCTGAACTGACTTCCAGATCATACTCATACAGTGCATGCAAAGTACTGTGCTAGGCTTCCTCCAAAATGATCAGACTTCCACAGCTGGATCCTTAAAAAAAAAAAAAAAAAGCTGATACCACAAATGTTGCTGGTGGAAAAAAATCATGTAGAGTTTCTCTTCTTCCTTTTTTTTTTTTTTAAGTTTATTAAGAATGAAAAGACCTCTGCAGCTTGGCTTTACTTGTTATTTTCCCAGATATTTAAAAGAAGATATTCATAGGCAAAAAAAAGTAATTTTTTCCAGCCAAAATGCTGCATTTTTCCTTCGGTCCTCACAAAAGTGTTGCTATGTGTGTCAGTTATAAAGAATACATCACCCTTCTTTCCTTGGATAATGCTCCTTTTGCTACTGATGAAAATAAAAATACCCCTACTAGTCATACAAATTCTCATGGGAATATTATCTTGTTCCTGAAAAATATTACAAGGTAGAAATTGAAAATGTCGTGACATATTTTCAAAATTATCAAAAATGCTCAGATGAAAAGGTAGGCAGTTTTTGGAGTCACCATATGTAGGGTTGCTATGTCCAAAATCATGACTTTGAATACTCGTTTTAGTACATGCACCTGAGGATTTTCCCCCTTATTTTATTTTCATGAGAATCAAACCTCAAACAAATAGAACTAACCAAACAAGATAGTTCTCATCCATTGCTTCAGTATAGGCATTAAAAACAGCTGAGGGATCTTATTGAAAAGTACCAGTAATTCATGAGCTCTGCTATCTTGATACTATTTGGTGATCTGCTCACCTGTGATGTCACAGTGACAGAAAGGCAGGGAAATCAGTGTGCTTTGACTTTATTCCAAAAAGTACTCAGGAAATGCTAAATTTTTTGAGATTTTTAAATTTTTGAGGTAGAGAAGATTGGCATTTTTCAAAGACAGAAGTGTACCTCCATGATTCTAGCGATACCACCATCTTTTGAATCCCACTTGGACAGGTTAGGAGGAAAATCATGGCTAATCAGAATATTCATCAATTTCCTCCCCTTTACCTTGATGGATGGTCCAGTGTTTAAGAAATGGCTCATGGAATCCCCCAGTAGGAAGTCACCTCGAAGTCTTCTGCTGAATGAAATCATTGCATTTGTGATTGTGGGGCACATTCCATTTTCATGACGATTTGAGGATATCCCAAAAGGCAGCGCAGGGAGATATTTGGACCAGGAATGATTGACAGTGTCTGTAAGTACTTATTATGTCAAGGCTTCAGCTCGTCGATTGATGGGAAATGATGTATAATAAATTAGAATGATCACACATCATTTCCCATCGATTGAAATGCCAAATCCTTGACGGAGTAATGAGTTATGGCCAATACCACTCACTGTCTTAGGGGGAGATTGATTGCACATCCTTTCATCGATGTGATCAAACAACTAAGAAATCCTAAGTACACATCTAGCTCCCCAATTTTACCATCGTTCCAGTGCAGAGCATGAAGTTAGTGTTGCCTCAGTGAGCATTGTACAATGCCATGTGGGCATTGGAGCAGGGGTATTCTTCATCATCTGATGCAGTGAGAGCCTCACTCCCTGCAGAAATATAGATGCATCCTAAGTGCAGAGAGACCCAATGAAGTACCATTAGCCACCCTTGCTACAACAAAACAAAATAGGAAGGCTCCCAGGTCTCTCCATGAAAGCAAAAAGGAGGAAGTTGACAGTAAGCTCAATGGAATGAATATTTAGTATATTCATGTACCAGTGGGTGGGTGTTTTATCCTTTTTCTCTTATGTTACTTATTCTCAGTATAATATGCTTCCTAAATCATTCCAGTGGGTGAGACCAATTCATGGTCCTCCCCAGTAAAAAAAAATAGTTCCTTCTCATCTCATAATTAAATTCCAAAAGTCACCAGCTGTGAAAAATTTTTATTTATTTAGATAGCCAACCTGTTTTTTCCAGTAGAGGCAGAAGAACTGGCACAATGCATGATATTCTATTCTTTGCTCTTCAGTCAACATTCAGTGATTATTTCTAAGGCATTTTTTGGCTTGTAATGCCTTCCTAGGCATTTTAGAACTAAAATAAATAAAGGCTCTTCTAAAACTTCATTAATTCAATAAATGTTTCTTGAGCAGCACTTTCTTGAGCAGCCACTATGTGCAAGACATTGTAATAACCTTAAAAACATGTTATTGGGAATCCATCCAACATGAAACTTTTGTCTCAGTTAAGAAGCTATAAAAAAACTTCCATGCTTAGAAAATACAAACTGTTTCTATGTAACCTTTCTATGTAACCTTAAGCATTAGGTTTCTTTATAGTTTGGAGGCTACAGGACCAAAAGTCTTAAAAGGGTGAAAAATATTGCCCTGTGTTGAGAGAGACACTTTGTAGTCAAATTTTGGTTATTTAGCTTTGTTTTTGAAGTCTACAAATGTTGCTTCTTGGTCTATCAAAAACAAACAAAGCAACTCCTAGGGTAAAAGAAATAGGATGTGTGTGTATAAACAAGTGAGTAAATAATAAGTGAATAAATAAACTGTGTAAAAAATATCATCTGTCTTAACTGCTATATATTCAAAGTATGCTTAAGCTTTCTAGAAGTTAGGCATTTAATGAATATTCTTTTTTTTTTTTAGTGAATATTCTTGAATAAGTGAGTAAATAAATGAATGAGGTATTTGATATTATAGGTCCTTTTCATATGCAGGTGACTTAATACATGTTTTTAAAAATCCCTACTTATATATTCAGTTTTTCTCCCTTGGTTATTAGGATTATCTCCAATATGGTTACATCACATTTAGCTGTTGAAGGAGGGCAGGAATAGACAAGGAAAGCAAGCAGATTTAAACTGATTCCTGTTCAATGCAGACACCCTTTAGGGTGTTCTACTCATATTGTCTAGTATCCCTGTGAGATAAGTATCATTCTCAGTTTATAGATGTGAGGTCTGGAGAGGTTTAGTAACATTCTCAAATTTACACAAATAGTGAGCAGAAATGCTGAGAGTCCAACCAAATTCAAGTCTTCTACTGAACTATTCTTGGAGAACTAGACTTCCAAATGAGTTTCAGGTAGGCATCCACCAGAGTGGCATTATAGCTTCATGGTTCTAGTGAGAGACTCAAATAAGTAGGGGAACATGGATAATGCAGAGTCTATCATCTCCTGTCCATGTGTGGATATACAGAAACCACAAATACATCTTAAATGATTCACTGAATGATGAAATAGATGTGATTAATGAATACCCTGTGAAACTTCTTAATCTGTCAGGAAGTTTAAACACCATAAGCACAATACTTGACACTCAGTACCACTTACTCATGTCAGAAAAGAATGATTAACTATTTACTTGATTCATAGTTTATTCTGTAGTTACTATACATGAGTAATATATTCCCTATTCTCAGCAAAAGTCTGTAAACAAGTATTTATAGGATGACAATGTAAGTGCTAGAGGAGCTCAGTGCAAAGTACTATGGGAGAGTAACACATGGACCAAGTGAGATTGTATTTGGGCTGGGACAGGTCTGAGGAGAGTAGGGAAGACCATATAGATTAGCTTTGATTTAACACTGTATGAGAGGAAGTGGAGAGGGTCTCTCTGAGAGGCATGGAGGGAAGGATTCCAGGCAGAGGGAATAGAATGTGCAAAAGCGGGGATCCCTGGATGGCTTGGCGGTTTGGTGCCTGCCTTCGGCCCGGGGCATGGTCCTGGAGTCCCGGGATCGAGTCCGGCGTCGGGCTCCCTGCATGGAGCCTGCTCCTCCCTCTGCCTGTGTCTCTGCCTCTCTCTCTCTCATGGATAAATAAATGATATCTTAAAAAAAATATTCAAAGGCACCACAGCATATTTAGCAAACTAACTGGCATACTTAGGACACTGAAAAGTATATGCTAAAATTTATGCCAGTATTTATGATTTCTTTTCTGGAAAAAACAGAATTAGGTTGAGTCTATTGGGCTACAATAAGCAGACTTTAATATGACGCTATAATATTCATACTTACTAGAATTATTGCACATCCCCATACAACTCATTGGGTCACAGCTATTAATTGGCATAAGGAGAAACAGCTGAGATGATAGGATCATCTGGACCATAGTCATTAATTTACTGGTAATTTTTAAAAAGGATTTCTTTAATAATATTTGTATTAGGTTGTAAAGAGCACTAATATTTAAGAATGGAGTCATTGGGAATGAAGAAGAAAAAGGCCAATTTCATTGGCTCCACTTATTCAAATAAGTGGAATGTATCAAAACACTGTTTCATGGACCACCTGGGTGGCACAGTTGGTTAAGCATCTGCCTCTTGGTTTCTGCACAGGTCATGATCTCAGGGCAGTAAGATTGAGCCCCACATTGGACTCCACACTGAGTGTGGAGTCTGTTTGGGATTCTTTCTTGCTCTCCCTTTGCCTCTCCCTGATGCACTTGCTTGTATGTGCACTCTCTCTTTCACTTTCTTTCTCTCTCAAATAAATAAAGAAATCTTAAAAAAAAAAAAAACAAACCCATTATCTCATTAGATAAGCACAATTTAAGGTAGTAGGAAATCACTCAGATAAAGATGATCTGTACCAAAGCAGGCTGACACCATTCCTGTGATATTTGGGTTCTCAATAAAGCATCAAGGTCAACAGTGAACCATTATGAATTTACTAGCAGGCAAGTCACTGATTCCATCCTCAGGAAATCTGACCCTGGCAGATTTGAAACACAATTTATATTTAATTGATTATATAAGCAATCTCTAAGCAGAGTTGAGTTCTAAATGTTCTAAACTTATTTGTATTTAAAACACATTTTCCTATAGAAAAATGCCATGTGTGATGGTTGAGTTTAGAGGCTGTCTGTAAAGTCTTCCCGTGCACATATCCAGAAACCAGAAGCATAACAGTGATGGCAAATCTTATTTCAACAACACTTCTTACACCTAACATTATTCCCATAAGAATATGCATCTGAGATCTGCTTCTGAATACTAGGAGCCACTTTCTTCAACAGTGATATCTCTCCTGGCAAGGGTGTCTTCTTATTGTGTACCCATAGTTTATAAACTCTTTTCCCTTCTAAAAATAGAAGCTCATGAGATCATCCTCTTGCTATACATTTTATATTAAGGAAAAAAAAGATAATAACCTTTTTGGGTAGTAGGAGCTGGTTCTTCCTTCACAGTTTATGTAAATGGGTTGTTTGTAATCTAGAGAAAGACTGTGCTGTTATGATATTAATACACAGGATCACAGTGATGTGTGTTCTACTACCTGTATCCTTGGATTAGTCTGCTCTGTGTATTCGCTCAATACGTGCTTTAAGGCAGAAATGATAATATAACTGACAGTTGTATAGTGATTGGCAATATACAAAGTACATTCACATGTTTTCATTTAATGCCAACAATAGCTCCATGAATTAGGTGTTGTTATCCCATAATGGTAACTGAAACACAGTGATGTGAAGTAACATACCCAAAGACCCACCACTTTTGGATGGCAGAGCTGTGAGTCAGGCAGATATTTTGATCTTCAAGTCCATTGCTCCGTCTAGGATATCAGACTGGCATGGCAAAATTTATGTTGTCAAAAGACTAAAGCTTGAACACTCAAATCAAGTTAAGGAATTTGTACCAGTCTTTCTGTTAGAAAATGGAGAATCCTCCTCAGCATTAACTTGGAGTTTCTTTGAAGTTCACCAATATTGAAACAATTGGATTTTCTGCCAAGAAACATTAAGGCTGATTTGACAAGAATGACGAGGCACTTTAAGAGTTGATTGACTGTTAGTACAAGGCTTTTAGAGCTTTCTAAAATTGCATCCACTATAAGTGAAAGAAATGGAAGTATCTACTCAGAGCTTCAAAGGAAAGCCTGTGTCATGAAGAACGAATGGTAGGATGGTCAAATATGAATACATCTATCCAACATTTCTTGGGCAAGTTCATTAGGTTCTTCCATGATTTCCTATGGTCCTCACACTCATTGAGAGCTAAACTGATCAATATGAAAAAAGTCATTTTGTGTTTATTGAAGGATTTGCAGAAGACCCATTTATCTAAGACTTTTACTGAATGCATTTGCATATGTGTTTGGAAGCTATCTTGGAACTTCCTATCTAAGGCAAATTTACTCTTCTGTCACCATATTAATAGGGTGTGGCAACACCAGAAACCAACTGAAAACAGAACTTTTGAATTTGACAGCATCTGTGCTGAAATTGTTAAGGTGAATGGTAGAAACTTCCATCATGAATCTATAGTTTTTGAGGATGCATGGTGACAAGAACGATTTCAAAATTGTTGCAGTTTTAAAGAAAAAAGATAAGGCAGATTTTTCTGTTTTTTTTCCAAAGAACACATCAAACTATAATGTGGATTAGTGTAACACATTTTTCACTGTTCTCCTGTTAAAGAAAGAAAAACAAACGTATTAAGAAATGTTATCTTTTATATATAGCTTTCTTTAATTTTATAAAATTCTGACTTTTTAAAGAACTTTGTGGACTTTTTAAAGAACTTTGTGGACTTTTCTTAATCTTTGCATTTGATTAATGATCATTGATGTTTGAATCTTCTCTACCCTTTTTAGCAATGAAATCCCAAGAAGAATATGTTGTCTTCTAACTCTCACATTATGGCAATAAGATGAGGCCATTGACAAGCTTAGAGTTGGAAAAAATAACCAAGTTCAGAGTTAAGGAAAATAACCAAGTAAATGCTCAACTATTTAAATAGACCAACCTATAGATAAGCCCACTTTTATTTTCAAGTTGTATCACATTTATGATGCTAAGACATTTGGTGATGTGAAAATAGATTTTTTTTTTAAGCTGCCCTTACTGAGATAAGAGAAAATGCAATTGGTGCTTCAGGTGTAGACAGCTAATTTTATATGAATAATTCCACATTAATTAAGCAGTTGTGACAGTTGAAATCAGTGGTGATATTTGAGATTTCTCTAAATATTTTCCATCTTCAAGAAGATGAACCTCACTACCCATCACCTGAGTGAGTCTAGCATCCAACTATCAATGTTCAAACTTAAATAACCTAAAAGTAATTGTTTGAAGTTCTGATCTAACACTCATTTGAATTTCTCTCCTGTGATAGTGTGCAACTAGAGGGAAGAGCAGGCTTTCCCAAAGCTGTGCTATTGACATTTGGAGCCACATAATTCTTTGTTGTGGGGGCTGTCTTAGGCATTATAAGATGTTTAGCAGCATCGCTAGCTTCTACCCACTAGATGCCAGTAGCTCCTTTCCCCAAGTTGTGACAATATCAAAAATTTCTCCCAACATTGCTAAATGTTTTCTGGGTGGATGGAAGAGTAGCTGGGAGGAAGGGTTGGGCACAAAATTACACCTGGTTGAGAACCATTGGGCTGGAAGCATAGATTTCTAGGGTTCCACTCCTTTTTAGCTTAGAAGATATTAAATTTGAAAGTGAGTGAGCTTAATGACATGTCCTAAATCACACCATTTATAAGAAGTAGAGGTAGAACCCAAACCCAGATCGCATTATTCCTAGTGATCCTCCCTTTGCAGCATATTATCATTGAATATTGCTTATGAAAAGAATATTCCTCTGACCCACAGACACTAAAGTCACTACACAAGAACATCCTGAGACCATTGAGATGATGGCCATCTGACTTGAGTCAGAAGGAACATAATTTTTATATGAATGAAATGACAATACTCAAAAAGCTCTTTTCACTATTGTGATTCAATCTTGTAGATACCAAGGTGATGGTGATGATACCAAATAACATCAAACTACTCAGGGAGTATGTATGACGTTGTAACTGCAGTGAGATCAATCTGTGTGAGTTTCTTGCCTTCTACCACCTTATTTAAATAGATATTTGTTGTTAGTGTCCTGACACTTTAATATTTTATAACTAAAGATAGATAAAATGTACCTGGCAGGAATAATAACTAAAGACTGAATTAACAACCCAGGACCACTCATTATGCCAGGAAATATGTGCTTACTCTGTGACAGTGGCTGTCATCTTGGATTGGCCCCATTAACCACCTCTGGTCCATCAAGGCAATAATGGAAGCCATTCTCTTCCTCTAACAAGAGATTGCCAAGAAAGTACACTGCTGCGCAACCAGCTGTTTGAGGAACTGAAGAGGATGAAAAGAGGGTGAAAACAGATGGGATATATTTTGCATTTCTACTTAGATATGAATATGTACATATGATATATTAGGGCATCTCTCCCACACATGTCCTTCTCTTTGTGGTACATTATGTTAACCGTTTATCACTTTCATATGTCAACTTTATCCAAAAGTTATATATCCTCTTTGTTTCTTAGATTTACTCCTTTCAATACTCCACTTTTTACTGAGATATTTGGTTAAAACTTGTGAAGACATTTTATAACTTATGCTGCATGGAAGGCACTTTGTGTGGAGGGAACGTTTGCTTGGAACAAAGTTTATAGTGCATTGTTTGCTAAGAATCCTACTAGGCTTCAATATAGGGAAGATTCTACATAGTTGAAAGTGTTTAGGTTGTCCTGGTGCCAGATTTTTAAAATCTCACATGTAAGAATTATATATTCATTTTTATTGAGTTGGAAAATAAAGAAGAAAAATAAAGAAATATATAAATAATAAATAAAGAAGAAAATTATCATTGTACATAGTCTCATCACCTGGAGGTTATATGTTAGTGTTCTTCCTCTGTCACTCTTTATCTCACACACAAGTATATGTCTGTATATGTATGTGTATATGCATACATATGTATATATTTGGGATTATATGGTAAACACTCGTTGCTACTTTTTTTCATATCATTATTTTTTCTTGTTCTTGACTATTTAAAAATATATTCTAATTGTATGGATATACTCTAATTTACTTAACTATTCTTTATTCTCTTGTTATTAAACTTTGTTTCCAATTTTATTTGTGGTATTGTAGTATGACAATAAAATAATATATAATACAATAACAAATTAGTAATACAATTGACTTTGTAGCTTTATTCTTCCTAGTTATTTCCTAGATGTCAAATGCTGGGTCAAAGACCATAAACATTTATAGTGCTCCTAATACATATTGCTAACTTGACCGCCCAATAGATTTGTCCATTTAAATTTTCACTAGAAGTATATAAGATTTTTTATTTTATTTTTTAAGATTTTATTTATTTGAGAGAGAGAGAGAGGGAGAAAGAGTGCTTGAGTGGGATGAAGGACAGAAAGGAAAGCAGAATCCCTGCTGAGGAGGGAGCTGATGCTGGGCTTGATCCTGGCATTCAGAGATCATGACCTGAGCTGAAGGCAGACACTTAATTGACTGAGCCACCAAGGCTGCCCAAGAGAGTTTTAATTTTTAAAAAATGTAATTGCTGAATTGAAGTTAATAGTAAAGAACTTGGGAATTTTTGTATCTGAATTTCTTACCCACTCTTGTCCCTATAGATGTTTTTTTTTTTTAATTTTTATTTATTTATGATAGTTACAGAGAGAGAGAGAGGCAGAGACACAGGCAGAGGGAGAAGCAGGCTCCATGCACCGGGAGCCTGATGTGGGATTCGATCCTGGGTCTCCAGGATCGCGCCCTGGGCCAAAGGCAGGCGCCAAACCGCTGCGCCACCCAGGGATCCCTAGATGTTTTCTTTAAAGTTAACTGCCTTTAATGAGTAGATATGGATCAAAATTTAAAATAATTTTCCATGGGCTACCAAAATGGTTTCCAATTTGCAAATAACAAAATCAGTAAAGCTATGTAAAATATTAAATATGAAAGGACATGAGAAATCGTTTAGTTCAACTTTCTCCTTTATTCAAAATATAGTCATTTGTTAACTATTTATTGTATGTCAGCACTGTAATCGTAACTCTAGTTGGTAACATGTGCAAAGTGCATAATTAACTGTAATACAATTCCATAAATACTAAATAAAATAATGGGCAAAGTGCAATGGAAACATGGAGGTAAGGAAATGTCTAACTTTTCTCTGGAAGATGGAGCCAGAAAAACCTTTGCAGAAGAGATGATTCTTAAAGATTTTTTTTTTTTTTTTTCCAGGAGAGGAAAAAAGGGGTTTCTGAGGCAGAGCAGCATAAAGAGACACAAGGAGACATGAAATTATATGGCTTGCTCACACAACGCTGGTAGTGAAGTATGGCTGAAACCTCAAAGGCTGCAGATGGAGTGTTAATATGTTTTCAATGACGCATTTGCAAGTTTTGACTTATTCTATAGTCAAAGAGTGAGTTATGAGCAGAAGACATGATTCTTTCTGTATTTGTATTCAAATTAAAAGGGAGTGGAAGCAATTACTGTTGTCTAGATGAGATGGTAAGAGATTGAACCATATCAAGTGGTGGAAAACTACATATGAGGAGCCAGGATAAAATGTGTATCCCATTAACCAATTAATCAACAAATATTGAGTGCAAGCTAGCTGTCAGTACTCTTGGTGGTGGAGATTCAGAGACGAACAAGATAGGAAGTTCTCCCCCATGGAGCTTCCATTTCTTTAAAAAATTGGGCTGTGTGTGTGTGTGTGTGTATGCTACATATGTGTATTGATAATTATGAACACTATGGTCAGAGTACCATAAGAGTAGGGGGAAGGAGGTGTTCTTAGTTAGGATGACACAGAAGCTGCTACATGAAAGGGAAGAAACCAGCCATGCAAAGAGCCAGAGTTGCCTTAGTTGCAAAGAGGGTGAAAAGGGAGAAGCCCTGCAGTGAGGAACTTTCTAAGGTAGAACAGATAACTAATTGGAAAGGCTTGTGGTAGAGGAGATAATCATAAAGACTTTAGAGTCAGGCACCCTTGACTACAAATTCAAGTTCTGCTGCTTAACCTACAAAGCTTCAGCTTCTCCTATAAAATGAAAATAATAATGGACACATTACAAAAGTACTATAAAGGTTATGTGAAGTTACATATGTAAATATTTAGCACATTGACTTCAGATAGTAAAAACTCATCAGAAAGTATTTGCCATCATCAACATCATTGTAGTCATCATCAAGATGGAGAGAAATTGGACCCTTTATTTCTGTCTTAGGTGACTGAGAGGTGAGATACATGGCCCAGAATAGGAGCATACTAAGGTATTCAGATGGTGCATCTGCTTTGAGGGACCTTTTGGAAATCTAGTGGATATTTGGGTCAGAGATCAGAAGAGAGGTCAACATAAAAGGTACATTGAGTCACTGCCTTGCCCAATAAGAATAAAAATAAAATACAAAAATCAAGATGAGAAAACTAGGAACTTAGCACTTCTTGATGGTAATCATCTCTTTTAGAAATTTCTAATAGTTTGAAAAATTTTTCTTTTAATGACTTTTAATTTACCTACCTATCTACTGGCTCTGGTCAAAAATTTTGAAAATATGTAGAATAAGAACAATAACTATTCCCAAAAAAAAGCCTTTCAAATATTTGGAAAAGCATATTCTTGACTGCCCAGTCTTTATCTGGGAAAAATGTTGACAGATATTTCAGTCCTTCCTCAGATATTGGGGTTTTTATGTCCTCTTCTCATTCTAATGGACTTTTAGGTGCAATTCAGCTTATTCTTGCCCAGGACTAAATCCAATATTCCAAATGTGATTTGACCACGATGTTTGTTTCAACCTATCATTTTTGTCTGTCAGGTCCTTATAATCTTGATTCTATCATCTAGCATAGAATGCCAGGTGTGTCACATAGCAATTTGATGAGTATGGTTTTTAAATCTTTTTCAAAGTCTTGGACTATTCGTACTGTTGACTAGTAGGTGGACATAAAACCCTTGCCTTCATTGAACAGGGGCAAATTGTTGTGCTTGAAAGTAAGACTTCAAAGAGTTGAGTGAGAGTGAATATAGAGAAGCCAAAAGGAACTTAAAGGGAGGAGACAGGATAAAAACTATTTGATATAGAGGGTGGGAGCTATAAAATCTTGGGATGCTTTGGTGGGAGTTATTTGGGGCTACTTCTCTAACTCCTCCTTGATGATAACGATAATGATGGTGATGGGAATAATAATAATGATGATGATGATAGTTTACTGGGTACTTATATTATGTCACATATACTTGGGGAAGTGCTAAAAGGTCACTAATTCTTAGAAAACGTATGAGGAAGCATTATTTTCTTTTCATCCCTTTTTTCAAATGAAGAAATTGAACTTTAGGATAAATAAATAATGTGCCCAGAGTCACACAAATAGAAAATGAATGAATCTGGGATTTGAATCCAGGCAGTCCAATTACAAAGACACTGTATTATACCAGTCTATGACTAATAATTATTACTTTTAGTCTATGTCACTTTCAATGCCAGTTACTTTTATTTTAAGGATTTTTTTTTCCCACAAAGAAACAAAGATATTATTACTAACTACATAAAAGTGATTAGAAAAGGAAGCTAAATCAAGATAAGGATTGCACACAGCTGGCCAGGCTCACTTCCTAACTCATTCTTTTAATATACCTATCTCACTATGAACATGAGCAAAAATTAAAGAAAACACTTTATGAACCTTCAGAATAAGTCTTGAATGGTCAAAAATTAATACTTAAATACCAAGGAATTAATGTCCCATTTTTGGAGGGAAGGAAGAAATTTAGCTTACAAAGACTCTTACCTCACGGAATTCTTCTTAGACCTCATGTTTATGTATTAATTATTAATGTTCAGATCAGTGATGAGAAATCACCAGTGTCTCTGTTGGCTGTTGAAGAGGGACAGAGAACATAACCAACTAACAAATATTCTGTTTGGTTGTATTACTAGAATCCAATAAACACTTAATATGTACTAGAAGATTTAGTGTTCAAATGGATCTATCGACATATTTAAATGAGTTGACCCATAAAATTTAGAAACGATATTTGTAAAGATATATTGGAGAAACTGAACACTTCTCTTAATGCAGATAATTGTTTTGCTACCTAAATAATTAAATGTATGCATACATACCTTATAAGGTTTATAAATGCTAGTCCTTAGATTAGAGAGACTATCCCAAGATCTTTTCAGATGCATGCCAAATTTAGTTGAACAATAGGAGAAGCAAGTGATGATCCAGTGCTTTTTTTCAAAAACTCTGGTGAACTGAAGAGAATATGACATTGAAAATGCACATCTAAAAGCTTCTAGGTGGAATTTAAATAACTTCATTATTTTACCTTTTTCTTCAAACCACCCCAAATAGTCTGACTATACTGTGGACCAATCACTTGACCAGTTTTCTATGTAATTAAAATCATATGCCTTCAAAACTATTTGTAAGGGGAATGCTTCTGAGACTCCTTCCCAGCTGTATCTTTTTATACTTGTGTAACTTAAAAATGACCCAGGCAGAAGTTTTTCTCTTTTCTTTAAATTGCTTTGCCAAGTTTCAGCTTTGAGCACATTTTTATGACTGATTTATTAAATCTGGAAACTAGAAGTTTATAATGGAAATTCTCGTAAAGCCTCAAGTCTAGCCTTGCTAGCAGGTACTCTGAAGGATGGGGACACTGATGGACCCTCAGCTAAGGCGTTTCTGGAACACAACCTGAGGAGTTTGGTCAAGTGCTCATTTATTTATTTTTAGGTGAATAATATTCAACCATTCTAGCAGAAATTCTTGCTCTGTTGACAAAAAGGAATCATATAGTAGTGTGGCTATGAATCATACCTTCTGTTGTCATTATTAATTTTAAAGACACATTCAAAGAAGCTTCCTCCATAACATTGCACTATGGGAAAAGAAAAAAAAAAGTATGCTTGTGTTTGAAGCTGACTAAGGAGATTTATTGCAAATAAAATGATTCCAAATTGACTAAGGAGATTTATTGGAAATGAAATTATTAGAAATCCCTGTTCCTTTTTAAAGATATTTAGAAATTATACCTAAGTGGAACATTTTTTTGCTTTAGTTTCAGAAATACAAACTTCTGGCATTGCTCATCATTAGAATTTTTCCCTGCAGGCTTTGGCTTTATTAGCAGCTTAAGAGTATATTTAGCACTGTCATATGTGAAATCTCTTTACTCTGTTAAACTAATATGGAATAAAATGTCTTTTTTTACAGTGTTACTCATTCATTATATAAAAATGAAAGCAACTACTTCAGTGTGGATCCAGAGCTACTAACTATTTTTATGACAAAAGCGAGGTGACAATACATATCCCGTAGGCACATGAGAGTATTATATAGGAGTCATTAGTATAATTGATATCCATAGAAAGAGTGTTTTATCCAACATGATTAAAATGTGCAATACATTATGTAGGTTCCAGCGTTCCAGCTGCTGTGTTGTAATCTTTCCTTTGATAGATATCTAGTGAAAAATAAAATTATACTCGTTAAAAAGATAATCTTCTACTACTTAAGGCTGTGAGAATGTGAGACAGTTGCATGCCATGTGCTTCAACCATTTACATGTGATTTTTGCCTGTATGTTGTGTTTTGTTGTGGATTCTTGGACCGCAAGTAGAAAAAAAGACAAGTAGAAAAGGCCTCTTTAAATAGGGCTTTTTTTTTTTTTACTAGACTATAAAAAAGCCTGAGTTATAATTTCATGTCTATGTCTTAAATTCTTGTTGGGCCCACCTTTAAATGCCTACAGTAGTGGGCCAATCAGAAAAACAAATCATACAGCCTAAAATTTTCAATTGGCTTCAAGTTGAGAGTAACTTCTTAAAGGCAAATGACCCAAATAATTATTTTAAAAGGGTGTTTTCTGCACAATATATGCACTGATTGATTCATCCATCTCAGAAGTATTTATTGATTACCTACTCTATACTAAGTGCTTAGTCGGGTGCTGGGGACCCATAGAACTACAAATCCATGAATTCCATTTTAAATAGTGACTCAAGGAGGAAAAACACGGGCATATCAAGCAAATCTTGTTTTCCCTGATCAGTTACCAGAGGCATGCATTACTGAGTCATATAGGTAGAAACAGATAATATTGTGTCAACACAATGTTCATCTCAAAGAAGTGAAAGCTAGGTGTATATACACTATTACACCAACACATATATTAGTGTTTCTGAGTTACTGTCATTTTTTCCCCCTTTTGCATATCTATGTGATAATAGCAATGCTAATAGCTGAGAAAAAGGTCACATGCTGGGGATGATGCAACATATCCAGTAAAAGAAAGTCATGGTTAAAGATGCAATATATCTATTCTCAATAAAGTGTCCTCTTTGCTAGGGCAAAGAGGTCTGTTGCAGGCTATTCTGGTAATCGGGAGTCCCACTTTCTTCCCTTGAACTGACCTCTGGTATTGTTGAGAGGAACAAATGAAATAAAGCATGTGAAACTGCTTTGTAAACAATCCACAAAGTGCTTCACAGATTTGTGAAGCCGTTTAAATTTTTGTCAACCACCTTCTGTGAGTTGTAGGCCTTATCTGTAAATAGGGAATGGCACTTTTGCTGCCCATCTGAGTTACAAATGCATCTCAAGTGGACTGAAAATCCATGGAAAGGATCCTGGATATCAGGAAGTATTGAAGTGATTAATATCTGAAAATTACATATGTAAATGAGGTGCTCAGCATTTCCATGGTCTTGTCTATCTTTGATACTATAGAGTAGAGAGTCAGACATCAATGTTTGAGGAGGTAAATTATCCTTTAAGGACAGGACAGTGAAAAATACGAGATTAACCACATACCTATATACAAACTTTATAGGATGAAATAATGAGGGACCCATATGTGTGTTAGGTAGATTGATTTATCTTTACCTGTTCCTCATTTGTCTGTATGTGACTGAATGCTTTCATATGTGAATAAGAAACTAAAGTCATTTTATAGTATTTCTCTTGCTACTCAAGATGGTCAGTTTCCATCAGGTTGTGAGTTGGTATTATTATCCCCCCATCTCCCCTACACTCTCCCCCCTCAAAAAATTACTCATGATGCTAGAATAAGTTGCTGGTACGTTTCCCAGACCCCACCCAAGCATTATCCCTTCTCAACTTTTCCTTCTGACAACTTCTGTGTCATTTGCAGTTCTGGGATACAGAAACTTGTTTTCCCTACCAGTATTCTAAAAAGTGACTTTATCCCACCTGTTCATTCTTCATCATTGCAGTAATTTTGTGTTATTGCCACACTATGCTGGTTGACATGGCGTCGTCTTGAATCTTGACGTGATGAGATTCCTTGTGGGAAGATTTCAGAATTTTCTGTACATCCTCTTTCTTACAAAGATTCAGCAATGCGTGTGGTCTTATAAAAGTTACAGTGTTGAGATTTTGATTCTAATATGGCATAAATATTGTTTTTATTAACTAGAGTAATAATGCTAGATGAGGATAATAATAAAGACTTGGCATGGTCTTTTCCTCAGAGTTTTCAGTGTTTCCACTGGCACAATTGACGATATCATTTAGTATACCAAGAAGATACGTGATCGTCCGGGAGCCATTATCAGCCTCTGTTAGAGCCTTTTCAAATCCACTGCTTATTGTGTACGTTATGAATAAGAGAGCACAAAAATTATGCATGCAGGGCCAAATTCTCATCTTGCTCTGGACCCCCATGGACCTCTCTTTGAAGTCAATAGGAGCTCAGCAGGAGGTGGAACAAGATGAGAATTTGGAAAAGGAATGAGAAGAAAAAGGGATAATTTTCCCCGACCATATCATCATTTGGTGCGTGTTAAATGCTCACACAGTGCCTCTCACCCCAATCCCTTTTTACTTCGGTCTCAATAAAATTGCACGACAGATTTTTTGTGTGTGTGTCTCTGTGTGTATGTACTGTAGGTCATTTTCAATAGGAAGAGAATTGGATAACTTCAATTACTCTCCTGTAAGCTGTTATTATTGAACTGAGCCCAAAGTGCTTTATTTTCAATAAAGAAATATTCATATAATACAACTTTCATGCAAATTCAGGTGCTACAGGTTTTCAAAGATTTTCCAGAAAGAACATTTTTCACTGGCCCAAATAATTAACAACTTGTCTTTGTGCCTTTGCTTTCATTCAACTAATTCTTAAAATTATTTTGTCTGCTGTGGGATGCCTACACAAATGTGTGCTCTCCCAGGACAACACTGCTTGAAATCAACAATGTAGTTTTTGTTTCTGCATTCTGATATCCACCCCCCTCTTAGGATTTGAATTGTTTGGTACACACAATGGTAAAGAAATGTCCAGAGGGGGACTTTGAAAAAAAAAAAAAAAAAAAAGCAAAAAACCTGCCTATGAGCTAGATGCCACACCTTCCACTTTCCACGGGATGCTTACTCTTTGTCAAATTGGTACACGCCTTTTGAGGGCCTGCTTTTAGAAACTTGGCTTTTAAGATGAAGTGCTTATAGATCCTACCATTTTCTTTCAGGAAGAAGCCAGACTCCCATCAGAATTTCACACCTGGATGTGTGTTGATGAAATGTCTTGTACCTTAAGACCATCAATATTTATGGGACATCTAACATAATTCATGATGGTCTATGATATATGATAGTAAACAATATCATTTACACTGAATCTTAAAAGTATTGACAAAGACAAGTTCCTAAACACTGATGAAACCTTGTATTTTGTGTTATGATTTCTTGGTTTTATACTTGGTGCAGTTTTTCAATTAACTGCTCTGTATTCAGAGCAATTACTCATTTATTATAGTCAGTTTAGATATGGTAAAGATTAGAGGAGTAAAACAAATCATTTTAGTGACACTGGCTAGTGATACATTGTTATTATTCTGATTTTTATTTATTTATTTTTTTATTTGGCTCTTCCATGGCAGGATTTATAGTACCTACTTTTGAATGCTAAGTCATTTTCCTTCCTCGTCTCTATTTTTATGGTTTTAAGTAAGCAAAAACAGCCATAAGATTTTAACTGGAGTTACCTATTTCATTTATCAAATGATAGATATATGTGTAGAAATACTAATTCACACACATACATTTTTAAAATTATTTTTTTTGGTCAGTAACAAGATTTTCTTGGTTATGTGAAATCAGTATTGGATCTTTTTAAAATGTGAAGATTCCCAGAAGTGTTGAAGACAGTGCTGAATTTATGTAGTCCATAAACTAGGCATCAATATATGAAGAATCTCATAAGAAATAGCATGTAATTTTGAATGCAAGTAAACCAAGGTAACTACACATATTAGACATTTGGAAGTTAATGATATGGAGCACAATGATCGCCGTCAACCTTGCAGTGCGGTTTTCCCAGCGTATTGCAACGACATGCCCTGTAATGTGTCATTTTGCTTCTAACGGGGTTTACATGCTTTTAAAAGTGCCTTAGATTTTGGCAAAGTTTATTTTATGCATTATGCATAAAAGTTGTCATCAGGATTTAACAAAGCATTTTGCACAGAAAGATTAGAAATAAAATCTCTGCACACCAAAATGATTTGGATGGTTTTGCTAGATGGTGTGAACTTAAAAAAAAAAATTAGCATGTATCTTACCCTTTTCCCAAGTTGCAAAAGATGAAAAAGCTCCACAACGAAGAGAATTTTAATGTATAGAACTGGAGTGAGGCTCACCAATGCTTTTGCTTCCCTTTCAGCTTGTATTCTCTTGTTTATTGGTTACAACGTTAATAATTCCAAATCAACAGAGTTACAACATTTAGTCAAGGAATTGACAGGCTCAACAATATGTGCAAGATACATTTCCTACTTGACAAGTGAGGGTATTGAGAGAGGTGACCTATCCCATATGTTTGGATTTTAAAAAGTGGGACCCCCAGTGAAATAAAAGTTATTTGTGGATAAAGAGGGGAGTTTGATAGGGAAAGCTGACAGAAAGGAGAAAATGTTTAGACTTTAAGCTTAAAATGACCATTTTGCAGTGTTTTCTGTATTTCAACATGTTTTAAAGGTAGACACATGCTAGTTCCTTTCTTCCGTGCTTTAAGTGAAGAATGCAGTGCTGTGGGAGCGAGCAGTACTCTACTCTGAAGGATCTGCCTCTATGCTAAGCTTCTATGGAGACAATACTGAAGAATCCTATTTTTAAAGGCATATGGAGAAGAGTAACTTTTTTTTTTTTTTTAACAAGTAATGGGCTAATTCATTGTGTCTTGAAACTTGAGTCTTGAAATGTCTCTTCTGAAGTTAAATTCAGCCTCCTGACTTCCAGTGTGTGTCACTGTGCTCCCAGGGTCATGTCTAAATGTGAGGGTTGCCCTGGCATGTGTTGTCTTTGTAATAGTCATCGCACCAGTCATTCTACCATGGCATTACTGAGGCTATTTCTGGTAGCTGCTGATACGTCAGCCATGCTCATTGGCTGATAGCATCACATTTTTAGATTGAAGTTGTAAATTGAAGTCCCTGCTTTTTATTGCTATTTTGGGAGGTTTCATTATTGATGAACTTTGGGTGCAGCCCTTAGAAACCCACTTCTTTTTGGTAACCACGAAGCTGCATTCCTTAGAGTGTCCCTGCAAATTGCAACTATATGAGTAAACTGTGAGCAATACCCACAAGAACCCAGAGACCTTGCTCTTTCCCAGTCACTGGAGGGTCTTAAGAGTGTTGTTTCAGTAGCAATTAGCATTTTGTTAGTGATTTTGCATATTACTATTATTATTTTTACTATACTAGACTTCAGTGGCTTTTTCAGCACTGAGAAGGTTTTAAAAAATGCATATATAACTTGCTCTTTTATTTTTGGCTCCTCACTTCCAGGAAAGTTAATTGGAACTGATTGGTTTTATTTGCTGACTTACCAAGTACCACAAAGCTGGAAATGAATGAAGAAACATTAGCTTTCCACTGTCTGCATCAGTTTTTAAACTCTATTCCTCTTAGCTCGTCTTTTATCCACAAACCTTTTTTTTTTTTTTTTTTTTTTTTTTTTTTTTTTTAAGAAAAGAACACCAGTCTCTGGATAAGAGGAGAAAATTGAATTGAAGGATCATAATAATAATGCTTTACACTTGCATAGATCTTTAAAATTTTTTTCAAGTATATTCATTTCTACCATAATTGGATTCCCATAACAGCCCTTTAAAATAGGAAGGAAGGAAAAGAACATTTATCGAATATCTTCTATACAAAGTGCATTCACCACATTATCTCATTTAATTCTTGCTGTGGTGCTGATGAGGTGAGAATTCTTTCTCCCAATTTCAGGAGGAAATATGGGCTAACAGAGTAATTTGTCCAGCCTTCTACAGTTGGCAAGAAGGAGATCCTGGGTTTGAGCTGCTCTCTGTAGCTCCAAAACTTAATTCTACCCACTTGGCAGATGTGTGCAGGGCAGATCATTATCTCATCTTTTTGGTTATTAAAATTTGAGATGCACATAAGTGATTTGCTTGTAGTTATTCAGTTAAACTAATGCCACCAACCAAACCTGAAGATAAATGAGTATATTTGTTTTTATTTGTTTCCTAGGCTTGCATACTTTCTATAATTGCTGCCTGCCTCTGACAATCTGTCAGAAGTCGATGATGCTTTCCTGTCCAGTTGATTCCTCAGCTTTTCAGCCCGTGATACCCCCCTTTCCTACCCTAGCCCCCACTGCTTGAGGACCCCTTAGTAGATGACTACAGAGAATACAGAGATAGTGAGAAAGAGAGAGAGAGGAGAGAGAGAGAGAGAGAGAGAATCAGCAGGGGGGAAGGTGAGAATCGGCCTGGATGATTCTTGTCTTTGCGTCTGCAGGTTTACGGATTGCATTATTGCAGGGTGGGTTTTATGTTCAATACCAATTTGAATCAATGTTGCATTGCAGCATAGCATAGCTAATATTTTTTGTGAGAGCTGCCTCTAAAAATCAGATCAATACAATTAAACTTTAAGCCAGTGGTTTTAATGTGAATATCTTAATACTTGGCACCAGAGTTGATATTTTAAATCTGATATATTGGAAAGAATAAATATCTTAGGGGAGCACTAATGGGAAAAGAGTTGAAATCAGGTAAACCTGATTTGGGTAATAATCAGCCTGTCAATTAGTCCGGACCACGGAGACTGGTACCAGGCTATATTTTGTCTCTGATGTGCCTCAGAAACATCACTGGATGTCATGTTACAGTAATACTTTCTAGTATTCAAAGCACTATCACACACATTATTTCATGCTTGAAGTGTAATGATAGCTGGTCAGCTATATCCTTAATATTCTCGTTTTTTTTTTAGCTTTCCAGAATGGTGGGTGGCACTAATTAGCTCTAGTACCAACTTTCAAGGATTCCTTTCTTTCTGGTGCTAATATCAACTTCAAAAAAACCCTCAAAGAAGTCCATTTACTAGAAAACTACCTTTTCCCCATTCCACTTACCTCAAAAGTATCCATGCTAATGTCTGCAGGATTTCCAAGAGCTTCTGAATGGAGAAGAGAAGGGGAGATGCTGTTCTGGAAAAGTTGTTCTCCACTTTTTTTCTGTATTTTTCTTATGCTGCATTGTACCATCTTTCTGTCCCCCCACTGTATGGTGCTCAGGCCCTTCCTCAGTCACGTCCTGTTTTTCATTCCACACTTCCGTCCTGCTTTAGTCAGAGCTTCATCACTTTCTGCGGAGTCCAGTGCAATAGCTTCCTGACTGGTCCTTCTCTCCCAGTCATTCATATGGATGCCAGACACCCTTCCGAAGCTTAGATAGACATGGCTTCTCACCAAGAAATATTCAGTGGGTTCCGATGCCTAGAGAATGAAGTAGAGACTGTTTGGTCTGGCCTTCAAGGTCTCCATGAGTGACATCTTTGGAAAGTAATAGGGAAGCAGTATCAAGAGTGCAGGTTTAGGAGGCTGAAGAGCTTATATGTGTGATATTCAACATGATGCTTAACCTGTCTAAGACTTGGATTCCTCCCTGTGGGAAGAATAAAGGGAGACAGTATATGGAAGGTGCTGAGCACAGCGCTTGGCTCCTCAGTTAACAGTATTTATTTAAACTCTCTACTTACCATTCAGCATATTTTGGGTATTAAAAATGTGCTCAGTATTGTACTAAGTCCTTTAGGTCCTCAGTCTTACTTAATCTTAAAAACAGTAAGATAGGTGATTGTATTATGGACATTATAGAAAAAGAAACTTGAGGTCTGAGAAGTTAAGCAAATTTTCTAAGTTACACAGCTAGTTAGTGCCAGAGCCAAAATTAGAACCCAGATCTCACTGACTCTGGACCCTCATCCCTAAACTAGAGTAACTTTCCATCCATGCTTCCCTGCCTCTTCCCTTGCAAAATCTAGGTGTTCTGGCCCCATTTCAGGTCTAGGAACATTCTTCATGCGTTTCAGAGCTCAGGTCAAATGAGACTTCAAAAAGAGTGGAGGCAACAGCAGAGATAGAGAAAAGAAGGAAATAATAGAAGAAAATGTGACTGTCAGAGACTAAACAGAATGTGCCAAAGCATCTATTTCTTTTTTTTTTTTAAGATTATTTATTTATTTGTTTGTTTATTTATTTATTTATTCATTCATGAGAGACACAGAGAGAGTGGAGTGGGGCAGAGACACAGGCAGAGGAAGAAGCAGGCTTCATGCAGGGAGCTGGATGTGGAACTCGATTCCCAGTCTCCAGGATCAGGCCCTGGGCTGAAGGCGGTGCTAAACCGCTGAGCTGCCCGGGCTGCCGTATTTCTTATATATATCTCAATAGTGTTTGAATTAAAGTTGTCTTATGCATATCTATGTTCTTAGAAAACGGTAAAGTCTTTGAGGACAATAGTTCATAATATAGTGCTGCATGTATTCTGATGCTCAATATTAGGGAATCAGCTCCTTGAGAATATATGCAGGAATCTGTCTTCCAACTCAATAGTTTTGAATGCTGAGATGTAGGAGGGTGTTGAGAAGGGGTTTTTCCTTTGAGTGAAACTAAGATTTATGTTATAGGGGGTCCCATCCCAGGTGGCAGTGGGAGAGGGCCAGTCAGGAAGACGCTGGTTGAGAGACTGAGTCTGATTGGGGCAGTAGGGGGGTGGAGGTTGGCAGAGGCATGGCAGACAATGCAGGCTTGACTGGGTGTCAGAGGGGCCCAAAAAGTTGGAAGATAAGCACTAGAGGTTGGGTAGACAATAAATTAAGTGCAACTACAATCATTTTGGGGTTCATGAAATTTTAGATGTCTAAATGGTATTCTCATGTGAAAAATTTGGAACTGTTGGTAGCAAAAAGTACATTAGACCAGAGTCTCAGCTAGAGTACTACTAGTTTGTCATTAAATATAATCTAAGTCTCACTCCCATGTCTATACAATGTCAATATTTAAAAGACTGTCCTGTATTACCTCACATAATTATTGTGAGACTCAAATAGAAAGGAAAATGTAAGGGAATTGAAACTTGAAAAGTAGTTTTATAGTTTTCCAAAGTGTTTTCACAGGTGCAAGGAATTACTATCCCTATTGATAAAGAAAGAAAAGGGCAACACCCTGCCTTTCAGTAACTTTTCATTGAGTTATGGAGATATGGCACCCACACACTTAAGAAGGCAAGACCAAGGGCTATAATAGAAATTCAGAGGATAGCGTATTCACTGTAAAGCAAAATTGTCAATTGTCAGAGAAATTTCAAAATAGAAGATGACATGAACTAGTTTTGAAGAGTGCATTGCGACTAGATAGAAAGGATGAGAAATGGATCCCAAGCTGTGAAGGGCATTGGAAGGAGAGATGTAGATTATGCATATTTTTAAAGTAAAGAGTCAGTATCAGAGCAATGGGGATGGGAAGAGGCTGAGGAGGCCTTGAGACTCAGGCACCCATGTCTGTGATGAAGCACTGATGTTCTAGGGGCTCATTTCCTCTTTCATGAGCATAATCTGGAGGCCTCAGTATGTATCCCCAAAGAAATTTAATTTATTCTCTTCTTTGCTACATTCTCTTGGAAATTTTGTCAGGAGAAAAATTAGTACTATATATTTTCTAAAGCTAGAAGTTTACGTTCTATCAACTTAGTGTTTGGTGCAAAGAAAAAGATGGTATAAATATTTGATATAGGGCCTAAAAGAGGTCTTATAGATTAAGTATTATGGAAAGCTTAAAGTCCTCTGAAAACTAATTTTTGAAGGCTCTATTAAAGTGTGGTGAGAGTCCTCATTGTTCTTATTCTGTTGTGAGTCTTGAGTTGCAATTTGGAAAAGCACTGGGCAGGGCAGATACAAATAATAATCATTGGCTCAAGCTTTTTAATGGTAAAAAGATGACTTGATTTTCTGAAGAAGTGAACAGGCAACATTTTCTCATTGCTGTTAATTATAATTTAAGACAGACTCAATTTTGTATTAGTCACAGATGTTTCATTTCTCAGTTCATATATAATGTGGTACATGGAATGTCTCCAAAGAGATTTTAGAAGTGTTTGCAGTCTTGTCCATCTCTTTACCACTTGGTGTGGTCTTTTCCAAAAATCATGACATTTGGAAAGAAACTCAGATAAGTTTTGAAGACATTTTCAAGACATTTTGCTTTCAATGATCTCTAAAAATATTCCTATTGAAAGTGAAAATTGAGAACATGCTCTGCAAAACAAAATCAAAATGTATATTGTGTCTTTGGAAAGCCCTAGTTTCGGGAGTGGTTGGGCTGTGTTTCAGTTGTGCCATGGGTGAGGGTGGGGATACAAATGCAGGATTTCTAAATAGATGTTAGTCATAGAAACCTTTAAGAAGATCCAGTGTTCCTATTGCTATTAAGCCAAAAATGTATTTCAAATAATTAGTCCAAGCAGCTAGTTACCAAATTATTCCACTGTGGATTATTCTAACCAGGGAGAACTTATCAGTAGGACAAATGACTCGTGAAATTGTGATAGGTTTGGGAATGTTCCAAAATCTGGCAGGTTTTGAATGCAAATCCTTGATGAAACTGGGTGTGTCTGAGAATTAAAATTTACCTAAATGTTAAATCAGCCAAAAGACAGTTTGAAACATATTAACACCTGTATTTTCTGCTGCAGAAGTATGATGTTTCTTGAAAAATAAAATAGAGTCACCATCAGCATATCACAGGACATTTTCCTTGTGTTATATTGATAAAAGTTGAAGTTGCAGGCTATCTGCCAAATCTTTCCTTAAAAGAAAATGCATATTAAGGTGTATCATAATCAAACAGTTTAATTTTAAGATGAGCGTTAGGAAAACTTTTTTGGGTAAGATCATGTAATTGTGGGTAACTTGCACATGTATGATGAATTCATTATGGGCATACATGCAAAGTTCTTTAAATATCATTCTTCCTCATCTTTAATTACTATTATTATAGGTATTAATGTTACCAGAAAGGCATGGGGAATTTGTATATTTATAATTTTCATATTTTGTTATTCACATCTTTCTCTAAAATCTGTGATATTCAGTCAGTGAAGTTCAGGCAGTTCATTTTTAGAATAAATTTCTTGCATAGTTTCTCCATGATCTATGGAGTCTTTCTTTCTAAAGCTTGAGGTACAGTGATGGGAATAAATTCATTAGAGTAAATTTTTCTGAGTTTTCTTTTCTTTTTTTTTTTTTTCCTCACTGAGTTTTCTTGTGTAAAGTTCTAACTCCCAGTTGGAAGTCCTGATAGTTGGTTCAAAACTTTGGGAATTCCCCCGATAGGATCTGGAACTGGCCGCCATCCACAGAAGGCAAGAAGAGATGGAAGGAAGAGGCAGGCCACTCCAGATGGGTAGGTGGCAATTTTGATAAACAAGGGAATTTACACAGGAGACTTGTCTTGGGTGGCCTCAAGATGCGTAATTTCCATACCCCTTAATAGAATCATAAAGGTTTATATAGAGACCTTAACAGGACTTAGTCATATGTACTGTCCAGATGGTCTCAATAACACATTACTCTCTCAAGGCTGTGTCCTTGACAAGGCTCCTAGTATGGGAACAGGATGGGGCACACAGAATGCATATCCTAAGGACAGGGGAGCTGCTGATTGTCCAGACCCTGTTCTCGGGTTGTGTCCTCTCAATAATCTCCTCTAACACCAATACAAATTGGAGAAAGAGCTAGAGACAGGAAGAGAGGCGGGGAAAAGAGGGAGGAGCAGGATAGTAAATATACATTTTCTTAAACATTAAACATTGCAGAAATTATTAAGTGGGGACTCATTACAATTAAGCATTTATTAGGTATGCACTTCTGGTCCAGAAACAACAATTTCTTTCCACTTGAAAATGGCATGTCAGTATTGTTTTGCACTGGTTTTCAGCAGTGAACATCCAGTGTCCAAATCAAAAGCATGGGAGTGGGACTCAGAAGAAATTCCTGTCTGAGTGTTGCTTTTATTTTGTTTCAGGGGTAAAATGCTTTATAGTTCTGGTCTTCTTTCTTCACACTATAACTTAAAGACAGTAACACTGACTTCTTCACAGGGATAAGTAAGCCAGTACCTGTGAATTGTTCAGAGGAGAAGAGACTTAACTATAAGGTAATTGGAGCAATGAGGAGGGGGAATTTTAAAGATCTTGAGTGAAGGTTTTGGTATCCAGTGGATGAACATGACAGAGCAATCACATCATTTATTTTTTTATTTTTATTTTTATTTTTATTTTTATTTTTATTTTTATTTTTATTTTTATTTTTATTTTTAGAGTAGGCTCCATGCCCAGTGCAGAGCCCAATGTGGGGCTTGAACTAATGACCCTGAGATCAAGACCTGAGCTGAGATCAAGAGTGGAACTCTTAACTGACTGAGCCCCTCTTTCATTCATTCTAACACATTGTAGCTCCTGACTGAGAGGACATCTGAGACACCTACTTTTCCAGGACAGCAACTCAAATTTGCAGGCAGGTACAGTGCAAAGTCCAAGAAATATTACTGTCAAACTGAAGTCTTTGATGTGGTTGGCGGGATGCTAGACTTGTGTACTGTCCTGCACTCCATGGATAACCACTAACGGTTTGGTGATTTGCTATTAGAATATCCCATTTCAAAATTTCTGAAAGGCAAAGATTCTGAGCACTGAGTAGAATTTTGTTGTTTAAGGATCCCCAGTGTAGGCAAGAGCATAACCAACTGTTTCTAAGATGAGGTAGTCTTTACACCCTTCAGTCTGAGAGAGGCTGTTAGAGAAGTTTTCTGGGGCCCCTTCATGGCCTTTCTCATTTCTAGCTACATCTAGTGTGAGTGCCCAGGAGAAGTATAATTGGTTTGCAGGCATAGCTGCCTTAACTGCTCAGCTTTGAACAACTTCACATTAAGGTTCTTCTCATTCCCTCAAACTGTCCTTTTAGCTTTGCATGCATATCTATTTGTTTCATAGAAAAAAAAAAAAGAGAGGAGTGAAATGACTTTCAGAAGCGATGTTTGCTTGCTCAATATGGTAAAGTGACATTTAAAGAACATTCTAAATTAATATTTTTTTTCTCAGAAATTTCATAATATGTTACCATGTAACTCTACAAGAGAAGTTTGTATTAACAATTTCAAGGCTACTTTTGGGCATCATGAACTTTATGTTTGGCATTCTATTAACTTCAAATACCTATTTATTTTTATTTTTATTATTTTTTCAAATACCTATTTAATAACACTTTTGTGTATCAGTTATCTATGGCAAAGAAAATGCTATGTAACAAACAACCTCAAAACCTTAGTGGCATACTACAGTAAATATTTATTTTTACTCATGGGTCTGCAGGCTGACTCATGGCTCTCCTGATCTGAACTGGGATTGGTGAGACTACCTATGGCCAGTCATAGCTCATCAAGACATCTACATTCTTGACACATCTGAGGGTTTGGCTGGGAAAATTGGGTTGATTTGGCTCTATGCCACATGTCTCATCCACGAGTAGGCTAGCCTGGGAAGGTGAGGGCAGAAGAGCAAGAGAGGAAACACAAACATGCAAGTACTTTTTCAAACCTTAGCTAGTGTCAGGCTTGTTCCTGTCCAACAGGCCAAAGCAAGTCACATGACTGCAGCCAGAGCCAGGGTAGGAGGAGCTTATGAAATGGCATTGCAAGGGACATTCATACAAGAAAATCATTAATTTGGGCCACTAACAAAACTAATCTACCACTTCTATCTGTGGTGTAATAATAGTTTTTTAAAAATAACCTTAAGATTCATCATGACCTTAAAGTATATTTTCTTTTTTTTTTTTTTTTTTTTTTTTTTTTTAAAGATTTTATTTATTTATTCATGATAGTCACAGAGAGAGAGAGAGGCAGAGAGACACAGGCAGAGGGAGAAGCAGGCTCCATGCACTGGGAGCCCGATGTGGGATTCGATCCCGGGTCTCCAGGATCGCGCCCTGGGCCAAAGGCAGGCGCCAAACCGCTGCGCCACCCAGGGATCCCCCTTAAAGTATATTTTCAATGAAAAAAATATATTGCTTATTTTGGTGTGAATATTCTCATTCGTTATAAATTTATAATCCATTGTTAGATACTAGGCATTAATATGAGGATAAATATTTGGTTAACCACATACCATGTCATATGATAAGGATTTACGTTATTCTTGGTATTGGTAGGCTTGGGGCTTGAGTAATCACACAAAACTATACAATTTTCCCTAATTTAATCTTAACAGCTTGAGAAAAAATTACTTTTAAATGAAAAAAAATCACATTTGTGAATACATTGGTGTATAATTGATGAATAAGTTCTTAATTAGACAGTAGTTACTCTAGGCACTAAGACTAGTGTAATGGAATGAGGCATTAAAAGGAGGCCAAGGAGAGCATAGTGAGTGGGCAATTGAACTGAGGCATGAAAAGTTAAGGTCAAGCCAGATGGGCATTGGCACTGCTTATGAAGTTTTGTGGCACACCCTCCTTCTTTGCTCCACCTTTGAGTCTTATAAACATACTCCAATTGGCTTTGTGGACTGTGGCAGTAATGAGTTATTGATGGGAGTGAGTGCCAGGTGAATAACTATTTCTTTGAAGATCTCTTCAGGCTGTGGTAACTGGAAGCAGCACAGAAGGAGAAATTGATGGCCCATATTCAGCTTTTGAATAGTAAAGCTTGAAGAGCTTTTAGGTACTGAACAGCTTGAGGAAAGGCAGGATAATGGGACATAATTGTACTTATTATGCAGTTGAGGTATGTTAAAGAAAAGTCTGCTAATTCTGCTAAATGGTGGCATTTTGTAGCTCCTGTTAATATTTTTTAGTAGAGGAACAAGCAATGAGTTTATTGAGTCTTATTAAAGATGATCTCTTAAATCAGCTCTAGTACCTTGGTGTTTAATGGTTCAAGGCACTTCTCAACATTGCCTCGCTAACCCTTCCAACATCCCTGAAGTGTATGTGGGTGTCAAACATTTATGACTAAGATGGCTTAGCAAGTAATAACAAGTGACTCGCCCAAGGTTATACATAAGTAAAACACTAATTTCTCTTTTGTGCTACGCCCATCCCAGGTGTGTGTGTGTGTGTGTGTGTGTGTGTGTGTGTGTGTGTCTTTGTGTGTATGTGGTGCATGTGGCCCACATTATCTCAGGAGATTATCTAGCTTGCTTTGATAAAACATTCAGAAGCAATAAAAAAACAATCTAAGCTCCAAATCACTTTATCCAAGAAACTTTTCCAGATTAAGTTCTGTTCTCTGGTAAATAAAAGATGTAGGAATAAAAAGATTATTTTTGCTAAAATATATTAGTGCTTTGATGATTCTCTTTTGAGTGGAAGCTGTTAGAAGACTTTCTTCACATGTTATTGGTGTTGTATAGTGTCTATAATCTAGGAACTCTCTAAGTGTAAATTGGCAATGAGAAGGAAATTTCTTCCTTTGATTTGTTGAGTTATTTTATCACTTATTAAGTCACTAAATCTTTTTTTTAAGTACTTCTCTGTGATATTCAGTGTTGTTTATCGAGTATATCTAGTTTTCCTTCTGGCATATGGTAGCATTCATTGTATTTCCAACCCTCTTAAAATTAGGTATGGCTGCTTTGGCTTAGGTGATATATATCACTTTTGGTAGATGCTTTAAGAGCCAGTTTGTGATTTAGTATGTTTTTTCTTGAAGCCTAGAGTGGTGACCAGCAGCTTTTCAAATAGTGGTTGGGATAATGAATGACAACAATGATCAGTTATCCTTGACAATCTGCAATGGTTATGCAGCATGAAGAAGCAAAAGCTCCCATAGCCCCCAACCCCTTTTTAATTGATTAAGATTTGGCGTTGTTTTTCCCTTTAGCATAAGCTAGCCTACCCTGACTGACATAAGAATTGGTACCTAGAATTTGGGATGCTGCTCTAACAAATAACCTAAAATATGTGGGACTGGCTAGCATGATTGGCTACATTGGGTGTGTTTGACAAGGCATTACAAGAAAGACTAATTTATTCTATTGAAAGATTTTGTATATTTGCAAGCTGGAATAAAAAGGAATAGAGAGTCCAAAAACACAGGGACTTGCATAATTGCTTTCGATTCAAACAGCAAAGCATAAAAATGAGAAATTCTTATAATTGTAGCAAGGGACACCTATTGTTACAACCTCTGGATGGATCAAGTTTCAGCCAGCAAATACTTTCAAATGAACCAAAAGGGCTAAGAGAAAAGATATTGAAGTTGTGGATCACCTGGAGAAACCTGATATTCCCAAAGTACCAGCAATTAAGACAGAGGTGGGGGTGGCAATAAAGCAAAGGAATATAGCAAATCGGAGAATTCTGTTTAGAAAAGAGCTATAATTTCTGGTATATGATAATTACTGTAACAAAATTGGTAAGAGGCCTACTAAGTTTTTAAGAATCTTGTATTCCAAGGAAAGGATAAGCCTACAAAACCCCTCAAGATTTAAAATGACTTTTGGAGTTATAATTGTCTGAGGTCAAGAAATAGGTTGAAAAGCTGCTCAGCTCAAAGGAGGGCATATTCCCTGATGCCCATTTTATATGTGGCCAAAGAGTATAATGGAGAGGAATAAACTTTTAGAAGACAAACCAAAGAACCACAATGAACAAGGAAGCAATCCGAGCCTCATTGAGAAGTATTTCCTACCTCTAGGATAAGGACCCTGAAAACATTTGCCCAAGATTTTAGACTTGAGTAGACAAGAGATCTGTGTGTCCTTTGCTTTATCTTTCCTGTATGGAGTAATGATAAATGATAGACCACTGTACATTATTTCAAGATTCTGGGCTTTAAGTTTGATGCTGTAATCATATAAAATTTTTGAGTTCTCGTGGGTAGATATGAATATGTTTTGTATAGAAGAATAAGAATGAATAAAATGTTTGAGAATCAGAAGGGCAGATTGCAGTAGTTATCAGTTTTGTTTACCAAGTTTTTCTGTTTCTCTTTTTAGACACATGGTAGGTTGGGATTTTCTTGATTCCTTTATCCAAAGACATGAAAACAGAAATTACTTCTGGATAAAGCTTAAAGGGAGTAGTCAACTATGCTCTCTTTCCTTTTTGTTTGGGTGCCAGCACCTCTCAAGAGTGCCTCCATTATTCTCATTCATTTGGGGAATATAAATAATAGTGAAAGGGAATATAAAGGAAGGGAGAAGAAATGTGTGGGAAATATCAGAAAGGGAGACAGAACATAAAGACTCCTAACTCTGGGAAACGAACTAGGGGTGGTGGAAGGGGAGGAGGACGGGGGGTGGGGATTAATGGGTGACGGGCACTGAGGGGGGCACTTGACGGGATGAGCACTGGGTGTTATTCTGTATGTTGGTAAATTGAACACCAATAAAAAATTAATTTATTAAAAAAAAAAAAACCAGAGTGCCTCCATTAGCACAAGTCTGTGTGGATAACAAACCTAAAGTCTGCAATGCTGGTCTGCAATGGATGTTGTTTGTTTGGAAAGTAGCCCATCATTGTTTTAGACCACCATTACTTTGGGGATTGTTTGCCACTGTAATGTATCCTACTCTGACCTGACAAATATATTCCCCAGTTGGAAAATGGGGATGTTAAATGCATATTTATAAAGTGGGTAAATTTAAAATATTCTATTTTACTATTGAACATTAGTATGTGTGTTTTTACACAAAACAAAACAACGGTCAAGAAATACTTAAGTTTCTCAAAAGCAATTTTACTCTCTATAGGAAAAGCGTCTTATTACCTGTGATATTAAAAAGTGTCATTTTGGTTGAACACTAGTAATACTAAATAACCTATGTGTCTTAGAATTTGATAACGGGATAAACACAGGCAGAGTTTAGACACATTTGTATTTGTAAATATTCAAACAAATTTATGAGGTTAATCAAATTTCATTATTTCTAATCCTGAATCTGATTTCCTACTGAGGCTGGGAAGAATTCTATTCTAAGCAAGTCACTAGAAACATAATGTGTGTATGGTGGGGGAGGTGGGTGTGTGTGGGTGTGTGTTGAGTTCTACTGAATCACTGGGCATAGGCTATTCTTGGAGGCAGCTAGGACGCTAGATTTAAAAGAATCATGTTCTCATCTGATATATAAATGCTATGTTCCTCAATAATTATGGATAGGTGTAGATTGCTCTGACATGAGCCTAAGCCCAGATTTCACCCTTTCCGTCAAAGGTTATTAATACTGTGCAATGTTCAATGCTTGTACTTAATAATATAGCAGTATTATGTTCTGTACTTATACTTACAAAGCAATTTTATAAAGTCTCTTATTTACTTTATGGTATCCTACAATGCCTAGGGAACAGTAACTTAGACAGAATCAGCCAACTACAATAACAAGCCAGGCATATTTTATTATTGCCTTAATGGTAGACTTTTGATATTCAATTACTCAACAGTTGCCTGGTGCTTGGGTTTGTGACTGCTTTGAGCCATTGATTTCTACCTCCTCCTTGTCCCTCCATGTGATATAAGAGGTAATCATTTGGTAAATGCTAAATCCCAGTATAATAATCTTGGTTTTGGCTACAGCCTTGGGACTTCATTGACCAATACAAAATTCATTTGCAGGGAAAGTATAGGGTAGTACATGGATTCTCAAATTTGGCTATACATGGGTATTTACTGGCAGGAGTTTTAAAAAGGCTGATGTTTGAGGCACATTCCCAGAAATTCTGATTTAACTGGTTTGGAGATTTTTTGAAAACTCCCCTGGTAATTCTAACATGTAACAAAAATTTAAGAATGACAAGTGTACTGGTTAAAAGCACATGCTCTGGAGTCATACAGATCTGGATTTATATTGCTGATTCCTCCATACTAGCTGTGTAAGCTTGGGCAAGTATTTAAATTCTCTGGGCTTAATTTCCTTATCTTTAAAGTTAGCATAAAATGTTACTGTAAGTTGTTTTACTGTACTGATTTACTGTAAATCTGTTTTAAATGGGTTAATGCATATGAAGAACTCTAAGAGTACCTGACACATAAAAAGCACTCAATGAATGTTTTAACACTAGATTAATTATTAATTCAAGGTTGGGGGTCTTGAAAGTAGGGTAAGGATTGACTTGCAGAACAAATTTTAGACATTTCAGAGAGAGGAAGCAACATGTGTAAAGGTGTTGGGTTGAGCAGGTATGAAGCATTCTGGGAATGATGTGAAATTCATTGAGGTGGGAGCATGATATTGAAAAGATAGACTAGAGAAAGGTGAGGCCGAAGACATTGCTGGAAACCAGATTTTAAGAGTTATGTATTCTAAGTGTTAGAACTGGGTTTTTGCCTTTAAATTAATAGCAGTTCTTAACACCAGTGTTTGGACACACTGATGTTTTGCAATTAATTGTGAATTATGTTGCAGGTAAAGTGAAAATTAGATTTTTTTATTTGTATTTATTCATTCCATAACAGTATTCCTTCCTCTCTGGTATTCTGATATCTTACTTTGAATTTGGGAGAATAAAATAAAATGCAGCGGGTATGCCAGAAGTTACTCATAACATAGCTTATTTTAGGCCCTGACCACCCTTACTGATATAGCATTATTAGTTGTGGAGATTGAGAATTACTTTTATGTTGTGAGATGTAATTTCAGAGATATATTTATTATTTTTATCCATGGATGAACTTCTGCTTCAGGCCATGATGGAGCTACTGGTACTAGACTAGCTTTCCTGCTATAAACAATGAGTAAACAACTAGAAAAATGGGCTAATGTGTGGAACAACTCTTTTCAGATGTTAGACAAAAAGCAGCACACATGGTCTATGAAAGGTACAAAACAAACAAGGCAAGCCCTGTGATAACACTGTTTTCTCCCTAGAAACATTTACTAGACTACCACAAAGGGAGGGGAACCAAGCAGAACCTAATAGTCTTGCTGAGCTGTAACAGCAATCAGAGTTTGGGGAAGTGACCAAACTTTGTAGAACAAAGTACTGAAGATTAGGGAGGATGCAGAGAAAGAGCTTTACATACCTGTGTGGAGTACCACTGAATTTTTAGCTAAATAGTAAGTTACATGTGTTCAGGGCAAAATTTCCACAAGCCTTGACAAAGGACAATTTCTGGGAAAGAACAACTACCAAGGAATTATAAACTAAAAAACTTCCAGGGCTCAACACGGTGGGGGCCATTTGATGTGCAACCAGCCGATGAAGAGAATCCTCATGGCACACTCATGGTTGATAAAGATTCCAGAAATCCCAGGCCTTAAGAGTAAGAACAAATTAACCCTTGAGTAAAGGCTACTCTACACCTGCCCTAAAAACAACAACAGCAACAACAAAAAAACAACAATAAGCCTCCAAAGAACCAAGCTGATCTACAAGTAAATTAACTGCTTACCAGGTCTAAGACTAACATTTTTTCAAAGGTGAGCAACAAAATCTGGACACTGAACACTGTAGTGTTCACAATGTTCAACTTCCAACCAAAAATATATGACATGAAAAAGCAGGATACTGTGAACTCTAACAGTAAAAACAGATTCAAAAATAAGATGGAAAAAACAGATAAATTAATACTGATTATAACTATGTCAAGAATTTAAAGGAAACAAAAAATGAATAAGTAGAGAAGTAGAAAGCATAACAAAGAAAAAAAGAATCTTCTAGAGATAAAAGATTGCAATATCTAGAATGGATAATTCAGTGGATTTAAGAGCATATTAATCATTTAAGAAGTAAAAACATCAGTGAATTTGGATACTAGAAAAAGAAATTACAGGGCCTCTCAGACCTATGGGCAATGTCAAGTAATTTTGCATATATTTAATTGGCATCCTATTAAAAGTAGAGAGTGGGACAGAAATCCTATTTTAAAAAATGGCTGAAGTTTTCCATTTTGGCAAAAAGTATGAACACAGAGGTCCAAGAAGCCTAACAAAATCCTAACAAAGTAAATACAGAGAAATTTCCACCATAGCACATCATAATAAACTTGCTGAAAATCAATGATAAAGAAAAATCTATGAGCAGCCAGATGAATAAAAGGAAACATGCCCTAAACATGTAAAGACATGAATAACCAAAAACAACTCAAACTATAAGACAAAGGAAAGACTTTTTTTAAAAAAAGACTTTATTTATTCATGAGAGACAGAGAGAGAGAGGAGAGAGAGAGAGAGAGAGAGAGAGAGAGAGGCAGAGAGATAGGCAGAGGGAGAAGCAGGCTCCATGCAGGGAGCCCAATGTGGGACTCGATCTTGGGACTCCAGGATCACACCCCGGGCCGAAGGCAGGTGCTTTAACTGCTGAGCCACCCAGGTATCCCAGAAAGACATATTTTTAATTTTTACTTTATTATTATTTTTAAAGGAGTGACATCTTTTAGATCTGAGGAAATAACACCATCAAAATCAGAACAAAATGAAACAAAGCAAAACAAAAATAATGAGCATCATAGAATTCTATATTAAGCAAAAGTATCTTTCGAAAATAAAGACTAAATGCAGATATTTTGAGACAGTAAAAAAATATTTATTGCTAGAATATATATTTACAAGAAATGTTAAAGGAAAAATTTCAGGCTGAAGAAAAAATAATATAAGATGAAAATTCAAATTTACATAAAGAAATGAAGATTACTGGAAATAGTAGATATACAGTTAAGTATAAAGGGATTTTTTTCACTTAAGATTTTTCTTTAATAATGCATTGAGTACTCTAAAAATACAGAAGTGAAATGTACTACAGGAAGAATGGGGCATAGGAAGTGGAAAAATACTTCTGCCTGGTTCTTAAATTATTTGTGAAGTACAGTAATATTATTTGAAGGTAGATTGTGATAAATTGATGATATTGTAAACCCTAGAGCAACAACTGAAAAGAAAAATAAAATGAAAAGGTGGAATCTAATAAATTAAAAGAGGAGATAAAATGGAATACTCAAAAGAAAAATCAGTCTTTCCAAAAGAAGGAATTAAAGGAAAAAAGTACCAACAACAAATAGCAAGATGGTAGACTTTATTCCAACCATATCAAAATTACTAAACATAAATAGCCTAAACATATATATTGAAAGGAAAAGATTATTAGATTGAATAAAAAAAAATCAAAGGATGGCTAAATGCCATTGGTAAGAAATACACAAGTAAGTTAAAGTAAAATAATAGAAAATTTACACCATGAAAGCATAATAAATTTATAGTGGCTTTATTCATATCAGACAATGTATATGTCAGGACAAGAACTATTAATGGAGCTTTAAAGGGATAATAAAAGAGTTCATTAAGTAAATAAAATCTTAAATGTGTATGCATTTAATAACAGTTATAAAATACACGGACAAAACCTGATAGAACTGAAAGGTGAAAATAAAAAAAATACACAATAATAATTGGTAATCTCAACATTCTTTCAGCAATTGATGTAACAACTAGACAGAAAATCAGTAATGTAGAAATCTTGAAAAATAATATCAACTAATCTGACCTCATTGACATTTGGAGACTACTGTACAATACAAATCCTTTGCAAGTGCTGTTTTGGGGCTATCTTCACATATTTAAAAGGATTTAAACCAAACAGTAGTTTTTTTTTTTTTTTACTGTAATAGAATTAAATTAGATATTAATAACAGATATCTAGAAAATCCCCACATATTTGGAGATTAAACAACACACTTCCAATTAACCAGTGGATCATGTAAGCAATTAAAAGGGAATTTTAGGGGCACCTCGGTGGATCAGTCAGTTGAGTGTTTCTTAGTTTCATCTCAGGCATGAACTCAAGGGTCTTTCATGGGTTGTGAGATCAAGCCCTGTGTCAGGCTCTGCACTCAGCAAGGAGTCTGCTTGAAGATCTCTCCCTCTGCCCCTTCCCCCACTTGTGTGTGTGGGCACACATGTACACATGCTCTTTCTAGAATAAAAAAAAAAACATAAGAAAGGGGAATTATATAATACCTTGAGCTAAATGATTATGATAAAGCAATGTATTAAATTTTCACCTAATGCAGTACTTTTAAGGAAATTTATATTAGCTAAAACCATGCTTTAGGGGAAATGTATAGCTTTAAATGAGCATGTTAGAAAAGAAGAAAAGTTTAAATACAGTGATCTAAAATGTCACCTTAAGAGACCAAAAGTGAAAAAGAAAATTAAATCCAATTAGAAGAAAAGAAATAACAAAATAATTTGAAATAAATCATAGCCTAAACATAAAATTTAAAATTATGAATCTTCTACAAGAAAACAAGAGAAATTTCACCACCTTGAGATAAGGAAATATTTCTTATATAGCACACTAAAAGAAAGCATAGACTAAAAGAAAAGTGATGAATTGGACTTTATGAAAACTAAAAACATCTATTCTTCACAAGGCACTATTAAGAAAATGGAAAGGCAAAGTATTGACTAAGAAAATATATTTGCAATATATCTAGCTGCTAAAGGATTTACATGTAGAATACATAAAAAGCTCTTAAAACTCAGTATTAACAACTTAAATCCAGTTTAAAATGAGAAAAACATTTGAGAATACTTCAAACAAAAGAAGATATACAAAATGCCACAAGTACATGAAATTATGTTCAACATCCTTAGTTGTTAGGGAAATGTACATTAACATCACAGTGGATAACTCTACATACACGAATGCCAATAGTATGGAACAATCAGAATTGTCATATATTGCAGATGGGAATAGAAAGTGGTACAACTACTTTGGAATATAATTTGTTAATATCTTCTAAAACATATTCACTTAACACAGAAATTCAACTTTTAGGTTTTTATTCAACAGAAATAGAAACATTTCTAGATAAAACAAATACACAAAGACTTTTATATGAATGCTTATCATAGGTTATTATTATTATTATTATTATTATTATTATTAGCTCCGAACTAGAAATGTGCAATTGTTCATTGGTTAAACCAATTAACCATCCTACTCTGATAAAAAAGAGACTAATTATTGACACATGCAGCAATATGGATGAAGTTCAAAACCATTGTGCTAACCAAATAATTCAGGCATTTATACATAAATCACATGTTGAAGAGCTTTTGTTGTGGTTTGGTCAGTCACAAATTTAATGACCTACAATGGAATCTCCTAGGTGTCCCTTCTCGCTAAAAAGAATATTAAGTATTTTCTTCCTGGCTTATAAAATCCTACATTAAATAGCCCTATACTCCCAACCTTCCTGCTCCCCTTCTACTGAGCACCAGTCAACTCTCATCTTCAGACATAGGTCATCTTCTCTTCAGAGACTTTGCACCTGCTATTCTCTCAGAATGAAATACTCATTAGCTATATCTTTCCATGGCGAACTCCTTTTCACAATTTAAGCCGCTATTCAAATTTCAACTCTTTGGAAAGTGCTTTCCTAACCAAACCCTTACATAGCCGTGCTATCACATTATCCTGTTGTGCTTAGCATGTTATTAAAATCTCAGATTATTTGTTCATTTATTTATTGTCTGTCACTGCTACTGCCACTACAATGTAAAATTCACAATAGTACCTCTGTTGTCTTATTCCTCAGTATAACCCCAGTGCCTGGAACAGTGCCTGATACAAATATTTTTGGGATGGATAAGTGGAGGTAGGCTTGCTGCATATTTGAATGTTTCAGAATGATAAATATTCTGAATGAAAAATTAATCAAAGTATATTATCATAAAGATTTATAAGTATATATATTCTAATAAATATATATGTATATCCTGATTATATATGTTGTGTGGTTTTAGAGAGATTTATAGGACTCCATGTTAAGAATGACTCAAAGCAATAGCTGAGAGAATAGTTATCATCATTTCCTTTATTGTCAAATTGTACTTCATCCTAGTGAACCTATTTTATGGATCATTCATTCATTCAACACTTACTGAGAACCTTTGGGCAATGACAATTCAATGGGTACAAAATAAGATGCATGGGGAAAGTACTATAGAAGTATAGAGATGGAAGAAATAATCTGTGTTTGGAAAAGAGGTTGGGGAAGTGGGACAATCATTAAGAAGAACTTGCCATTTTGGCTTAGCCCTATATGATAATAGAAGTATGTCAAGTAGAGTGAGGAGAAAGGAATTTTCAGGCAGAGGGAAAACTTTTAGGAAAGGCAAGAGGAATGGAAGCTCAGGAAGTCATTTGTGGTGACTAAAGTATAGTGCATGTTAGAGCTTGGTAGAGAGTTGGAAAAATATGTTGAAATCTGATAATGAAGGATCTCCAATGCCATGCCAAGAAGTATATCTAGTAGGTAATTTAGGAACCATCAAAGGACTTTGTCTAGAAATGTGACATGAGCAGCTTTGTGATTTACAGGATAATTCTTGCAGTAGTTAGGATGAGAGAGTGAGCCTGAAGGCATGGACATTAGTTAAAAGGCCATTACAATTTTCAAGCAAGAAATGAGGCCTAAATTAAGGCAGTGGGAATCTGAATAGACAGGAAAGGACTGATTTCAGGATTAAAATTGATGGGTCTTGGGACCTATAGAGGAGTGAGGGAAAAAGAGGAGATAGAGCTGACTCTGAGTTTCTGGTTGGGAGTCTTGCAGATGGGGCTCTAATTGATCCGCTGTGACCTGCAATTGATTGGCCCTCCTGGTTCACCTCATTTCCTTCATTGACCTTTCTCCCCAACTTTAACTCCAGGAAAGAGGTTTCTTTCTACTTTGGGCTCATTAATACCTCTTTTCATTCACCAGGTATAGAACCTACTGGCTAATCAATCTGCAGGAGTAACCTTTCCTTTTCCTCTGTGTCAGCAGCTGAGTATCTTACAGATTGATTCAATATGCTCTCAGTTCTGTCAAAACTGTTTCAGGATACCTAGAGAGCTATTTCACTGCCTTGTAGGTTTGCACATCTTCTAACAACCTGCTGTAATACTTTAATTCATTCAACTTTTTCTTATTATCCCCTTGTATCCACTTATATCAGTTCATAGATGGTATCAACTCTGGCCTCAATGGTCTCTAAAGGTTTGTTCTTAGTCCTTATGTGGGATTCAATATTGAGATGAGTACTTCAGGGTAAAAAGGTGCACGAAGGGTGGTTTCTTACTTTTCAGAGTTTATAATCTAGATGAAGAGATGAAACTCGATCGCTTTTTCCTTTTCTTCCTTCCTTCCTCCCTTTTTCCTTCCCTCCCTCCTTCTTTCCTTTCTTCCTTGTCCTTCCTTTCTTCCTTTTTTTCATGCTTGCCTTCCTGCCTTCTTTTCTTCCTCCTTCTTCAGTTAAATAAAATTAAGCAGTGCAAAGGCAGTGAGATTGTGAAGATAAGTGAAATATGAAGGTTTCTGATCACACAACAAGCAATAATTAAGTGATAAATTATCTGGCACGGAATTGAAGCCTGGATTAACAGCGAAGGCCTTATGGAAAAACCATTACACATTTAAGGACTATTTATTATTAGTAATAATAACATGGAAGAACTCTCATAAATATAGGACATCTTAATTTTAGGATATTAACTAGCAAAAACAGGACTTTCACCTGGATTAGATAAAAAAATGTAGGTCATATGTTGGTAATTAGATAGATTAAGGGGTGATTTTTGAGGTTACGAATAAACTAGGATTGTGTACAAGTGAATAGAGTTTTCTAGGAATATATGATAGGACTGTACCTTTAACCTTTATTCATCAATAGTTGCATAAAGTCATATAAAGCTGGTTTATCTAAATTATAGACCATGGAACAGGATCTTATTAGACAGCATATGACAGCAAGGTTCAATGTGAACATGCAAGTATAAAACTTCTGAGTCAAAAATAATAAATAGTTTGAATTTAGGTTAAAAAAATGGATGCAGATAGCACTAGGGCAACCTGCTTTGATAGGCTGGAAAATTCTTGGAATTGTAGTTGTCTGTGTGTCATTGCTGCTGAAAAACTAATCAAATACCTTATTCTCCATCAGTGGAAAAAGATCATGGGCCAAGCATCTCCTGAAAATAGCATTAGCTAAATCACATGTAAAGTCTAATGTCCAATTCTGTGTCCCTTACATTCAGAAGGTCACATATAATACCACTGGTGATGTTGCAGAAAACATATCACACAGAAACTAGACAAGAGATAACTATACAAAAAATATGAAAAACCACTTCAAAATTTTGAAAGATCATGAAAGAGTGAATAGGTTTACTTTTTCTTGTTTCAGAGGGCAGAAACAGCAAGAACAGATACAGATTTGGATGAGGTGAATTTGGACTCAAATCAGAGAATTTTCAGTTTCTTATTCTAGAAAACAATTGAGGCAGTTTCCATCATTTACAAACAAGGTGCCCTTTCACTGAAAGTATTCCAACAAAGTCTAGGTAGATGGTCATTTGTCAGAGATGTAATTAAATGAAATCCTGGATAAGTGGGGAGCTAGAGGAGATTATCTATAAGCTTTCTTCTCAGGCCAAGTCCAAACACAGTCTTATTTTGTATCTTCTTTTAGTAGAAGAAGTTAATAAAATATTGACTAAATTAATAGATTAATACTAGAATTATGGGAAGGGAAGTAGAAGACTATTGAATCCTTTTTCTACTGTGTTGTTCCTAAGAACATAAGGAAAATTTTGGTAGATATCTTGGAAGTTGTTTTGAATTGATTTATGCCAAGAATGGAATCCTTTACTTCATTTTAGTCCCAGGTTAAAAGGGAACTAGTACTTCATTCTACGCATTCTTTTTAAGTAGTTAATTGTCATATTGCCTCATGTGGAACAAATAAAAAGAACACCTAATTGTTAGGCTTCCAGTTAAGGTATTTGATTCCCCAAATACTGATGCTTAGCAGGCACAGAGCACTTTATATTTGCCAAGTTATTAATTTGTCTTCATAACTTCATAATAACCATGGAAAAGCAATGTAGTGATATCTTTACTTAGCAGATGAAAAAACTAAGGCCACCAATATGCAGAGTCATAAAGTCTACCATTTTTCAAGAGACTTGATGTGTTTTCTTGTTTGTTTTTGTTTTTGTTTTTTGCTGGGCTTGATACTGTGTTTCCAGATGGCGACAAGGAGCAGAGTAGTTGATGTGATTCATTCCTTAACATTGCCCTAAACATTAAGCTGACTTTTTTTCTGAGTCTCATTTTTTGAGCTTAGCTGATAATTTTATGGTTATTATAGGAATAATACTTTTTAAAATGTGTAACTCATTTTTGTTGCCTATAAAGAAGCTTCACATTATTAAATATCATTTAATAGATAAAATTAAATAAGTGTTCTTAAGTACCCTGTGTGCCTCAAACAGTTGTTTTTATAAATCCAAGGAAAAAAATCAAGCGAACTTGTTTACCATTGGCTGAATAAAGTTGAAGTTCAGATGACATAGTTCTGATAATTTATTAGTTGGCATACAGCATTATTTTAAATTACTGCATTAGCACTGACTCATTTAGAATAGCATCTGCTGGAAGACCACCAAAGAATCCCAGGGATTTGGTGCAGTCACTACGATGACAGTAAGCCACAAATCGGCAATCTCTGGGGCTGGCAATTTTATTGAAACACATTATTATTTTTTTTTTCAAAACTTCAGCAGAATCTATAGCAGTGATTTCAAGTTTTCAAAAAAATTCTATATGCCACTGTTGCTTACTTCATATTACTCAATACTGTCAGGCTTTTAAATTTTTGCTGGTTTAATGGAGATAAAATTATATCACATCAAAGCCTTAATTTGCCTTTCATTGGTTGTAATGCAATTGTGAATCTTCTAAAATATTTATCACCATTTGTGTGTTCTTTACTGTGAAATACCTACCTACTTATGTCTTTTGCTCATTTTCTTTTTTTTTTTTTTTTTTTTTTTTTAATTTTTATTTATTTATGATAGTCACAGAGAGAGAGAGAGGCGCAGAGACACAGGCAGAGGGAGAAGCAGGCTCCATGCACCGGGAGCCCGATGTGGGATTCGATCCCGGGTCTCCAGGATCACGCCCTGGGCCAAAGGCAGGCGCCAAACCTCTGCGCCACCCAGGGATCCCTTTTGCTCATTTTCTATGGGTTATTTATCCTTTATTGATTTGCTGAATTTTTAAGTATATCATGGAAAGTAAACTTTTTTGGTTACATATGTTATCAATGCTTTCTCTAAGTTTATGGTTGTTTGTTTGAACTTTTTTAATGAAATATTTTGCTAATTATTATTTTTCTGAGTGAGGAATATATGCTAATAATTTATTAAATAGCAAAGTCAAAATTTTTTTAAAGATTGAGTGTTCCACTAAGTTTAAATCATGCCTATCTAGAATAGAAGCCTTGCTTAATGCAGGACAATTAACAGTGGTACGTAACAAGTTAACCAAAAAAGTGGGGGATCCCTGGGTGGCGCAGCGGTTTGGCGCCTGCCTTTGAGCCCAGGGCGCGATCCTGGAGACCCAGGATCGAATCCCATGTCGGGCTCCCGGTGCATGGAGCCTGCTTCTCCCTCTGTCTGTGTCTCTGCCTCTCTCTCTCTCTCTCTGTGTGACTATCATAAATAAATAAAAATTAAAAAAAAAAAGAAAAAATAACCAAAAAAGTAGGCAACATAAAACATGATAAAATAAGATATACAACTGAAAAAAAAAACCAGATGTGTAAACATACTGAAATAGTTTTGGTAAATACAGCTTGAATATGGAATGAGTAAAGATAGGTCACTAGCTTCTGAAAGTCGGCCTATAGTCATTATGTTCTGCTGAGGAAATGTTCTGCTAGTCATTTAATACGAACATTGGCAAACTTATCAGCTTTGCCCTATGTAGTTAGTAGGTTTTGGGTTCTTGTTTAAGAAATCCTTCTTTGCCAGTGGTGATAAAGATATTCTCTTCTATTTCTAAAAAAATTTTGAGATCTGCTTTTCACATATATGTATTTAATCCATCTAGAATGTACTTTTGTAAAATGAAAAGATCTGATTTTTTTTCCAAATGGATGATCAATTTTCCGAATACAATATATTGACTAGTTTTTTGTTTCCTCAATTATCTGCAATATCATTGTCACATGTGGGTATATGTGGACCTATTTCTGGACTCTGTCTCTGTGTGGCAAAAAGGTTTGTTTCTGTTTGGTCCAGGCCTGGGAGAGGGCTCCCAGGTGGTCAGAAAGCTGCCTAGTGGCTGCAGGGAGAGCCTCAGCCCGAGGCCCTGCCACCAGGGTGGTGCCAGAGGGGCCCCTCAAAGCCTGTGGGCTCCGAGGCTCCCGAGGGTGCTGGAGGATGGGCGTTAGTGACGAAGTTTTGGAATACAGGTGAGGTCCAGAGCCAACCACCAAGAAAGAATTCTTGAGACGTCTTTGGTGCAAAATGGTGGTTTTGTTAAAGCCCGGGGACAGGACCGTGGGCAGGAAGAGCTGCTGCCCGGGCCTGGGAGGGGTGGCTGGTTATATACCTGGCAGTTGGGAGGGGTTTGAGGAGAGCGGACTCCCTAAGGAATTTGGAAGCAAGGTTTCCAGGACCTTGAGGGGGCCAGCTGTTGTTGGGGAAAAGGTCACCTATTACCATCAAATAAAACCTGAGCCCTGAGGCCCTTCGGATGTGTATCGGGGCCATGTGCTTGGAGGACGACGGCCCACACGTCTCTGGGGGTTTAGAGAGAGCACGTGTCTAAAGGAACTTTTGTATGTTAAAGCAGGCTCACAGGATCCCGGGGGCGGGCTAGGATTGCCCTTGGCCCTTAGCGAGGTATGGACACTGAGGCAGTTGAGTCCCCGGAGGGATGTCCCTTGGCCTGTTTCAAGGACTCGTGCACCTGCTGCCCAGGCCCCTGCCGCGTCCTCAGCGGGCCCATGTTCCCCCATCATTAGGACGAGATGCCCCCAGCCCAGCCCGGGCCGCCCGCCAGGTGAGCCAGGGGGTCCCCTGCGGACCCAGCTTGTGCAGGAAGCCGCGGAGGGGGGACCCTGCGTGGGGGGGGGACCCCGGGGGGCAGACGGAGGGGTGGGGCAGCTCGGCCCCAGGTCCCCCGCGGCTGGTGCAGCGTCCGGGGCTGGACCCCCGCGACTGGGGAGGGCGGGGGCGCGGGGCGGCCTCCCCCGGGGGTCCCGCTGGCCGGTCTGGGGGCGGGGGGGGGGGTCACCCCTCGGAGCCCAGCGCCAGGCAGGCGGGGGCTGGTCCCGGAGGCGGAGGGGGCCCAGGAGGTGGTTCCCGAGGTCGGGCCTGGGGTGGGGGGTGGGAGTAGCAGGGGCCCCGGACGGTCTGTCGGTCTGTCCGGTGCTGTGGGAGCAGGACATGGATCTACAGAACTGCTGGGCATACTGCCTTTGATTATATTTTTAAAATTAATTTTTATATTTTTGCCCAAATATGTAATTGGCTTAATTAATACAGTTTGATTATAAGCCTTGATTTCTGATAGGAATATTACACTTACCTTGACCCTGCCACCACCCCTTCTGGGAATGTCTTGGCTGTTTTCAGCACCTTGCATGTATACAAATGCACATCTCAAATATTTCCTTTGGATTTTGAGTGGAATTTTATTGTCTCAAGATTAATTTTGAGGAAAACTGCTATTTAAACTATGCTACTCTATCCATGAACCTGCTATATTTCTCAACTTATTTAGTCATTTAGAAATGTTTTTTCAATGACTTATGGAATCTTCTTTTTCTTCTTAATAATACCTTTTTGTATTTTATTTAGTTCAGGCCTGAATTTTTTGGTTTCTGAAATGCCTTTACTTTTCTTTTTTTTTTTTTTTTTTTTTTTTTTTTTGAGGATTCTTTCCATTGGGTATAAAATTTTATGGCAGCAGGTATTTTAGTGTCTTGAAAAATCCTTCCATTGCCTTTTGGCTTTGAGTTTATGTGTGTGTTGGCAGAGCAGGGAAGTCAACTGTTGGTCTCACTGAAATCCATTTGAAGGTATCGTTTTTCTCTAGCTGCTTATAGGATCCTTGGTATGCTTGGATATGATATTTTTAATATCTCGAAGTTGGTAGTACTTTTTGAAAATATGCTTTATGTCAACAGCTTTAGAACATTCTCAGTTATTTTCTTAAATAACATTTTAAAAATATTTATTTGAGAGAGAAAGCATGAGTTGGGGGAAGGGGCAGGCAAAGGGAGAAGTAAGTAGGCTCCCTGCTGAGCGGAGAGCTGGTGGTCAGCCTCCATCCCAGGACCCTAAGATCATAACATGAGCCTTAGACAAATGCTTAACAAACTGAGCCACTCAGGTAACCTTCAAATAACATTTCAACTTTCTCTCTGTTAACTCTTCTAGGGCTTTAATTAGATAAAGGTTAAACATTTTAACTGCATTGACCATATTCTTATACTCTTCTGTTTTTCACCCTATACTTTTTCCCCTCTGTGCTGTATCCTGAGTATTTTCTATTAATGTATTTTTGTTTATTGACATTGATATTTCTATTAACATAGTGATATGTTTCCTAATATATCTTGGGTATGTTTGAGTATGCTAAATCACTAGTAGTCCCTCTGATTTTGTCTAGTCTTCAGTTAATTCTAGCCATGAAATTCTTAAGTATGATTATATTTTTCATTTCTGAAATTTCCAATGTTATAGTTTACATTCCATGCTAAAATTGTTGCTCTTATTTTTTATTTATATGAAGATAATGAGCATAGTTATTTTTAGGTTGCTAGATGATAATGCCATTATTCAGATTCTGTGGATCTGTTTCTATGTTCTATTATTTCTCTTAAGTTTTGATTACATCATCTTGCTTACTTATATGTTTAGTTGCTACTTTTTGTTTTCATTGTTAAATCATCATCTCTGCATATAAAAAAATAGAGAGATAACTTGAGGCTTAGAGTGATATTATTTTCCAAGAGAGAAAATTTGTTTATTTCTGACAGATGGCTAAGAGCATTTGTCATCAAGATTTACTTTAATTCAAATAGGGATTTCAATCATTTGTGACTAGTTTATGTTTTGTTCAGCCCTATTCCCAAGCCCAGGAGATTTGCCAGTCCCTCCCCACTTCGCAGATTCTGGCCTTGGATTTCTTTCCATCTAGGCTCATGTGACTGTTAAGATACCTGCTCAGCTTCTCTGTCAACTCTTTGTTCTGGAAATACAGGCAGCCATAGAGGAAACTAGACTCAAATGTAGATTGATTACTCTGTGCGTTTATCTTCTTTTGGGTTTTGACTTCATGATTCTTCACTTTCTTGTTGTATTTCCTATGAATTCAAACATAATTATGCCCATATTTACTAGTTGTTTTAAGTAGGAGAAATGTTCTGAAATATCTAGTTTACCAGTATCAGAATTCCCTTCCACAAAATTTTAAAGTTCAATGTGTGTGTATGTGTATTATTTCAAAATATTTTATTTAGCTTTCATATCTGGTCATTTTTGATAGTGTCTTGTTCATTGTTCACATATCTTGATTTTTTTCTCTTTTTAAAACATTCATAGTTATTTTACATTCTATAACTAATATGTTCAGAACTCTAAAGGCCTTAGGGTTTGAAACTGCAGTTTGTTTCTGCTCACTCTCCTAAATAGTGGAGTACTTCTTCGTGTACCTGGTAATTTTTTTTATTATGAAGTCATATTTTGTTGAACTTCTTCTGTGGACATCTTGAGGGCCTAATATGAGGGTGCTTTCTTCCAGAAAAAAATCTGGTACTTGCTCCTGACGGGTATTGTTAGATACGACTAAGTCGATACCACTGAAATATTTCAGCTCAGGTTTCTCTGGATGAATGGTTAGTATATATTTGAAATTGTGACCTGAATGGTAGTGTAAGGTTATGGGGTCAATTCTTAGGAGAAATAATTATTGTGTGTGTGTGTGTGTCTGTGTGTGTGCGTGCGCATGTGCATGCATGTATGTGCGTATGTGTTCCATCTGATGAAGACAGACAGGTTTCTGATAGGTTTCTATTAGTAGTATGCAGATGTTTTTAATGTGTTTTTAGTAGTGTTGTAGCAACTTTGAGATCCCAAATTAATGAAGTCCATATGTCATGGTCCTTTACTGGGTTGTAGCTGTGAATACATATCCTAGAGTCTTTGGTAAAGAAAAATACATCCAATACATCCAAGGGCAGATGAAATAGCATATTAATAGTGAAGTAAAACAATTCTTTAATCCAGAAATAATGCAGAGATCAGGTGGGTAATACAAAGGCATGAAGTTGTTAAAAGTAAGACAATAAGACATGGTAGACACACTGTCTGAAAGATGAAAATTTAAATTTAAAAAAAGAAGGTGTCCAGGAAAACATCTAGAAGTATTTGACTCAGACTGTTTTTCGACCTTTACCTACACTCAGCCCCTTCCTTGATAATACACTTTAAGTAGACACTTAAATATATGTTAACATTTCCTAATATACTGTGGCAGTGTTCAATTTGACATCTGTATGGGATCTATAACAGTCTGGCTTGCTTAGGCTCATGTATTTAAAACCCTATACCCAGTATAGCCTTTGTTCCACATTTCTTTTTTCAAGATGCAGAAACATCTTTAGCATACATTAAAAATAATGGTCATGGAGCAAGGATTTCCTAATCATAGTACATTGACAGAGTTTGGATAAAGGATCAATTGTATAAATTAGGGATTCTAGAGGTTAAAATTAGCAGTATTCATGATTTAGAGAACAAAAGTTACTATTAAAACATTGTGTATAAAATGCTTCCACCACTAATCCATATTATATGATGATGAGAGAAATGAGGTGAAATAGAAGATTAATGAAAAAATCAATGGTAATTTCTGTCTTCTTACTAAATAAGAGTCGATTTGTATCATCACTATTAGCATCTAAGTATAAATGGGAATAAGATCAGGTCTAGAGGGAAAAGTTGTGTTGAATTTTATAGCTCAGTGTAGGCAAAATGTAGTGCTTAATTCTACAGCTTTCCACTTACGTTGTGGCCACACACTATTTTTTCCATCTCTGGACTAGATATTCAGTAAATTCTTTCTATATATCAAGAAAAAATGCTGCAGAAATATATTTCTTATTTAATTTCTACCATTCTTTTAAATGGTAGTTTGCAGAATGCATCTGGGTGTACAGCTAATGACCCATGAGCAATAAGCAACTGTTTAAGTAAAATGCACTATGAAAAAGCTTTTACCAAACAGCATTTTAATATTTTAAATAGATTTTCCATTGCAGGCTTTTTGTAACTGGATTAGTTCTCTGATGTGTTCTGACAGAGCTGTGGTTAGGGATACTCCATTAACTTTGTCTGTCATCTTATTTTCCCTAGTATCCAGCAGAACACCCTTATATTTCATAATTTGTATTGCTATCAGTGCTGATTTGTAAATGTGCAAATTATAATTAACAGTGGCTACTACTTCTATTAAATATTAAATCATTCTTGCAGCTTATATTTTCCACAGCAGATGGAGCCCTGTAGTATGCAAATAGAGTTTCCTTACATTGTCAGCAATTTTTAACCTATATTTTAGTTTAAAGAATACATTTGTTTCTTTTTGCTTTATGTTTTCTATAGCATTTAGGTTAATATTTATTTATTGCAGATTTTCTTTCTACCAATAAGAATTTCATGGACTATTACATCCCAGTGCTGTGGTTTTGTTTCCCTTCATTAATAGCTCCTTAATCATCTAGCTTGCTTGTAAGTATGAGAGCTTGTTATTTGTACTGATACTGCAGTATTGCATAAGAAGCATTTGGTTATATTTTAATATGTACAGCAGAAGCAGAAATGTTGGGTACACCATCGTAGGTTTTAATTTGAAATCCAATCTATGTGCACATTTTTCCCCCAGAATAAGCAAACGCATTTAAGGTTTTATATTGTGTCTTAAACATTCTATTAAATGTCATCAGCCGATTCAGGAAAATGTATTGCAAAAATATTAGAGAAGTATAAAATGTGTAAATGTAATAGATGCTTGGGACATGGAGAGGAATGTAAAAGTCCAACATTTATCAGGTAACCATAAACCACTAAGAAACATTGATAGAAAGTAACATTTTTATGATATATAGTATCTTAAGCATGAACTCTTATTTCTGGTATTTATTGCAGTGCTGTTGTATTAGAAAAACACTAATCCAGAATTATAGCAACCTTTCCTAACCATGGGTTCCTAGAGTATGAATATTTTGGTTATGGAGCAAGTTCTAACTTTCTTAACAATGAAAGGATATATACTCTTTAAACCCGCTGGAATCAGAAGGTTGTTTCCTTGACAGGTTTTTAATGGCAAGTTAAGACTGCCGGGGAAACCATAGAACTCAAAGGCATTAACTGACAAATTAAGCAAAGAGTAATGAAAACTTCGATGTGTTTGAATCATCATTCATTGAACTGTAATTGCCTTAGCAGCAGAAAATTAAATTGTAACAAGTAAGGGTCTTGACACTTCCCGCAATTTCTAAAAAAAAAAAAAAAAAGTTTGTGCATGCCATGGAGGATAAACAGCAGTCACATGAAATACTGGATGTGAGTCTTTTTAATTAATTAATTTTATTTATTTATTTTTTGGACTCAGCCATTCAATAAAACACAAGGTTAGTATAACAGCCTGCTTTCTAGATTATTTAACATTGAAAATTTTGGTCTGTAGCAGATAATACAGTTATAAATAAAGTCACATTCAAGATATAGGACCTGTTGGTTTATGGAAACAAGTAGAAATGACCTGCCAATTATATGATCTCCTTCCTCCCCCACTTCCTGGAGGAGGAAGAAAGATCAGGAATATGCAGGGTAATTTTTTTTTTTTTTTCAGATTTTGTCTTTATAGGTGTCATTCAGGGGTTCAGTTGAAAGTGTATTAATTCATTTGTGACTGGCCGAGGAAAGTAATCTCCAAGTAGCAGGTTTTTCTTCCAAGAAAAGGAATATCTTTGTTCTTGCTGTTTTTAAGTAGCATGAATACAAGAGAGCATACAGGGCACTCAGAAAGAAAAGCCTATCTGTTTTTCTGTGGATATCCTATAGGCGTCAAAACAGAGAGTACACAAGGCTTTATCAAACAACATTTTAGATTAATTGAAAGTTATAGTTATGGAACCCATAAGAACAGCCTGACCAACCTCTCTCTGAACTGTAGAGATTGTGAATTTCCCAGCAGATAATTCTTCAGCTTTGGGTGGGAAGCTGTGATGAATGTTTGAGTGGGAAAATATGTGTCTGAGTTAGAGCATCTGCTTTCATTACTTAGTTTTCAAGAGGACATTGCAAGTCAAGGAAATGAGTGGGTTTTATCCTGGAAAAGATCCAGGGGAAACTAGATCTTCTGAAGACAAAGGAAGAGCAGATTTCGGCAGCTCTGATTTTAGGAGTGGTGGGCAAGACAGTGGGATGAGGACTCATCATGTTGGTCAGTGTGAGCTCTGCTCATCTGGAGCAGTGTCCTCCCTCAGCACTGTGGAGTCTTGTTCAGGGTTAATTCCTTTTAAAACCTCCCATTGAAATCTTCCAAAATGAGGTTCCCGAAGAGAATGCCTTTGCCTCAGGAAGCCATGCTTAACAGGGATCTCCTGAAGAGAAGGCCTCCACAGGACATTTGTAAAAGCCTGGATGAAGGAGCATAATGGGAACATGCAGAACAAAAGGAACTAGACTCGGGTGTGCAATTGCAGATTCGAAGTTTAGGGAAGTCTCTCCATAAACAGACTAACTCTCAAGGTCAAGTAATTTCATTAACAATTAATAAGCCTCCTATGTTTGGAGGGGTTTTGTATACTATTCAGATAGTCTATATTTCTATAGCTTGAAAAAATAAAATAAGGCCTGGTACAATGGTGACAAAGACAGCATGTGTTAATGTCTGTATGAAAATCTGTCATAGCAGTGGAGACAGTCAGGCTGGTTTCTATCCCCTCTTCATTCAGGGACAAAGGCTAAGAATGGAGGCTGAGCTGAAGTGGAGAAAGGAGAGGGGCGGAATGGGATAGGCTGTTTTGTTTCATTTTGATTTTGAATGCCTATGGCAGGCAGCCTTTGGGAACCCCATACTACTAGTAACTTTTCATATTTGCTAAGGTCAGTGTCCTTTCTGGACATCATTTCGTTTCCTATGTATCTTTGTACCTTTAGCCAGCATTACCTACACAGCCAGGCATAGGTCTCCTGATTTTCCATCAAAACTCTAATACTTAAGATCTGTTATTATGGCCACCATGAGACTAAAGTATAAAATGGACCAAGTGGAATTTGTAGTTCATTCCCATTTTGTTGGATCCTTCTGTCTGATGAGATTTTCCCCTCACCTCCTTCAAGAAGCCCAGTTACAGCTATCCTCTCCAGAGACATACCTCAACATTCAACCATCCTCTTGTCCTCACCTACGTGTATAACTTCTGTGGCCCATGCCCTCAGTACCTTGTTAGGTTTATTTAATCTTATCTGGTAAATTAAGTAAGATACTATTAACTGGTAAGGGTATTTGGATAACATTTGGCTTTTGATAGAAATTTTATTCACATGGGCCAATAGACCTGTGCTAAGACCAGTAGGACAGGAATATCCTTTGTTTCTCTTCTAATCATCAATCTAACTACTTTGACTATGAGGAGCTTTGGCCTTCTACTTAAAGTCCTGAGATTATGTAAGGCCCCAAAACCAGTGCCTTCTTTTAAAAAAAGTGAAATAAACATAGCATATCATCTGAAATAAAGGTGGTTCAGGATTTGTAAACTTATACAAACCTAGTGTTAGGTGTAATAGAAAGTAAATAGTAAGTCTAAATAAAATTACCCTTTAGGGGATCTAACTTTGCAAAATATGTACTTTCTTTGACCTCTTCATATACCTCATGTTCCATTTGAATTTTTAATAGATTCTGCTTCTGAAGACTCTGTTTCTTATAGATACACATATTCTGTGGAAAGCTTAACTTGAGAGAAACTCCATGCAAAGAGCTTTGTTTCTGGTGGGTTGCATGATCAAATAAATTTGCAAAATGCTGTAGATGCTGTATTTTTAAAATATGTATATTTTAGATTTTACTTATTAGAGAGCTTTCAAGAGCTCATGGGGAGGGGCCGAGGGAAGGAAGAGGGGGAGAAAGCAGGACAAGCCAACTTGACCCCAGGACCTTGAGATTGTGACCTGAGTGGAAACCAAGAGTTGGATGCTCAACTGACTGAACCACCCAGGCACCCCAACATTATCTAAATTTTGAGGATTTACAATGTGCGTTAGTTGTAGTAAAGACTCTGAGAAGTCCGTTAGTGAAAAAGCCTGTTTGAATTTGTTTAACTCAACATATCCTAAAGGCATATTCTTTTGTGTACAACATTCTGGGGGACTAGTTTCCCAATTAATACAATTGTGGAGGATGGAGCAGGGCATGATGCTGTGGACATCTACTTGTACTCTAGTTATTTTAGTAGAAGTGAGGGAAGAAAATGCTATCTTGGAAGATGATGTAAGCAGCACCAGTATATACACCCATTTGTTTTCAACTCATTCAATTATTCATTAAGAATTTGCTAAACACTAACCATATAAACAATACTGAACCAGGAGTTGAGGATCTTCCCCCCCATAAAAGAAAGCCAAAGTCCAAACATCAAAACAAAACAAACAAAAATAAACTAATCTATGTTGGGAGATACTTCGAAAATAAAAATATTCTAGATTGCACTTATGTGACTGAATCCATGATCAACAGTGAATAGATGTTGTCCAGTGGTTGGGTCTCAACTTCTTAGAGTTTGCAAGGTGTATTGGATGCTGGTAACTACTGCCTCCTCTAAGCTACATTTTATGCAGACACCCAGACTCAGTAGAGAACATATAAGCAACAAACATCACTTCGGAGACTTTTCATTCTGTTGAAGTTTTGACCTGGCAGTGTTACTTCCTTTCTCTGATATTGGGAAGAGAGCACAGGACTTCAGTTTGAATCCTGCCTCTATCTTTCATAGCTCTGTGGTTGGCTACAACCATAATATTGCCAAGGCAGAGACACTGAGGATCCAGTTATTAATATTTTCCTGGACTGAATCTGGAGGACCCTAAGAGAATCTAATGAAAATAGTTCTGTCCTTCATAAAGTATGAAAGTCTGTACAGATGTTAGGTATTGTTTTTATTATTCTTTTATTATTCTTAATCTAGTCAAATAATCAACTTGTAAGGCATTTTCTTACATATGTTCCATTTATTTTGTCCTTTAATCTTTATAACAACCCTGTGTTAGATAGTATAATTGTTCCATTTTATAGATGAGAAAAACTGAGGCTTCTAGAATTTAAATAATGGGTTTAAGTAAAACTTATACAAATTTTGACTGTGTTAGGTCTGTGCCATGTTCAGTAACTTTGGAATTTTTTTATTTGACTAATATTAAACACCTACTATGGTCTATATATTGTTTCAAGTTCTGTGTGTGCAGTAGTAACAAAATGTACTAAAATTTCTGTCCTTGTGGAATTTTAAATCCACAAGGGGGGAAGAGACAATTTTAAATCCTAGAGGGGAAGAGAGACAATAAACATAATAAATATCTATGCTATACAGAATGTTAGAAGGAAAAATAGAATAGGATAAGGAGTAATTGGGAGTATGGGGAGAGGGTATGAGATAATTTTAAATAGGCAGGACGGAGTTGCCTGTCAAGATGGTGGCTGTTGAGCAAAGATTTGAAAGAGATGAGGTAATGAATCATATGGCTATTGAAGAGAAGAATGTTCTGATTAGAGGGGACAGATAGCGCAAAGGTTCTGAGGTGTGAATATGTTGGACATGTTTGAGGAACAGTGTGTCCAGTGGAACTGGAGTAAAGTTAGCAAGGAGGAGGGTAAGAAATTGGCCAGAGAGACCAGATTGTATAGGGCGTGCACACCACTGCCGAGGCTCTGGCTTGCACCCTTCATAGAATGGGAGAAAGGGAAGAATTTAGAAGAGAGACATGATCTGATGTATATTTTGAAAGGATTGCTTTGGCCATTTTGTTGAAAGTACACTGTAGGGGTTAAAGGTAGAAGCAGGGAAATCAAAAACTGCTCATTTCTGGTACAGAACGAAGTGAATTAGAACGTGCTTCCAAATCTCATTTGCTGTACATTAAACTCAGTTAGTTCATTTTCCATATAGCAAAATGAGTAAGCTGGGGAGGCTTGTTTGAACACCTATTTATCTTGGCCAAATACTTTCTTCTAGCATCTTGAAGTCATTTATTTGGCCATGTTGGTACTATAAGCAAAATGAGTTTTTCTATAATAGTGACATAAATCCTTAACTTCCAATAGAAGATTGGATTAAATAGGATTTGGGTGGGGGGAAGGTGGACGGGGGGTGGTATATTCCAACTACTTCTTATCAAAACCAGTGTAATTTTAAGTACAGACTGAGTAGTGGTTTGAAACATCATCTATCCAGAGTCCGCCTGAGGGTAGAATATAGGATTCATAGTGGAGTATCATCAGAAACTACCCTGCAGAATTGGGATCAGAACCATGATCTTTTGAAAACAAATCATGGAAGAAGTCATGGAATCCTGACACAATGGGAATTGTGTCTCATTTTGAGTCACTACTGGTATTATCCAATCCCTAGCCTTCAGATCCATACGACTGACCCTGGATGGGGAATTTGATGCTGTTATTCTTATGGAACTGATAGAACTGGAAATCACATAAACTGTAGTAAGCTCATTTATTGATATTTGAATAACTTTATGGACCATGCTTGGGTTAATGATAGGGCAGAAATGCCATTAAATCAGAATACTATTAGTTAATCCACTGGTGACATGCATTAGTGATACTTGAAATATTGTACAGTAGTGAGGACTTTTGTAGTTTTAGCTCATCCCCCTATTAAGATTTGTAGGTGTTTCTTACATGAACTTAATTTTCTCCCTTCACCCTCAGCGAATGACTCAGATCCCTTTAACCTACCAGGAGACACGCTTGAGAAGGCTTTCTGTTAATGGAACACGACTGCTGTGTTCTCTTTCAAAATGCAATACAGTTACTTTGGAATTACAGGTCTACTATGTGACAAAAAACATCCTCAGTTGAGATGGAGATTGCACAGTTTACTGGAAATGTGAATAATACTTCCTTTATTTACTCTAGGGTTCATGGTTGGGAGTAGAAGCACAGCAAAGAGAGGGGACTGTTCAAGAAAGTATTGGATTAATCTGAGGTCCTTCCCCTTCATAACTGATTTATCTTTTGCTGAGAATTCATCAGTTCCATATCATGGAAGATATGCTCAGGAAATGACAGCTACCTGTTAGAAATATCTTTGGTGCTCACCCTGACAGCACGTATACTAAAACATTGGAATGGTACAGAGGAGATCAGCCCCTGTGAAAACAAATTCATGAAGCATTCCATATTTTTAGGCTAAAGTTATGGTGGTAATGATCTTGTAATAATTACATATAGCAAATCATCAAGTTGTACACCTTAAAATACAATGTTAGGTGTCCATTATATCTCAATAAAACTGGGAAAAAAGGGAAATATTTGTGTTTGGAGGCTGGAGGGAGGGCCATAGGGTCAGATAAGCAGTCCCATCTTTTGAAACTATAGACAAGAGTTCAGCAAGAAGCTGAAAATGCAGTATACTGTATTAAACACATGTGTAGGTACCTGAAATCTGGCATCCTTTTAAAACCAAGTGGTTAAGAGGGTGTAAATGTTAGTATTCCATTGCCATCCCTGCCACCACAAATCTACAGCCTACTATTTTCCTACCATACATTTCCTAATGATGCTTCTGTTGATAGAAAGCCCCAGTCATTTTTTATTAATGGATGCTGTGACTTCTTCTTACTCTCTTTCCATTGGCACAGCATTTACTGATTAAGGATGCTGGGTGAGTCAGAATATTCCTTGCATAATGATTGGTTACTTGGAATGGGTACCAGCTCTTCCTTTGTGATAAAGAACAGTGTATATAAATAAGGGTAAGAGATTTTCTTGATGCTCAAGGTCTTTGGTCTGAGTTACAGACTATAAATTTCCTGGACCACATCTAGATGCAGGACTTCCACCGAAGTCAACAGAAGTTTTAAAAAAAAAATAATGGCAGGAAAATGCACTATTATTATTTATTATTATTTCTTTTTGACTGCTCTGAAGATAATTTGGTGCATAAAGTATTGAAGAAGTTTTGGGTTTTTCCAGTGACTCATTTTCATGCAAATGTTTATCACATTTCTGGGTATTGTTTTCCTCTATCATATATATTTCCATCTTCCATGGGTAAATCAACATCTTCATCCATATTGCACATTCAGCGGCTGTAAATTCAGCCTGTATTCTCATTAAATGTTACGAATATGTGATTTTCATTTATGATTTTAGCGGGTGTTTCTGAAATTTCTACAGCAGCATCTGGCCAGGAAATAGTGTCTGTGAATCAGAATTACTACACCTAATTTTATTTTTCTTCTGTATACTCATTTCTCTAGTCCTTTCCTAGCCAACAGGAGACAATGTGGATTCTTTTCTATCCTAATTCTCAGATACCTCTCTCATGTATAGACCTTAGGTTTGATTTTGCTTTTCCTGTTTTGTGTGGTTCAGGGAACAATGGAAGCAAATTCTGAGTCCCCGCCCCTTCTTCCCTGCCAGCACTCACATCTAAGCCACCGCTGTGGTTTAATCAGACCTGTGCAAGCACCTTCTAAGAGGTTTTTCACTACCTTCAGCTTTAGTCCCTTCTAATCTCTTGGTGCCGCTGTTAGAATGATCTTTTAAAAACACAGAGATGATTCTGCATCTCCCTGCCTAAAACCCTTCTTATTGTCCTCAGGATAAAGACCAAATTCTTGGACTTGGCTTCTGGAGCTCTTCATACTCTGGTCCTGACTTGCCTCTGAGGACGATTGTTCCGCCCTCTCTTTCCCTCTATGCTCCAACCACAGGGCTCAGCTTTCAGACCCCAACAATATCACTTTCTTCACTGCCAGACCTTTGTATGTGCTCTTCCATTTGTTTGGCTCACTGTTCTACTTCACCTGCTCCTGGATATATCCTACTCATCCTTTGGCTTAAAGTCCCCTCTTCTGAACGGCCCCTCTTACTGCCATCCATGGACTCTCTATTCCCACTGGATCCTGCACTTGACCTTTCAAAACAGCCATCACTCCTGTGACTTTTTGGTGCCTATCTTCCCCAACAGATTGGTCTGATCCCAGCACCTTGCACATAAAAGGTGTTTGGGCACCTAGTGGAAATGTAATGGATGTTTGCTGACTTCACTTTAGTATTGTTCTACTACTGACCTTGATTATTCTCTTCCACTATCCTTGGATATGCGTTTGTCTCTTTCCAAGGAAACAATGGGATGCTCTTCTTTTGAAATTGCACAAGTACTCATTGTCTTTTATCCTTCTTCTCTGGAGTAGCTTCCTGAGCTAATTTTCACTCTGAGAGCCCAGTTTGCTTTGGAGTGACTGGAACATCCATGTGTGAGTGGAAGACTACTAGCCTGAGAGGAGAGGCTTGAGTTTGAATTCACCTATGACATTAATTGGGCTTTTAACTCTGGGCAAATTGTTGAATCTCTATGGTTATTATTCCCCTAGGCCACAAAATGAGAGGAACAGACTGGATACTGAGAAGCCATTTTGTGTACTTTAGGGGAGATTTAGCCCATTTAGATAACATGATTGAAAGGTGAACAAATGGAAATTCAGCACATCTTATTACAGTGAATGCTAGATTTTGATCTAGAGAGGGCTGAAGACAGGCTGTTTCCTCTAGTATGTGCCTTTTCCCCATTGCTCTGTGATTCACAGAAGCCCTGAGCAGTTGTGACTCAGAAGAGAGAGCTGATGACAGACATATATGAAACATGCTCTCACATGGATTAGTGACAAGCCAGGGTAGTATATGGCCACATGGTAGAGGTTGGGAGGGTAGGGTGGAGTGATGGGGGGTGATTGTTATTGTCTGCCATATAATCATAGTGTCTTTCCTTATATAATAGTCACATTGCTAAAGAGTGTTTAATGCATAATTAGTGAAAAGGCATAAGATTTACAATTAGTCTAATTAAGGTATAAATTCCAGCTCCATCACCTTAGTCTGTGTGTGTTGTGTGTGTATGTGTGTGTGTGAGAGAGAGACAGAGAGAGAAAAAGAGAGAGATCAATCCAAGGCAATGAATTTGATTTCTATAAGTCTCAGTTTCCTCCTCTGCACATTTATGACAGTAACTCTGTCATAAAGTTGTTTAAGGATTTTATAAGATAATATGGCTTGTGTCCATTTAGCATGCCTTCTGTCTTGTGATAATACTTCTCTAGAGGAACTGTTCCTTTTTACTTACTGACCCTGATGTGAGGTCAATCAAGTAGTAACTGGGTGCTCTTTGGAAGCCTACTCCCAATATCCTGAAAGCGAGGGATCTGTAGATAAATTGAGCCTGAGCAATCCGAATATAGTCCTGGATCTTTGAAACTGAAGCTGAAGTGAGGCTTTCTGGTGGTGATGGTGAGAAAATGCAGACTCAGAAGCTGCTGGCAGCTGGGGTGCTACCTTCTTAGAGATTCCTGATTTGCAGAAGACATGGATGTAGGTGAGGTAACTGAGAGAAAAGATCCTGGTACCATCACATCTTTCTTTCTAGCCATTCCCAATTACACTTTTCCTTTTCCTTGTCATCTGAGTCAATAAATTCACCTTTTTGCGTAAGCCAGCTCAAATTGCATGCCTTTAATTTACATATCAAAGAGTCAGGACTAATAGAGTAGCATACTGTAGATCCTGAGGGGACCTTAGTTCTTTTCTTCACACAAATATGATCTTATTTTTTTGTTTCCTCTTAGGATAAGTCCAGGCATTATCAGTTGAAAAAATCAAGAGTTCCTATATTCCAAATTCCAAGTTTTTAATATATTAGTGATCTCTCCTTTTGCTTTCCTCCACAGATTCAGCTACTAATCTAAACAATATTTTTTATACTTTGGGAGCTTTAAAATATAACAGATGTGGATATTTAAATATACTGATGTATATTATTGCAGAGTATAAAATTGGTACAATATTTCTAGGTGGCGCTTTTGTTATAAGTACCTAAAAGTTTTGTTTATACTCTTTTACTCATGAACTCCATTTTTGGTACTCCATCCTGTTGAAATAAGCCTGAATATGAACGATGCTATATGTACAAATATATTTATTGTAGCTTAATTTATAAGGATGAAAATAAAACAATGAATGTTAAAATTTTAGAGGCTATTTAAATTGCATGTAGCCTTTTAAAGAATTTTTATAATATTTGATGACATGAGAAAACTCTGATATATTTTTTAGAAAAAATAGAGGCCATAAAATAATATATACAATATAATTCTGATCTACAGTACACACACACACACAAGTGTGTGTGTTCAGAGTTACATGGCAAAAATACCAACAATGGTTCTTCTCTAGGCAATTGCATTACTTAGTGTATGGAAAACATTGTGACTGATTCTCCAGCATTCATCCCATTATCCCCCCATACCTCCACACCATGTGCAGCAGCCAAGCAATTTGGTGACATTGAACTTCACCTTGAGTTCCATTGGTGGTCGATCACTGTGTGAGATCAATCAGCATGATCCCATCCCTCTAGTGATGGTTATTAGGTTAGATGTGGACACATATCCAGGCATGAGCCATTTAATGAAAAGCATTATTTTGGTGTTAATGTCTAGTTCAGAGATAGGCAGATAATTTCATTGGATATAATCAGAAAAAGTTGAAAGACTTTTGTGGGTAGGAGATACCCAGTCTCTCTCCCTGACATGGATAAGGACACCTGGAGTTCTAGGTGATATTGGAAGAGATTTTATGATCTTAGGGGGAAGTTGGCCTTAGTGAACTATCACAGGGAGGACAGAGCAGAGGAGGCATGAGACCTTTTATGTGGTGGCATTGTTACATTTCTGAATCATAACATTAAAGTCTGCCCTAATTTTAGAATGAGCTAACATATTACCTAATTAATTAGGCTAGGTGGCATTGAGGTTTTCATTACATGAAAATAAAATAGATCAAACTTAAATTATTTTCATTTTGTTTCTTCTTTTCTATTATTTTTAAAGATTTTTTTCCATGGAACACATATTCCTTTTATAATTAAAGGTTTTTTATTATAAAAATTGCTATTAGCCAAAAACTGGCAAAGACCCATTAAGTCAGTGTGTATTCTTCTCTCCTTTTTCACTCTCCCCCTTCTTCTGAACCTCTTTCAATTCTCTTCCCCAAATTCCCACAAGAGCCAGAGAAGCCAAAAAAATGTCAAAATTTTGTCACTCCATTAATTAGGAGACTTGAATTGGGCGAGGCACAACCTACATTCTGTGAAGTTGATTGGCAAGTGACTGGCAGAGGTACCTTCTTGCTAATGGGGCAGTGGCAGAGATGAGATGATCACCACTGTTTATTAGCATATGGCTCATTCTAAGTCTGTGTGTGGAAACCTGGGAGGATTCAGAAACACTGGTTATCACATGCTGACCAAAGAAACTCCAAAGCCAGGCTCTAGAACTCCCTTGCAAACGTGACAGTGTGATCAAAGGAAGCAACCTCATGAGCAATATGGATTGCTAATGCTAAAGTAAATTTAGCCTAGACTTATATTCACATCTAATGAGTTGCAGTCACATCAAATTGATTACGATTTATAAGGCATGATGCATTGGAGAGAGGGTACTTTTTGAGAGAGGTGAGCCTGTAGTAAATGGTGAGCATGGAGATGAGTAGCTCCAAATTCTATTGAGAAGGTGATTCAGAAATGGACCCGGAGAGGAACAAGGGAGCCAGTGGCGGCATCTTTAAGATATCAAGTGGACAGCTGTAATAAATCCTGCCTTGGGGAAGAAGAATGCTCCCTGGCAGTATCGGTCTAATGATGGCACCCCTATCTCTATTTCCCCACACCCCATTGCTCCTGGGTCCAGATTATATGCACTGTGGGGCTGCCATTAACTAGATGTGGAATCTTAGGCCAGCCACTTAACCTCTCTGTCCTTGAGTTTTTTCATCTGTAAAAGGGCTGAGAATAGGTCCAAAGTACTTCTAAGGATTCTGTGTGCTCTCCTGTTGGTCCATCCTCCTGCCTGTCTGCACAAAGCAGCCAATGAGGGAAACCTCAGGAGCCTGTGCACTCTGCAGCACAGTGTTGATTCCCCTGCTGGTGAGGAAGGCAGCCTCCCAAAGTGGTGCTCTCAGGGAGGCAGGGGGCTTTTGAAGTTGATGCTGCTCTCCTTGCAGCTGCTCTGCAGAGGGGAAAAAACCTGGATTTTAAAGAAGCAAATGGTCTTTTTTTTTTTTTTTTTTTTTTTTTAACAAAATTAACTCACAGCTGCAAGCAGCACAATGAAAGCACATTTTAAAATAATCAGATGCTTTTGGGGCCTCCTTCTGCTGCCAGAACAACTTCAGTCCGAGCTGTTGCAGACTGCCTGTCAAGGCTGCAGCCTCAGGCACCAACTGTCCAGGGGTGAAATGGGGCCTAAAGCTGTTGATGTCAGAAAAGAGGCTGAAAGTTTTATGATCTTGGGGACCCTAAAGGCCTCAGCTGTTTGTTTGTTGTTCTAATTAGGATGCATTATATATATATTTGAAAGGCATCTGACAGCTAATAGGTTGTTTTTAAAGGGTCATTTCATTAAACACTTTTAAAAAATGTTTAGAGATTTTTTACATTCCATTTAATCAACTAATCTTTATTTTATAACAGTAATAAAATGTGAGCCCATGCAGTTACTGAAAGGTGCTTGAGATGACCAAGGTCTAAAGTCAAGTTAGTTTCTGAACTTCTACCTGTACTTGGTACATTGATTTTAAGATAAGGTTGCTGTGTATTTAGAGAGTTGTTTACAGTACTCTACTCCACCATAATGTGTCTGCATAAGAATTTCTGCATGTTGTTTAGGCTGCTAAGTTAACCTCAGAAGAAAAAGAAGTAATGGAGTTGAATATTTTGAGAAAAGCTTAATGAGATATTTAACACGTTGAAGAGGCCAACTTTGTCTAAGAGAATTAAGATAATCATCATGAGGAGCTGAAGGCCAAGAATCCCCTTGGTAGCTAGGGCTGGGTACAGGGATTTATAGTCAGGTGACCTCAGGGCAAATTTTTTCCAGGCCATCTATTAATGGTGTGACCCTAAGCAGGGCCCTGCATCTTCTAGATTTCTTGCCTGCCCAGCAGAGATAATAATCACTACTTTATGTGATGTCTTGAGGACCAAATAGGAGTGCCTAAATATAGTGCTTATATTAAAAGTCTGGCCTGACAAATCTTTATTGAGCATTTACTATGTTTTTAATAAATGCTTCCTTTTCTTTATATTAAAGCCCAGATTTATCAGTCAAGTCTCAGAAGGATGAATGGGTTTAGCATCTCCTGAAAATTGGAAGAAGAGATGTAGGACAAATGAAAAAGCAATAGTGCGTAGAAAACAATGGGCTTTTTCACTTCAAGATTAAAAATATCACCAAGTTGAAAAACGTTTTTATATAAACTAAGGGATGCTCTATATTTAGGAGGTTTTAAAGGAAAACCAGGGAAAAATTGAAACTGATCTAATCTCTTGAGATTGTGGTTTTCAAAGTAAATCACGTGTTTACGTCAGGGCCAGGAACCTGGCTGTAATTGAAAGACAATTTCTTTGTTCTTATTATAATTAGTAATGATACCATCTTATTTTGGATTTCAAAGACAGCCAGATTACTACTGTCATAATTAAAAGTATTGGCTAGAACCCATTTATGTGGTTAAGGCCTGAACCTGCCTTTCTTTAACTGGGTGGTTATAACAGCAATGATAATAATAATGTCACAGTTGTTCTAAGCTCTGTACATATAATAACTCATTAATACTCATAACAACTCTTGTGGCAGTTAATTTCTCATCCTGTATTACAAGTAAAGAAAGAAACTGAGACACAAAGAGTTTTTAAATGACTTATCCAAGATCATATAGTTTAGTGGTAGAGGCAGAATTTGGAGAAAGGCAACTGGCTCCAGAGTCTAGACTTAACCCACTTATTAGAAGATCATTTTTTTTAAACCGTGCATTACGTGTCACAAGCTGTCTTGAATCATGATAAGTCATACTAAATACTTAAAATCTGGGTTATATATTTATAGTTTGGAACAAACATATTCCTTAATGTTTGTGGTGGTATTAACAATTGGTATCTAGAGAAGGTACATTTAGGAATATACCAATTCTTCTATTATGCATATAGATGTATATGCACAATATTTTTTATTGTGATATTGCTGTTTGGTTTCTTTGTAAGTTGGAGAAAAGTCCATCGTGTCACAGGGTGTCAGCCACTCATAAGTCAAAAACTCTCATTCACAAATATATCTGTTACATTGTGAGTACAGTACAAGATGCAATTTCAAGAGACTAACGGGAATTTCCCTTTGACAAACCTTTATTCCTTTTTTTTAAAAATAAATTTATTTTTTATTGGTGTTCAATTTGCCAACATATAGAATAACAAACACCCAGTGCTCATTCCATCAAGTGCCCCCCTCAGTGCCCATCACCCAGTCACCCCCACCCCCCACCCACCTCCCCTTCCACCACCCCTAGTTCATTTCCCAGAGTTATGAGTCTCTCATGTTCTGTCTCCCTTTCTGATATTTCCCACTCATTTTTTCTTTCCCCTTTATTCCCTTTCACTATTTTTTATTTCCCCAAGTGAATGAGACCATATAATGTTTGTCCTTCTCTGATTGACTTATTTCACTTAGCATAATACCCTCCAGTTCCATCCACGTGGATGGAACAAACCTTTATTCCTGTCTTTAGAAACTTAAGGGCTAATGAGTCATGTCACCTAAAAACTGAAAGAACAAAGAAAATGAAAATTGCGGAATACATGCCTATGTATACTATAAATAAAATCGAATAAACTATTCTGTTTCTAAATACCTCTCAAATCCATTTCCTCTACCCAGTCCTGGCCCTTTACTTCCCTGATCCTAACTCTGATCCTTATCACTTGCTCATACTGTGTAGCAATAGCCTCCTATTTGGTTACTCTTCTTTTAATATTTTCCATTTTACATAATATTTCCAGGTGATCCTGATGAAACAGAATAATTACCCAATTGCTGTTGCTGAGAACCTTCCCCTGACTCTACCTCCACATAATAAAGCTTGAACTCTTTAGAATGACATAGAAGGCCCTGTATAAAATCCTCTGATTAGTTTTCCAGCCCTTTCTTTCCTGATACACTGTGCCCTTCATGCTTTACTCTTTCAAGCATGTGGAATGCCTTTTCTGCTCTTGTCTGCAGGGAGAAATCCAGTGAATGCTTTCAGACTGAATTGAACCATCACCTCATTGGAGAATCCTCCATTGACCACCTCTTTACTTGTCTCTTACTCAGAAATAATTTTCTCACCTCTGTGCTTCCATTGCACTTTATACAAACCTTTGTTATGGTCTTTCTGATGGTGCTTTATAATTCTTTGACTACATCTCGATCTTCCACTGGAGGAAGGGCTCTGTAATGTTAAGGATTGTATCCTCATGCTCTATCTGCAGTATCTAATGCAATGTCTGACACAGAAAGTGTATTCAATAAATGATTGTGATTGAGGGATGAATGGATCAATGGATGATGGAGCGAATTATATTGCTTAAATAGAGAATTTTGGAAATTTTCTCTAAGAGTCTTTAATGAACTCACTTAAATATCTGTTTAAATGAAATAGAACGCATGTCATGGACTAGTTGGCACAAAATCTGGGTCTGGTCCAAGACTATCCCAATTTGGTCCAGTGGCCTTGGACAGATCACATAACCTGTCAGTGCCCCACAATTCATCTGGAAGATAAGGATGCATGTATATAAACTCTCCAAGGTTGCCATTAGGATTGAATAAAAATAATTCAGGGTCAAAATACTTTTGAAAAATATAGATAAGGCGTTTCAGCAAAGCTTCTAATGACCAGACCTTATGTCTAATTCTGTGTCCAGGAGGCATAACATATATGCTTCTGTGCTCTTTATCACTCACGGTCATCTGCTTGTCCCTTTAATTGCTCTGGGTCATTGAAGATGCTCTAGAAAGTTACTTTTACCAGGTCAGTATGCTCATAAGCAGAATCTATAATTGCAAAGAGATTCTTAGAAAATATAGTACACATTCAGTACGAAAAGAGCATGCCTATATTAGACCATCAAAAGTCAAAGGCATAATTTGAAATGATGAACGTATCCATTTTAAGTTACACATTACTTTGCATAGTTAATATCACTGTAATTAGTCATAGTTCCTATAATTTATTGAAAAAGATGCTCATCCCCTCCAGTGTACTACAGTGATGAATGTTGGGAGAGCAACTTTGGAAGCTGGAATCAAGAAAATGAGTAACAGTTGGAGAATTAGTATGTAAATCAATAATACCCTTTCTTCTTCATCTTGAAACCAGGATTTTCATGGTACACGACAAAATCAGAGAGCTCCCACAAGTTAGAGCTGTCACCGCACCCCACAGAACTAGGCAGGCCGCTTCAACTGTAGGAAATGTTTAAAATCCTCTCAAACATTTGAGTAAATCTCTAGTAAATATTTAAACTCTGTATAACTAGTCACAAATAAATTAAGCTGATTTTATGCAGTCTCTCTAATTAGAAGGGCACAGCATTTGTTGAAACGTGATTAGTATTATTCATTAAGCAAAAAATTCTCATTTGTATCTTATTATCACTATTCTGCATAAACCAACACAATTTGTCATGAACTCCCTCATTTGCTGTATCCTCAAAAAGCAGATTATGCTTATTTTTCATTTGGACAGTGGAAAATCAAGCCAGGTGTTTGGCAGCACCAGAGTGTTCAGGTGTAACTGTGCCAGTGATGGAACATTACGAGCAGCGTGGATGAAGAATGAGGCATGGAGAATCTTGGGACTGAGGTGCCTTGAGGCCCATCCCTTCTGAGTGCCCCTGCTGATGAGACAGGTGTTGCACAGGGCTGCTGGGAGGGGAGAGGGAAACAGAAAAGAAACTTTTTTGTCATGTCAGATCTTTTCCCTTCCGTCAGAATCTGAAAATGCTTGCTTGAATTCCTGCAGCGTTCAAGCCATGGGCATGTGTGGTATAAAAGCACTAACAGCCGTATCTTTGTTTAAAATATTTCCAAAGCATAAAAATTCAGCTCCATGATTTGTCTAGAACTGTCTGTCTGTCTAGACACATAAGCGCTGTACATATTTAGCTTTTTAGGCTTCTAGATATTAACAAGTAAGACAAAGACTATATTGTATTAACTGGACCAAAGGGGACTGAGGGCTGCTTTTCCTCCTCTGCGATCTGTTCGTTTTGTCTTTAGAATCTTCTTTGTTCTCTGGCTCAGGTTAGAGGCTCCATTAGGGCTTGTGATTGCAGCTCCTTTATGATTCTGACAGAAATAGGGGTGTGAATGCAGTAAGGTCTATAAAATAGTGGTGTGATGATAGGAAATTATTTTTTAAGGTAGTAGTGGGCCTAAATATGCTATTTCAAATCCTGTCTGTTCTTTGGGAACTTGAGAGCTATGACGAACTGGGTGCTGTTTGGTCTGTATATCAGTTTCTCCCTTTTTGTGTCTCTATTCCTTGTTGTTCCTTCACTAATCCTCTCTTGTTTTTGTAAATACTTTGCCTTTCCCAGGCCTTACTCCCTACTACTCCTGATGTGCTTGATTTCCTTAGAGACCAGTCACATGGAATAGGATAGGGAAAATATCTTGAAAGATATCATTGGAGAGAATGTGTACATAAAAACATACACAGCAAAGGGGTGACAGATGATTGTGGTCTTCAAATGTCTACAGAGTACTTGACTGTGGAGTAACTGCAAAAGCCACTCTAAAGCAAACGGAGAAGAAACAGAGAGGCAAATTATGGCTCTGCTTGAGGAAGCACTCTGTAATAGAGGTGTCCAGATATGGACTAGGCTGGTCTGTGAGGTGGTGAGCTCCTTAACACCAGAAAGAGTAACCAAGTTGCATTCCATTACAACTTTTGATGTTTTCCTTTATTGGAAAGGTTATGCTCAGTGGCTTCCATCAAGAAATCTGGGAGATTAAAAAAAAAAAAAAAAAAAAAGAAATCTGGGAGAATCTCCATGGTGAAAGAATTTCAAAATATTAAAGAATCTCAAGTTCTTGCTCTTATGCTCCTCGCGTTTCCTGAAACCTGCAAAATAGTTTACCTGCTACCACATGTTACCTGGCAAATATTCTGTTAACACTTGGAGTGGCTGGTCAATGCTGAGAGACCAGTATAATGCATGGCATTTTTAACTCCAGCTTTAGGGTGCTCTTGGTCAAATTTCATCCAGAAACCTAACCAGTAGACTAAGGGCCTCCTGTTACCGCCCTGTAGCCAATGCATAGCTACAAAGAAGTTAGTGGTCCATCCAGAAGTCATCCTCTGCTATCACAGTATTTCCTTGTCTTCCGCATGAATGAAGACTTGTCCAAACACAGATCTGGGGTATCATATTTGGATGTAAATAGTTTATCTACTTTGAAGACTTTTAATAAGTTTAAATATATTCAAGAGTATCCCTATATGAGGTAGAATTAATTACAAATCCAAGGGATAAATATATTATCTTGCCAAGTAGGAAATTAGTTGTGAGCTTAGTTTATTGGACAGATTGAATGAAAATTATGAAACTTTTTTTAAGATTTTATTTATTTATTCATGAGAGAGACACAGAGAGAAGCAGAGACATAGGCAGAGGGAGAAGTAGGCTCCCTGTGATGAGCCTGATGTGGGACTTCATCCCAGGACCCCAGGATCATGACCTGAGTCAAAGGCAGATGCTCAATCACTGAGCCATCCAGGTGCCCCGAAAATTATCAAACTTTTATTTATTTTTTTATTTTTATTTTTTTTTAATTATCAAACTTTTAAATGAGGTTTCTTAAATTGTGTTCAGGGATCACCTATTATTGAAAAACAGATTCCTGGGCCCAGTCCCATATTTATTATATTAGTTTTTTATTGCTGTGTAACAAATGACCACTAATTTAGCAGTGTAAAACTACACATATTTAGTATATTCCAGTTCTGATGTCCCAAGTTTGGGCCATATGGCTAGGTGTTCTTTGTTTATGGTCTAACTAGGGTAGCTTCTTACTGAAGACTCGGGGAAAAGTCCAGTTCAAATCTGATTTAGTTGTTGGCAAAATTCAGATTCATGCTGTGAGCTGAGGGCAGTTTTCTGTTGTTGGAAGCCACCCACATATTTTTCCCACCCAGCCCTTCCCATATTCAAACCAGCTAAGGCACATGGAATCCTTTCTGTACTTGGAATCTCTCTGACTTTTTTTGCTGTTGCGTGTCAGATAAAACTCTCTGCTTCTGAAGCACTCATATGATTAGTGTAGGCCCAACTAGATAATCTCCACATTTTAAGGTGTGCCAGCTTGAGACTTTAATTACATCTGCAGAATCCCTTCATAGCAGTACCTCGATTAGTGCTTAATTGAATAAGCGGGGTATGGGAATTGTGGGGGGCCCATTTTTAGAATTCTGTCTACCACACCTACTAAATCAGCATCTCTTCAGGGGAGCCAATGAAATCTATCTTTTTAACGGCACTCCAAGTGATTCTGATGAATAATAAACTTTGAGAACTACTGGCTTAGAAGAATAATAAGTAAAGCAGTGAACATTAGGTATTAGGTGACTGATGTAGAAAATTGTTATAGGAATTCCAAATGAGGGACCACTGAAGACTGAAGATGCTGAAGATTACAGGGATGCTTGTGGACAAACTGGACATGCAGAAAGGAACAGCAGGTTTTCCAGGCAGGGCAGAAGGTATGAGCAGAGATTTGAACTTGGGAAAACTTGTAATTGACCTTTCAGAGAACAATTAAATTGAGTCAGGTTGGAGTGGAGAGGTATGTAATTGTGATTTCGGGGAGAAGGTGTGGAGCTGAGATTATATTAACCTGTAGGACCTTGATTGCCAGGTCAAGGAGTTGAAGTAAAGGGTAATCACTGAAAGTTTTTAATAATAATTATGTTTAAAAGGCAGTGTAGTTTTATTCACTTTACCTCATTTACTCACTGAATTTCTCTGCAGTTGAGGGTTATATTTTGATTTACTTTTAGTAAAATAAGTGTCTTGGTTGGATTCCCATGATGGCCAAACATTTTTATTCATGGGGATGAAGAAGGAAGGAGGTTTTCAAGTTGTTAGAAATGAATTGACATTTGGAAAAGGGTAAAATAGTTCAGGGTCAGACTCTGGTTGAGGGAAAGTAAGAGTGACAGTCTGAATCTCTTTCATAGGTACCTTTCTACATTTCTTATCCCTAAAATGTTTTCTACTCATCATCTTCCAGGTATAAATGTATTCCAAAGACCCAAGATCCTTAATGGGGACCTGTGGGGGAGGGGAGTGTTATTAGTCACTACATAGTCATTAGATTTGAAAGATGAGAGTTTTGTAGCTTGGAACAGAAGGTGCACTACCTTGGAGCCAGGTTCGATAACTCTGAGTTCCAGATGAAGACTGCAGATACAGGAGGGTATCATCTGACAAGCATCTTAAGCAGATGGATGACAGAGTGGGTGCATTGGAGAGTATTGTTAATTTAATGAGTCCAGATAATACTGCTTTAAAATTGAAAGAAAGCCACTGGGAAACAGCTGACAAAGCTGTTACTAGTGGGTTTCTGGCCTCTTGGTAGATCTACATGGGGAAAAGGGGAGGAACATGTGTAGTTCTAAGTTCTGAAAAACTAAATTTGCTTCTCAGAAGAGGTAGTATAGACCTTACCCCTTGGCATTTTTGAGGATTTGATCAAATTCTCTTCTCAGGAAGGTGGGGAATCACTTTATTTTAGTGGCAATTCTAAATCTTGTGTTTAAATATTGAATTACAGAAAAGGTTATCTGGACTCTTTCTTCCCCTAGGTTTAGTGAACCAAAACCCCAGAAACATTGAGCCCATGAAGTTCATCTAATCCCATTATCTCTGAAATTCATTATTTTACTTACTCATTTAATGATCAAGAATAGCTGTATCAAAAAACAAACAAACAAACAAACAAACAAAAAGAATAGCTGTATCATGCTAGAGGTTCTAGAACTGTAAAGATGATTCAAATACATCCCTGTCTCATGGAGCTCATGCTCTACTTTAGGAAATAAACAACAAAGCAGGGTTCTACTGTAAGCTGGGCCTGCACTATTGCCCCAGCAGCAATGAGACATGAACAGATGGTAAGAGTAGGGGCTTGTCACTACTTGTCTCCTTCACCAGCAGAAAGCTGATGCTTCACCTCCACCTGAAATCAATGAAACTGAACAAAGTAGAGTGCGTTGGTACTAGTCACCCCCAAGCTTTTGTCCTCCTTATAACAGTAGGTGGAGTGGGGAACCCAACTGAGCTTATACCCCCAACTTGGAAGGGATGAGGTGGTGCAAATCAGTGCTCTACTTTAAGCAGAAAGGTCTCTTGGAGGCTGAAGAGGGAGCTAAACTTCCATACTACCCATTTCCAATGAGGCAGTATGAATCAGTGCTCCATTTTTGCCTGGGTAATGTCAGCAGGGTCCAGTGGGATGCTGGATATACACACTCACCTAGCACTCATACTATACTTCAGTAGGGGGACTGTCTACAAAACAGAGGATCAAATAGGATTGAGAACCCACCAATACTAATATCCAAAATATCTGGATACAGTAAAAAAAAAAAATCACTCATCCAGAACCACAAAAATCACAACTTGAAATGATAATCAAGAGACACCAACACCAAGATGAATCAGAGGTTGGAATTGTCTGACAAGAATTCCAAAGCAGGGACGCCTGGGTGGCTCAGTGTTTAAGTGCCTGCCTTCAGCTCAGGGCGTGATCCTGGGGTCCCGGGATGTAGTCCCACATCAGGCTCCCTGTCTATGTCTCTGCCTCTCTCTCTCTCTCTATCTCTCTCTCTCTTTCTTTCTTTATTAAATTTATTTAATAAATAAATAAAATTGTAAAAAAAAAAAAATTCCAAAACAGCCATTGTAAAAATATTTCAATAGCAATGACAAATTCTATTGAATCAAATGAAAAACAAGAAAATCTTAGCAAAGAAATAGAAGTTAAAAAAATATCCAAATGGAATTATATAACTGAAAATTATTGGAAGCAAAATAAAATACTGGGTGGGCTCAGTGGTAGAGAACAGATAACAAAGGATAGAATTAAAAAAAAAGGATAGAATCAATGGATTTGAGGACAGATCAATAAAATTTACACAACTTAAATAACAGAAAACATAGACATAAAGAAGGAGAGAGAAGAAAAGAAACAGAAAATATTTAAAGAAATAATGTCTGAAAATTTCCTAAATTTGATGAATGACCTGTATCTACATATTTGACAATCTAAGCAAAACCTAAGTGGGATAAAGCCAAAGAAATCTATGTGAAGATACATTAAAATTAAACTTCGAAAATTGAATACAAAGAAAAAACATTGAAAGCAGCTACAGATAAATGACACATTATTTATCAGTGGAATTGAGCATCAGTTTGAATTCAACATTGAATGAAGTGATAGTGAATTTCTCATCTGAAACACAGAAGGCCAGGAAAAGGTGGCACAGAATTTCTGAAGAGCTGAAAGAAAAGAATAGTCAACCTAGAATTTTATATCCAGCAGAAATATCCTTTAAGGATGAAGACAAAAATCAACAGTCTCAGATGAAACCTGAACAGAAAGGAAATGAAAACAGAAGGAGGCTTGGAACTTAAGAAAGGAAAAAAACATCAGAAAATATAAAAATCAGGGTAAATAGACTGTTATGAATTTCTTAAATTACATATGATGGTTGAAGCAAAACAAGTACACCTTCTGATTTTTATATAGAATAAATTCTTAAGAACATCATATTTTAAAAATAGGTAAGGTAATCTAAATGGAAATAAGTTTTCTGTACTTCCCTTGAAGTGATAAAACATGGGGACTGGTAAACTGTAATAAGTTTCAGACTGGAATGGGAAAAATATGTTTTTCTGAAACTTAGAAATCTACTCATCAACCAGAACACCTTCAGTAGACTGTACATGGGTGAGAAATCCAAGTTTTTTGTGTTCACATATATAGAGTCATGCTGGTACTTACTGGATTGCCTTGGATCAAAGAGATCTTCTTTGGCAATGGAAATTGGAGGTGGGAGCAGAAGAAATAAGGCTTGAAGAAAGTGGATGAGTTCCAATACTTGAATTCCTTCCTAAATTCCACAACAAACAGACTTCCAGCTCAAGTCAGAACTTATTTAAGGAAGACTGTCTTTCCCAGGCATTTTTTTTTACCTCTGATTTGCAGCAATATCCCTGAGCAATTGAAATTGAACTATAGTGTGGGCTCAGCCCCACTAGCAGGCAAAAGTAGGAGGTAATTTTGCTGCCATTTGCCTAATGTCCAGTTTCTCATTTATAAATCATAAGTAAATACATTTGTAATATATGGAATCCTTCCATATTACTCTGACATGTTGTGTAATCACATAATCTCCATGAAGGAGTAGCCAAGATCCTAAATCCAGCCCAGGCATCCACTGGAACCTCAGTACCTGTGTGCAGTTTAAACCACAGTGTCACTTTGAGCAACAAGTTTTAACTTAGGCCTTAGCACTAATGCCTGTTTTGGCCTGAACTTGTGAATTGAGCCAGACTACACCTAGGCTTTGAGAACTGCCTTTACATTTCTAATTTGAAATCCCTTTCCTCAAGCCCCAACTGATGATAATGGTCCACAGGAAGTTATCACTTTTAGGGTGAGACAAAGATACAGAAGACAGCCCTTCTAGAGTTTGCGCAGAGCTGACTAAAGCAGTGTTTCCACTTCCCTATGCTTCCCTGATCCTGCTGGGCTTTGCAGTTAGAGTCAACAAAGGAACAGCATTGGAAGAAGGTAGAAAAGAGTAAAGTAATGTGAACCATACAGATAGGAACTCTGGAACATGGCAGAGGAGTAGGGATAGCTCTTCATCTTTTGGCTGCACATATCTGAAGTTCCTTAGTTACCATGGCCCATCTATGCATCTAGGAGGATTTCATTATGTCCTTGGATTTTCCTTCTTGAAGAGTTGGAATGAGGGGTGAAAGACTTGAAACTCTTCTACATTGGTGGTTTTCAAACTTCAGTGGAGCACTGTGCTAGATATTCTGCTTGGAGTCAGTAAGATTGACATTTCTTCAAAGAAAACTTACATAAATAAAACAAACAAGAAGCTGCTCTTTGACATGGGAAATAGGGGTCCCATATTCTATATGCACTGTTAATCAGTGTTCTTCTCGGGGCTCCTTTAAGGCACCTTCTTAGACCACAAGGGCTTCACATGGTACAACTGGAAACCACTTAGTTAGGGTGAAGGCAACATGGGAAACACAAAAGCCCAGACTTTTACCTTCTCATCCACTGAACACTACAGGCTCCCCTTCTAGAGGTCTACCCAGGATACCAGCCAATTACCCTGTAGCTCTTATCTTCTGATAAGGACTGGTTCTACCTCCCTTTCTGTCAATCAGCTGTTGATTGACAAAAAGGGAGCTTGAGCGTATACAGCTATTAACTCACCTGACTTAGGAGAATTGCTTATGTTATATTACTGCTGCTGTGCTCACCATCCTTGGGTCTGAATTGGTATATTGGACTCTTTTTAGTTTTTAGTAGTAATGGTCACTGGTCAGTTTCTACAGATCCTTACCCAGCAGAGACTTGTTTTATTCTCTCTTTTGAATGGTCCAGGCATGCCTTGTGTGTTTGAGCCAACCTATGTTATGATAGGCCATTCTTCTATGGGTATCTCTCAGCTAGCAATTTATTTATAATATTGGGGCAGACCTTATATCCCAATGGTCCTCACTCTGCTCCTTGAAAATATCATAGAATAGGGTTAATTTCTATCTCACATGACAAAAGTCAGGTCTTTGAGTTTCTGAAGACAGACCTAATGTCTTCGCTGAGCCTTCTCTTTTTGTATTGTGTATTTTCAGGATACATTTGTTTGGTTTTTAATACTTAATAATAAAATTTGTTTATATGATCACCTGCAGAAATTATATTTTCTTTGTCTTAAAAACAACAACAGCACCTTCAAGAGTTAGGACTTCTATAAGTAGTTCTATGGGAACTTCAGAGTAAGATGGATTTTCTTTGTGCCATTATTTTCTACTTTATTTGGCTGCTCTTATGGATCTGGAGCAGAAATGGATCAAGAGAGATATTTCTGATTCTTGAGGGTTTTGATAAAGTATATGTGTGGAAGGGGAAGGAACAGGTGGTAGTGACCTACACATTATCTTGGCTGATACTTCTGCCCACTTAACCCCACCAATGATCTGTGCTATTGGTTACTGGGCTCCTTTCCCAGGCTCTGGAAGTATCAGGTATTAATGTTTATTTATCCATATTCTCCTTGTAAATGCATATCCTTTCAAATGAAATAGACTTTTTGTCTCTCCAGTGCACAGTGCAGTGGGTAATACAAAGTAGACATTCAATAAATAGTTGGTGATTGAATAAGTAAATCAAATAAGGATTAGATTCTTTCTTCTCCACTTTTCTCTCTTTCTGTGTCTCTGTCTATATGTCTGTCTGTCTCTAACACACATACTGCTACCTAGGAGGGTCCAATCATACACTAAGCCCATGCACTAAACTTTCCCCTCACCAGCTCAGGGTTTTAGCATTGTGTCACCCTAGCTTCAGGTTTCCTTTGACCATTGATGCTGTTTGGAGGATCTGAACTTTCCTGTCATTCTAAGTGGCCAAGTCTGTTTATTCTATATGCAATAATTGATTTCTGTCTTGTGCCTCGCACCCCCTATCTGACTCATAGTGCCCCTGCAAATTCTGATTAGGAGTACTCTGGGCCTGGACCCCTGTTATCTACAGTTGGATCTCCCTAGTCCTAACTGCTTGAGCCTCAGCTCAGTGCCTCATTTTTCCTTTCTTCCTTGCTTCTTTCTAGGACAAACATATACTTATGTCTGTATGCTTACTCTATTGTTGAGAAAACAGTAATGAATAAAATACCAGTCATTGCTTAAGAAGCATTAAGTCTAATGGAACCCCATTATCCTATGAAAAGCTTCATCTGTTGTCTGCTGGGACCTCTTAAGAGTTCACCTGGCTCCCACTGAGTCTATCTGTTCCCTGGGTCCTAGCCCCATCCTGTTTCCCCTTACCACCACCTCACTGCTGCTTCTTAGGTCCTGTATTTGACTCTTATGGATCCACTTTGGAATCCTGTACTTATTGAAGTCAGCAGCATGCTTCATGGCTGTCCATCACCCTATGAGGGCATGGCATCATCATGCCTCATGGAATTGATATGTTCCCTACAAGCATGCATGCATGCACACACACATATGTTTATAATCTCTTCTCTATTTTACTCCGACAGAAAAAAGGATTTTCATATAACAGTTATATTTTTGATTCTAAGACTTCCTGTTATATGCTCCCAAACTTTTACACTTGCATGGATTAAGTTACGGGAACTCTGATAGGATTTCCTGGAATACATGATGACAACTGCCTGTGTACCGAGCTCACCTCACTGGGTCTATATCTGAATATGAATAGTGGGTGGTAACAAGGACACTTTTTTCCCCCTTTTTTCCTAATTCCATATTATCTAATTGAATGTATCAGGGTACATATTCATTGCCTTAGCCTCCTGGGTTGGGTTGCTGTGCTCATGCATAATCAGATAAGGAGAAATGGGCCCCATCCTCATTTAGAAACTCAATGCACCTGGAACAAAGAACTTCTGATGCTGCTTACCATCTGCTGGGGGAAGAGAAGGCCTCCCACTGCCCCATTTGCCGCACTTAAATTGAAGGGTGCATTCCCAGCAGGTGGCTGAGAGTGTAGATCCACAGCCTGGTGTGGATTTCACCCTCAAATGCCCCAGATGAAGTTGTGTGGGAGTTCTTTGACTTCCCACATTTGGGAGCAGAGTGAAATTGAATTTCTGAGTAGGAGGACTGGTAAAGAAGAGTCAATGTTCTGTAAACCATAGACTAAAAGACAGAGACAAGAAGACAGATAATAAGTATATGTTTTATTTAATAATGTTCTCAGTAGTTTCAGTCATTTTTCTGTAATTTTCATGATGAATGCAAGCGATACTTTTCTGCATATCCTTAGTGTTGAGAAAACAGGCTAGGGAAATAATTTTTTAGTCAAATATGAAACTGTACATGATTCTAATACCTTGGAGGAGATTTCCTTCTACTTTCCATTGTTCTGTAAATGAAAAGTAAATTATGCTTTGTTAAAAAACTTTCCATTGAATAGTTTTATAGCAAATGTTTCATTCACTTCAATAAATAAATGTACAATATTTTTTGAAAATTGAGACTCAGGCTTTGTAAAATTTAACAACTCCACCAAATTAGTCTCTCTGGTTCTTGTTCTGCAATAGAAAATTATACTTTTTAACTTTTAGTTAAGTAGCATTTAAATAAAATGTTGAATTCATTTCCAAGCCTTTATGAAGCATTAGACCTGAGATGCACAAAGGTAGTTAATGTTAGAAAGCGAAAGAATTTTTCATGATTATGCTCCATTTTAATGAGAGATGCCATCTTAATGAGAGGTAGTATGGTTGAGTGACTAGATCACTGCTTTTGAAATTAGGCTTCTGGAGGCCTCCTCATAGGATTTCCAGTACATCACTCTGTGGCTCTTTACTGATGCCTTAACCTCTCTGGGTATTTGGTTTCTCTTCTATAAAATGGAAATAATAAATGCTGGTGTCCACAAAGCTCTCAGGGATCTTCGAATAAGAGGAGCTTTTTACATGCAAATGATATAGGAAATCATGGTGGACCTACCTAAAACCTACAAGGGGCATTCAGCAGATTTCATTTGTGACCACTAATCCAAGTCAGAATTATTTTAGATCATGGGTTAATTTCATTGTTCTATGTTTGTGATATTGTTATTTTGACTGATTTTAGGGAATGGGCATGAGAGAGGAAAGGAAGAAGGAAGAACTGAATGTATATTGAAACAATTATTTTTGCTTCTAAATGTAGGACTGCATTTTAGTCAAAGCAATAAATAGAACACATGCATTACCCTACATGATATGTTATGAGAGGTCTAGAATCTTCATAAAACCTCAAGTCTGGCTTTATGCTTAGACAAAAAAAAATTGGGGGAGAGATTATAGTTGCTACTTCATATCCTTTTTGGCACTTTGTAAACACAAGGTAAGTTACTCTACACTCTTGATTCTTACATAGCAACAAAGAAAGGAGGAGGGAGGTGTTATCTTAAAAGCTATGCCCACTCAAAATTTTACCATAAAGGTTGGTTAACCGTGACCAGTCAGCCAGTTGGGGTAGGGCTGGAACCTAGCACTGATCTCACCCACAGGTACGAGAGTTGCAGGAGTCAAAAGCCTTTTGGGGATATGGCTATGTCAGGAAAATAGTCTGTTATGATGGCTGGAGGAGGTGGAGGAGACAGTTGATAGTCATGGGGAATCTGGAATATTGATTTTTGGGAGGATTGTCAGTGAAGAAGGGAGGGGTCAGCATCAATGAGAATTAAAAGTAGACAGGCAAGCCCAGTGCTGGGTTTTGGAATTAGACCTTGAGCTTCGTGAAGAATAGATATTGAAATCATAGGAGCCTAGGGCCAAATTCTTGTTCTATCATGTACTTGAGAGTTGGGGAAGATACATCACCTCTCAGATTCTCAGTTTCTGCTTCTGTAAAATGAGTTGAATAATACTTTGGTAGCTTACTGTGAGGTTTTGAACAAATAATGTTTGTAAAGAACTAGTAATTTCTGACACTTATTAGTATTAGGAGGTAGTTGTGGCTCCAGCCCAGGAATATTGATAACCAGTTCCTTTTATGTATTGTCAGAATTGATTTGGAGAACAAAAGTGGGTGGAACAGTGATAGTCCAAGCCCGGAGGTGAGTTCAAGACCCCAACTGTGGGGAATATTACTGAGCCTAGGAACCAGACTGAGGCTGAGTATATAAACTTTGTTGTGACTATATGGCCAGTTTTACCTTTATCTCAAAGATGGGTTCATGTCTTAGTCATCTTTGTGTCTCCTGTACCTAGAATAAGGACCTGGCACAATATATAAATAATTATAGAATAAAACCAACTAGAACAACAATATGGTATCTTAAGTAGGGTTGTAGAGCTTCCAAAAAAGTTAGAGCATGGAGAGCTCCGGCATTCATTTTGTTCTTACAGAGAAATGGCTTAATCACTCAGTCCTTCTCTCTGACACATAGCTCCGTTTGATTTTGTATATTATGAGGCTATGGGATTAAGAAATTATCTCCAGAGTATCATGCAAATATTTGGGGACATCAGGTGGGGTCTTATGATATATGCCTATCTGGGCATAGTGGGAATATTAGCTTGTAGACAATAAATCATTCCAGAAGAAGAACGGATGATCCAAATTCTATTGTACAGCTGCATCTCCCTAGAAAGATAGTGTACTTTATATTTCTCTAAATTTAGAAATAAAATTATTCATGTAGTTAGGGCCTCCTGGGTGGCTCAGCTGGTTAAGGGTCTCCCTTCAGTTCAGGTCATGATCCCATGGTCCTAGGATCAAGTCCTGCATGGGGCTCCCTGCTCAGCAGTGAGTCTGTTTCTCCCTCTCCCTCTGCCCCTCTACCCACTTGTTCTTGCTCCTGCTCTCTTTCTCTCTCAAATAAATAAATAAAATCTTTAAGAAGTTATTCATATGATTATATGATTTTTTTCAGCACCCTTTAGTGCCATTTCATATATGTGATATACTTTATTCATTGGCCCAAGTTTGTCATAGAGATAACAGGAGATATCAAAAGCATGTGCACAGGATGTAGTCTGTAAGGAGTTTAGGAAGTCTTCTGTTGGGCTCAGACACAGTATGTTTGCAACCCATGTACTTCTTTGAGTCTCAGCCCAAACATATCAAGTTGTTCAAGGAGAATTGCCATTCCTGATTAAAGCCAAATAAAAAGAAATCATTAGGTGTTGGGTGGCTTTGGATGAAGGTATAAATTTCTTGTGAATTCCTAGTCATAAGGGCATATGCTGACTTTTATTTTATTTATTTTATTTTATTTTATTTTATTTTATTTTATTTTATTTTATTTTATATTTTATTTCGGGGTGCCCAGAACTTAGATCAATCGATCAATCTTTATTTCTTTTTATTTTTAAAAAAGATTTTATATATCTATTTAAGAGAAAGAGAGAGAGAGATTGAGAGGGAGAGCACAGAGGGAGAGTGAGAAGGAGAAGCAAACTCCCTGCTGAGTGGAGGGCCAGATGTGTGGCTTATCATGGACCCCCAGATCATGACCTGAGCTGAAGGCAGATGCTTAACCAGCTGAGGCACCCATGTGTCCCTAATTCAGATTTTCCTAACAGAGTTCACCAAAACTGGATTGCTTTTGAGCAAAATCCCTAAATGGACAAAGTTGCCTGGTGTGCAAATGCAATGGGGAATTTTGTTAATTAAAAATGATTTCTAGTCTTATATAGCATATTAAAAGAAAATTCACAAGCCAAATATGGTTCTTATTGCACTATGTCAAAAATAAGGCCACCACAGGATAGACTAGCCCCATCTTTATGGCAGATTAGTTTTCATTTATTCCTTTGAAGTTATGAAGGTCTTGGGCATAAGAGTATGCACACAAATAGAAAATATATTCCACTGACACATTCCAGGTTTAGGTAGCCAGGTATTATTGCCCTGGTTTCATAGATGGGCCCAGAGTAGTATGTGTGTTTACGGCTGCCTTGTAATCACCAGTTTTAATACATTTCAGAGACTATGTATGCCTGAATATTCACTGACGTTAGATATCAGAACAGGAGCTCCTACAGGAACCCAGTGCTTCGGAATGAAGAGCTTATGACACATTTTATCCTGAATGCTTTGGGTAGGCCAAGCACTTAGAAGACTCTTAGTGATGTTTATTGAACATATGGACAGTGTTGTCCACTATGATTTTTTTGTTGCCTTTTATCATAGTTGCTGCTGCTTGAGGAGCTTGATGGTCACAGCTATCTATCAGTCTTAGATATGATATTAGCTTTGGTTATTTGTTAAAGACCTAACCTGTGAGAGCCTTAATTCAATGACAATTCATGATTGCCTTAACAGATAATATGAAGAAATCTAAAAGAGGCAATGCAAAGGATCATGTTAAGTTCCCCAGGAAGTAAACAGAAGTATGAAATATAGTCTATGTTTTAGAAAAGCATGCCATCCTATGGAAAGGAAAAGGAAGCACTTAAATTACAATATTTAACAATATGGTAATAAATCATGTGGCACAGGAAGTGATAGTGGAAATCAGAGAAGGGAAGGAGAAGACAGTTTCATGGAAAAGTTTGGGCTTGACCTAGACCTATGATATCATAGAGCTTGGATGGAGGGAAAGGCATAGCACATTGTATAGAGGTACAAAGCTGATCTCTACCAGTTTTGGTGAGGGGAACTGGCTTTCTTTCTATGGAAGAACTCTAGTATCCTAGAAACATCCCAAGTTTAATGGAACCACCTGTGTGAGAATTTCCATTGAAGACTGGAAAGAGACTAGTCACTTACAGTCCTGCTGTTAGTATAGTACAGAGGACCCAAAGAGAAGCAGCTGTCGTGAGTTCACCTGGTTTTTCATTGACAACCAGAATGCTCTTCTGTCTGCTGTGTCATCAGATTGTCCAGCCTCCTGGGTGTGTGGTTCCTTGCCTTTAGGAGGCCTTGGTAGTCATACTAATTGACTGTTAAAATATTGATTCTAAAATTCTGATATTTCCTCTAGGACCCTGGGCTATCCAAAGGAACATCTTTCTCAGGTTTTTGATGATATATACATGAACCTAAAGAGACTCCAGCATTTCCTGCAGCATATCCAGTAGGGCCTATTCAGTTGGATTCATTGAGCAGCAGGGATCCTTGAAATCTTGTACACTATGTAGTGTATCATGTCAGAACAACAGGCCAGAGAATCTAGTAGTTAGAATGATAATCTTACATTGATTTGAATGTTTTAGACAAACACAGGTTTGACTGTCCCAAAGAACTGTAAGTTAGGTCAAAGGAATAAATAAATGTGGTAACACAAATTCAAATCAGGTATCTGTGTAGCTGTTTATATAGAGAGATTACTTTTGGGTTCTATTACAGAGCTAACTCAAACTAAGGTTTTTCTCCCCCCCGTACGATTTGCACATTTTCACATATTGCTTTGTAAGTATTTTATGTGTGTGTGTGGGTGCACATGCACACACATGTCTACTACTTTCTAGGTTAGCCTGTAAACTCCTTGAGGGTAAAAATTACATCTTTTGAAAACACTTACAATGCCTACCAGATGGATTTAGATTCTAGTAAGAGCATAAATGTAACCTAGTTTAATTCACAGAGAATTTGTTTTTGATTCCTCACTTTATTATATCTACCACTCAAACTCTAGTTTATCTCCTTCAGAAGCTTTCTATTTCTTCCTCATGTTTCATTTCATGCTCAGTGTATATATGTATAACCAGTCTACTTCATTTTACTTCTTTTTATTTCCTTGTGTGGGAGCCATTTTAATAGTGTTTGTTTCAAGTGAAGGTCTGTTATTCAAAGTAAACACACAAAACTTGGCTAGAGAAAACTATTTGAATAATATTCATACAGCAATAAAACCTTGAAAATGTAAATATAAAATATAATATCCATGGTTAGTAATGTTATTCACATACTTTACTAAGTGCTGTTGGGATAGAATATAGCTAATCTTGGAAGAATCCTCACCTATATTCCACATAAGCATCTTTCATCTCAGTAACTCAGAATTTTACTAAAGATATTATAAAACTTATTCATCATTATTCCCTTCTCACAAATGCTTAATGTCAAAATGGAAATGGGTCCATCAAACACGCAATTAAGTTTATGTCCAAAAACTCCATTTTTTTAAATCCTAAAATATAGATTGGGTGAATGTGAAAGCATGAGTTCTTTATGGGTAAGTGTGGAATTCTGCTCTCTCCATTCCTGCTAGCTAGCTACACAGTGCAGTTAAAGGAAGGGGTTTTATTATTCACCTTTACAATTCCAGTGGAGAAGCCATGAGGTGGTGTTTTCCTCCCAGGGAAGCTATTTTGAGCATCAAGGCATTGTGAAACCATTGGCTCATAGATGCTAATGAATGTGTACTTACGGGGGAACCTAGAATTCTAGGGAAAGTGTCATTCATCTTGCTAAAGATGACAATCTGGCTACTTGGAAAGTGCTATTGAGTGACAAGATGCTGTGGAAAGAGCACTGAACTTAGAGTCCAAACGCTGGAATTTGGAACATGAGCTCTGAGCTGTGTTAGAGCATGTGACTGGCCATATGACTTTAGACGATAATGATTATAAGTATACCAAAAGCTATACATTATCAAGTGGTTTCTGTTTACCAGATACTTGGCGTCTGTCATTCTAGTCCTTACTGTGCCATCAAGTGGTACTATTACTTTTCATATTGTATAGATGAGGAAATAGCCTCGAGAGGTTCAATAACTTTCTAAATGTCACACTACCAGTACATTGGTGGAGCTGGGATTTAAATAAGGTCTAGTCCAGGCCAAAGTGTGGGCTCTTTTCAGTAGATGATGATGCCAAAGAGACATCTCTAAGCCATGATGATTTAAGTACTTACTATAAGACAGCCAATGTAAGTGCTTAACATATATTATTTCATATGATCTGCAGAAAAATACCAAAATGCCGTGAGGCTAATATCATTTTACAGACTCATAAACTCCAAAATATTCTCCAATTATGTTGCCATTTCTAAGTTATAATCCTCTTCTTTAACCTGCAGTTTCTCACATGACCTTGATAAGTTTCTGGAGTGATAGTCAAGGCTGGTATTTTTTTCTTCCATTTTGTCAATAAGGAGAAGGATGCTCAAGGATGTCCCTTCTGGTTTTCTCCTGCCTATCAGTTTTTTCTCTTCCGGGTCCCCTGGCCCCTCCTTCAGTGTTAGAGCTCCTCAAGGGCTTGTCTCCAACCCCCTTTTCTAGTTTGCCTTTATCCACTGTATCTCCTCAAGGGAATTCATCTAGTCCCATGTTACTGAATGCATTGATGACTCCATGTTGATGAGTATTTAAATCTCTACTGTTTGACTTCCAAAATGATGACTTCTAGATCTCAACATGGATATCTCCCAAATTTAAATCTCTAGCACTTGATGTCTAAGTTCCAGATGTCTGCTCAGCATCTCTACTTGAAGGTCTTAAAAGCAACTCAAACTGAACATGAGCAAAAACACAGTTGTTTTTCCAAACATTTATCCAATCAGAGGCTCCCACCTTCTGTCCTGACTCAGCTAAAGGCATCACCTCTACCTCATTGCTTAGGGCAAAACCTAGGAGACATCTTTCCTTCTTTCCTTTTCCTTACCTTCTGCAGCCAAGCCATCCCAACTTTTGACATCTGTGCCATTGGATTCAGACTACTTCTTATCACCCTCATCATTATGTCCTGGGGTCACATCCCCATTATCTCTTATTTTGGGAATGGCAATTGTTCCCTAATTGGTTCCTTTTAATCACTTTATCCACCTGTATAATTCATTCTACATTGAGACAAAGGTGATTTTTTTTTTGTATTTCATAAGTCAGAGCCTATAAATCTCCTACTTAAAAGCTTCCAACAACTTTCTATTGTATTTAGAAAAAAAAATACATACACCTTTTCAAGACCCAAAGGCCCCCTTTCTCTGTTCCTGCCTTCCCCACTGACATCATCTTGTATCACCCTTTCTGTTGTTTGTACACTCTGACCACATAGCCTTCTTGTTTTTTCTCAAACATGCCAGCATTGTTTCTGCCTCATGGCCCTTGAACTTTTGAAATATTGTCCTCTAGACTTGTGCATGACTGGCTCTTTGTTTTCACTCAGATCTTGCTTAATCATACTCTTTTGTTGACTACCTTTGTCAAGTAGGATCCCCTACTCTTATCCAGTCACTTTGTATTTTGTTGCCCTATTTCTTTTTTTTTGTTGTTGCCCTATTTCATTATGTTTGTGGGTTTGAAATTTTCTACTTGAAATTATCTTCTTTTTATTCTAAATATGTTTATTTTGCTGTCTTATTATCTGTCACCCATTGTAATGGAAATCCCCAACACAGGAACTTTTTCAGTCTTGTTCACTGTACAACTGTGTCTGATATATAGTGGGCACACAATCTTTAGTAATGATCAAGTCATTGAATGGATAAGAAATAACAGGCAGTATAGGGTCAGGATTATGAACCCAGACTTCAGATCAAGCTGACTTGGTTATGAGTTTAGACTTTGCTATATCACCTTGGAAAATGTTCTCTTTGTAAAATGGAAATATTAATAGTAATTATCTTATGGTTTATTTTGAGGATTAAATAATAAAAGTAAAGCACTTAATGAAGAATTTGGCACATAGCAAGGCTTCAGGAATACTGGGCTTTCTTATTAGAAGGTATCACTAGATCCTAGGATATAAGGCAATAGGAAGAAAGATCCTTGTATCTCACCTCTTGTTGGGTGTGGCCCTGGGATAGGCAGTGAGAAATGAGCTTGAAGAACATTAGATTTGGCAGGGAAAGGGTGCAGATCTGAAGCTGACCAATATTTCATGATGTATCGTTTGCATCTGCACAGAGCTTCCATATATAGCATGCACTGTACAACCTCAGGAGTTGCATTGATTTAGACTATGATGTAAGTGGTTTTCATGAAGTTATCCAATGAATTGGCCTTATATTTCCTAATTTATTTAGTCTAAGAGGGTCAGATAAGTTTAACATTATCTGAAATTTCACAATTCTTGGTTGTCTTTTATCATTTTATATTTAAAATGGCATGGAATCCCATTCCCATATTTTAAATCTCCATGTCCTAAATGCTGCATGCTAAAATCTCAGTAGTTTCAATTTTATTAGTTCTTTAAGAAATATGCAGTGAGTCTATTTTATGAATTAAGAGGCAGTGCATGCCACCTGACAATAGAAGAGAATATTTGGGAAATGATGTGTCCTGGAATCTTACATGTGGAGTCATCATGACCTGTTGTGAGTGGCTCAAGAGCTGGGATGGGTCTCATTTATCCTGCTTCCTTAGTGCCCTACATTATACATGCTGATTCCAAGTGTTCAATAAATGTGCACACCTGAGTGAACATCTGACTCACAATCTTCTACTTTGTATGAGCAAGATGGGTTTGGTTCTTCCAGAGGTGGTCCTGATAGGAGACATCTCATGGTGATGGAAGGGAAAAACAGCTGCACTGGGTTGGATGCACAGAAGATAAAGTACCATTGTGACATTGATCCTAGCCTAATTTGAGACACTGTGTTACTCAACATTAGACAATATGTCCAGAGCAGTTGCAATTTCATGCCAGATGTTTTTAGGCCACACATGGAGTCTGAGAGTTGTCCCAAATGGCAGAATGTCTCAACACATCATTTGAAGGTCATGAGTAGAAAGGGTCAGCTCTACCCTGAACTTGTTCATAGTCTCAGGCCATTTGATTTTTCTAGCACTAGTGACATTGTATGCTCTTGCTTTATACCTTCTTAAACTTCAGGATCTGAATACTGCTTTGTGAAGGTCTTAGCATAAATATCATTCTCCTCATTTACTTCCATTATTCTTTATCTTTTTGTAGGCATAGGACATATATGTATTATAGATCATATGAGGCATTGGACTCCTGCTCCAGGTCAGATTCAATGAGTTAATGATGGAATTAAAAACATATATACCTGTTCTTTGACTTCTGATGGTTTTGCCTGACTTCTTTCTAATGTAGTTTTTAATCTATGAAATGTATAAATAAGCAAAATTATAAAAGGGGTGGGTGCTTTTATCATCAGGGAAGCTCTTTGTTTTCCATGTCAACTTAGAAACCCCATTTATTCCTTTGCAGGGAGTGTATGGAATTATTTCAGAGCTCATTAATATAGTAGAGTTGATTTTGACAGTTCCTCTAAGTGACTTCTGTTCATTCTCCTCAACCCCAACAGCCCTGGCTGAGAGAGAACTTTGGCATCCAAAGGGGCTTCTTCCAGGTAAAGTAACTCTACTTTGTGTTTAGAAAAAGATCCTTTACAGAAGAGGTTAATCACACTACTTAAGGCAAATTCACAATAGTTAAAATAGATTATTAGGAATTCATTCAGGTGTGGCTTCTGTAAATTGACTTCCAAATTTGCAAGAGAAAGAAGGAATGCTTAATTCTAAGGACAAGATCTATCCAAAAATAATGTTATATTATCGGGAAGGATTATAGTCTGTCAAAAACTGTTAAAATTCAGAAAAAAAAATTGATTCCTGTTTGAAAAACTTGGTAAAAATCTTATTCTAGAGTAAGTCTGGATGTTTATTTTGCTCAAGTCAAAAGGAATAATGCTGATAGGTTACTGTTAGAGTGTATGTTCCTTGAGGGCAGAGGGCATTCTTGGTCGATGGTACAGCCCTTTTTAGTATACATACTATCTTGTACATGGAAAATGTTTAGTAGGTTGGTTTTGAGTGAAATCTATATTCTTTGAATATACAAAGAGTAAAATTACAAAGAAAAAGGATAGCTCAGCCCTTGGTGGGGCCATATGGTATATGGAAAATAATGGGAACCTGAGATGCAAGAGACTTAGATCTAATTTGGCTCTGCCATGGGCTAGTTATGTAACTTTCATTGATAACCTCTGCTAACCTTTAATGTATCTAAACTTTAAACTGAGGAAGTGAGAGCTAAGTGCCTATTTGCTCTAAAATATGATATTTGAATATTTATTTTACTCTTATTCTAAGCCTAATTTTGACTTGTGTTGGTTACCTAGACAACGGTATCAATTCATTCTTACCTTTAGACACTAAATTTTTTATCAACCAACCAACCCACCCTCCAATTTTCTCAGCCCAGGCTGACTTCTCGGATTGCATCAAGCAGATCCACACTGTCTGAATATCTGACTCTGAATATCTAGAGTTTTGAAAACTTACTTTGAGAACTTGTAAAAATAGGGCAGAGTAAAGACACAAATGACTGTCCTTGCTATACCCAGTTGAAGTTTATAGTATTCTAATTACAGTGGACCTGAACCTTTGGTGAGCTGGAGTAATTAAACTATTCGGTGGGAGCAAATCATTACCCATAGGAGATGGATTTGCCCTTCTAGGATGCTGATTAGAGCTCTGAAAGAGGAAATTTACTTAATAGTGCCTGGAAAAGTGAAGGGCATTTTGTTTCCAGAAAGTTGCTTGTTCACACAAAATCAGGCCAGATGCTGTTTGTTTTTCTGTGATCATTTTATAATCACTCAATTTTAACAAATAATTCAGAGGGGAGGGGAAGTGTGTTGGGAACAGTACAAGCAGAAGAGTCTGGAAAGGGGAGGCAGGGTCTCTGCCTTAGTTTGAGAATCTCACAGGAGGGATTTCTTAATAAACACACATCATGGGGTCATTCTGATGAAATCATAAAAATAAGGCTCGGAGGAAACCCTGTCCTACAGTTGGAAGACAGAGGACACTGTAGTTAAGGGGGTGTTTCACATTCTCCTTATTTAAGAATAGTCGCTGTTCTCAAGGGCTCCTTTTCCCACCAATCCCACTAGACCTCATTCTGCAAGGGGAGGAGACAGTTCTTGATGTGATTTGCTATCAGTAGATCTGCCATCTTTTGGAGAAGCTATAATCGTATATCAAATCAGACAGGAACTCCCAAGTTCCTTGTAGTAACACTGAGAGTGTTCATACCCTTGTGCCAGGAAGGGAACATTCCACCAGCCGTACTTAGGGAAGGTATGGCCACTGGTGTGGGCTGCACCTACCAACAAAGCCTGCTACTAAAAGGATTCTTTCCATTCACTAATGAAAAGCAAGAAACTATGGGATTTAAACCATGGTGATTTGTCTCTTGCAGAATATATAATGTTTGTTGATTTGTTTTTTAAGATTTTTACTTATTTATTCATGAGAGACACAGAGAGAGAGAGAATGAGAGGCAGAGATACAGGCAGTAAGAGAAGTAGGCTCTACGCAGGGAACCTGATGCAGGATTCGATCCCAGGTCTCCAGGATCACACCCTGGGCTGAAGGCAGGCACTAAACCACTGAGCCACCCAGGGATCCCCATGTTTGTTGATTTTAAAATTAATATTACCATAGAAAATTATGTGGTATGTTTACAGGTTGAAAAGTTGATGTCAGCTAATTAAGAACTTCAGTGGAAGGAGCCCCTTCTATTTCGAATTGGTCCTCAGATCAAGAGGAATGTGAAGTCAATGCCATGTCCAAGGTGTTCCAGGCATTGGAATTTAGGCCTACATTGGGTCAGGCATGCATCAGAAATGTGGGCAGTTCTAACTAGACTGTGCTTAGTTACCTACATACCAAGGTGAAGAACCTGGATTTGGGAATCATGTAGAATCAAGATTGATGTCTAAATCTGGCAGTAAAAAAGAATAAATAAATAAAGTAAATCTGGCAGTAAAAGCATATTTTCTGCACAGTGTTGCTGTATGTAGTCAATGCATGTCAATGTTAAATATTTAAAATTAGGAAGGCCTAGGCACTGGTCAGTTATAACAAATAGCAGTCATAGGTCTGGAACAGGTTCTGATGATTTCTCTGCTGGGCTGCTTTAGTGGCTGTATTATATTGGTAATTCACGGGGAGTTGCTGGGGCAGGGGCCAGACAGTGAAGGAGCCCTTGTGGGATTGGAATAACAGCTGCTTACTAACAAGAACAGGAAATTCTAAACATATGAGAACATACAGTTTGGATTAAAAGGAATTAAGTTAAAATGCTTAGTACAAAGCTTGGCACTTAGTAAGTGTTCAATTAATGACTGTAACTATTAATATTACCATTACTACTATTTCTTCTCCTTCTTCTTCCCCTCTTCTCCTCTACTCCTATTGTATGATCCAAAAATAAATACGTGCCCTACCATTTAGAATGTAAAGCTTTTTCAATCCAAGCTTTGGATGACTCTTGAGACAAAACCAGGGGCTTCCAAAACTTTCTCATGATTCTTGCTGTCTCAGTGATCTTTCTATTTATTAAGAAGGCAAGTCCAGACAATTTAGGAAGTATCTATATGCTAACATAACATTTGAAAAAGCAATACATAGAAATTGAAACACAAATTCATTTTTTATTCTTAATTTTTTTTTTTTTTGTAATTTATTTATGATAGTCACAGAGAGAGAGAGACAGAGAGAGAGAGAGAGAGGCAGAGACACAGGCAGAGGGAGAAGCAGGCTCCATGCACCGGGAGCCCAACGTGGGATTCGATCCTGGGTCTCCAGGATCGCGCCCTGGGCCAAAGGCAGGCGCTAAACCGCTGCGCCACCCAGGGATCCCCATTTTTAATTCTTAAATAACTACAAATACTAATGGGATATGTTTACCTGTTGGATACCTCACAACTTTTTGGACTCTGAAATCAGATTGATTACTGCCTCCCTCATCTTTTATTCCACAGTGAATTTTGTGTGTTATATGGTTTTTTATCATAATGATCATTAAAAGCATACCGTTGAGAGGTGCAATGTCATTGAAAGGAATAGCAGGACTTAATGTTGAAACCATGCTAGTAGTTCAAGAGATGTCTGTGAAATGTGGCTGTGTGTCCCTTGAAATTTAAAAATATCCTGTGCCCTGTGAATTTGTTGAAGTATTCCACAGTGCCTTGGCACGTAGTCTGGGAACCATGGGATTAAATAGGTGGACTTTTAGGAATAATAAATATGAATAGCTGGGGTCAGCTAAAGACTAATGCAGTTGCAACTCAAGGATCTCATAGACCTAAACTTCTTGTAATTATGCTTTGACTCTAGGACTCCTGAGATAAATGGTGGTTTGGGCTGACTGCCAGCAAATCGAAGCCTGCGCAAGTTTATCTAATTTGTTGATTTTGAACTTTCAAGAGAAATGAGAACACCTTGAAAGGAGAATCACTGCTCGTAACTTTTAGTCATTCTAATGGCCTTTATCTACTCACTGAAACTCAATTATGCATACAAAGAGGTACAGTGTATTGTGCTAGTTTTTCATGGAATTTATGTTTAGATTATTGTATTAACAAAATTAGCCCCCTCTCCCTCTAAAACTGGATTTTTATTATTTTTTTAAAGATTCTATTATTTGTTTGAGAGAGAGAGCGAGCGAGAGAGAGTAGAATAGGAGGGAGGGTCAGAGAGAGAAGCAGGCTCCTTGCTGAGCAGGGAGCCCCAAACAGGGCTCAATCCCAGGACCCTGAGATCATGACCTGAGATGGAAGTAGGTGATTAACCTACAGGGCTACCCAGGCACCCCAAAACTGGATTTTTATAGTTCTGATCCATCATTGAATTTTCTGGATTCCTTTGAGATCTGTCTTTGGGTGGGGTGTTGGTTTGTCTTCTGTTTTGAAGGAGAGAATATTGTTTCTGGTAGGATTGATGGCATCTAGAACAAGAACTTTCTGAGTAACCTTCTATTACCTTTTACACTTTGATGTTGAGGAGAGGACAGGTGATTTTCCCAGGGATACTCGTCAGTAGGGAGCGTAAGAGGAGTGCAAGCCGGTTGGTAGCCTATTTACAACAATGAATGTCCTAGTTGACCTTCCCTTTCTACAAAATACCTGCTTGAAGAATCCTCTTTGCTATTCATGGAACTACAGAGGTCTTCGGGCATCTCATTGTAAATGACCTCTTCTGGATCCTCAGTCACAGTTTCCTAGGGAATTAGTGGTGACCTCAACTCACACACAAAACATTTAGTCATTACTTCTAACATCATACTAAAATGCTACACAGTTTGGGGAAGGTTCTTTTTAGCATTTTTAGTTTCCTATGGTCATTTCCTTAAGTCAGTGGTTCCTAATCTATTTAGAATTACAAACATTTGTAACTAAATGAAAGCAAACGACACTGTCCTCCTGAAAGTGTACACACACAATTGCATATATTTAGGGGATTCAATAGACCTTCTGAACTCCTGTCAACTCTGGGTTAAGAACCTCTGTGGTAAGGGATAGAAAGCTTTTAAAGTATTATTTACTATAAATACTTTGCTCTGCTGTTTTTGCTAATATATGTAGATCTCATGTCTTTTAGTCTTGAAGTTGGTTTACTTTTTGGATCTTTTCCCAATAAAAGGAAGAGTAAAGATTATTAATAGTTCCAAGATTATGACAAATCATAGCCAAAGTTTCTTTTGAAATGAGAAATCATCTATCAGTGGTTTCCAAATCCAGATGTCCTTCATGGGGATAGGGAGTGGGCTTTTAAATTAGACATGCCTGCCGTATACCAACCTTGGCCCCATCTAAACATTCTGATATAGAAGGTATTTTTAATATGTGACAATGATATTGATGCGCCAGTGCATGAAATGCTGAAAATCCAAAATTCTCACTTTCTATAGGTATGATCTGAAGGCTAGAGTGGTGCCAAAATTAGTGACATAGTTGAGACTTCTAAAACTTCTGGCTTCCTGGATCCAATTTATATTTTAAAGAACACTTTTATTAGAAAATATTACTACTGTATAGAAAGTTCTAGAGAGCAATAATAATCGACTTGATCAAATGTTAGTATGTTGTCTGTGCTTGTAATAAATTGTTAACATGTTGCATATATGTTTATGATTAGAAAAAGTATAAATAGACCAAGTTTATTTTGATTTATGGTCTCACTATTGTTCCTTAATTCTCATGCCTTCCTTCTGTGTTCACTTTTACTTTTTGGTATTTTTCAACCATTCTTTATAATTTTGTTTAGATGTGTCTAATAAGCAATATAGTGATTTTTTTCAGTCTATTCTGATATTCTCTCTTTTCTATTTTCATTTATTATGCATGCTGTTATATTTGGACTTATTCTATAATCTTACTTGGGATTTGTTAGTCTTTTACTTACTTTATTAACTTTTGTATTGATCAAGTTTTTAATAATTTTATCCTCTTCTCTTTGCTTCCTCCTTCCCTCCATTTCTCAATTCCTTCCTTTAAGCAGTTATTCTTAATTTCTAAAATAAATGTATATAACATAATCAGGTTTTGAGTATTTATTATCTTTTATTAGAATTTATTTAATTGTAACTATATGACTTCAAAAAATAATGGCTGTGTTTGACAAGTGGCTCACAATTCCTGAATATTTAATGTCTGACTTTCTTGAAATATGTCTAGCACACCACTGATCTTAGCTACCAGTAAACACTTTCTCCCTCCCCTCTCCCCAATACACACAATACTTCTGTTATGATGACAGTTTTTAACTTTACTTTATTTTATTTTTTTTATTAACTTTATTTTAAATGTGCAAACACACAGATACTGCTTTCATAGTTAACCATTATATGTATGACCTGTTTGATCAATTTCTGGTCTCACTATTGTTCCTTAATTCCCACAGCTTCCTTCAGTGTTAATCTGTTATTTTCTCAAAGTATATTCTACAATAAATCTTTCAGTGAAATTATGTTAGTAGTAAACTCCTTTTTTTTTTAAATTTATTTATTCATGAGAGACACAGAGAGAGAGGCAGAGACACAGGCAGAGGGAGAAGCAGGCTCCAAGCAGGGAGGCTGACTTGGGACTCGATCCCAGGTCTCCAGGATCACCCCCTGGGCTGAAGGCAGACGCTAAACCACTGAGCCACCTGGGCTGCCCATTAGTAAACTCCTTTTGGTTTTGTGTGTCTGCAAATGCTTCCATTTTGCTTTCATTTCTGAAGAACAGCTTATATGGGTAACAACTGCTAAATTGACAGTAATTTTCCCTGAATGCTTCCACAGTATTTGTTCATTCTTCTCTGGCATTTATTGTTACTACTGACAAGGCTACTGTCAGTATAATTGGCATGGTAATACTCTCTTTTTTTATGTACATCTTCAGTGACCTCAGTTTTGATAAGATGCTTCTTCACTAGAGTTATCTTTATTCACCCTACTCAAGGCTCAGAGAAGTATTTAGAGCTAAGTACTTGTGTCTCTCTTAAGTTCTGCAAAATTCACAGTTATTAATTCTTCAAATAATACTTCTTCATGATTTTTCCATTCTCTTTCAGTTTTTGGTAGCATTTAGTAGAAATGAATTAGATCTTGTCATCCTTTGTTCTTGTATCTGATATTTCATATTAAAAAAATCCCTAAAACCCCTGAAACATCTTTGTCTCTCTTTGTCTCTCTGTGCTTCATTCTGGATAAGTTCCTCGGTTCTGTTTTCCAATTTTATAATTCTTTCTTCAACCATTTTAAGTCCAGGGTTTATCATTGCTCTTTATATATATATATATATATATATATATATATATATATATGTAAAATATTTCTCACTTCCCAGACTTCTAATTGATTCTTTTTCATACTTACTTATTTTTAATATATCTTTTAAAAAATAACTTCTTGTTCATTTATAATCCAGGTTATTTCTTTATTTCTCTAAGCATCTTCAGCATGCATATTATTAAAATTTTTGTCAGACTGCTCCATAAAATTAATTTTTTTAGAATGGTTACTATTCTGAATGTTTATTTTATAGCTATTTTTTCTTCATACTGTACTACTTAATGAGTTTTGTAATTTTGATTTAATAACTTATTTTGAGAGGGAGTGTTGTTGTTTTGCTGTGTCTTAATTTTTTCTTTCTACTTCTCTGTGTCTTCCTTCCTTTTTTGTGTGACTGCCACTCCCAACATAGATGTGACCTCTATCCCTTTCCAGACTCATATCCTCTCATGCTATTTCTGGTCTTCTGTTCTACAGTGATGCTGGGGATCTCATAGTTATATTGACTGAGCAAAAGGATGGCTTGATTAAATTCCTGACCATGGTGGCTAGCAACATATTTTTGCTTGTTGTGTTATGTTTTAAACCATCTTCATAGGCAGTAGCCAGTTTTACCTTCTGCCTTCAAGCAGTATACCGAGCTTTGATTGTTCTTCTCACAACCTCTTCTACTTCTCTTCTCCAACTCTCAATCTCATTCGAAGCACTTTAATTTCCACTTATTCCTTAGGAACTGGACTCCCAAACTTGACTGCTGCTTATCAGACTCAAGATCCAGTAGGTGTACAGCCTTACCTCATCACAGAACTTTGCATTTCTGTTCCTTTTGGAGCCCAAAGGATCTTAACCTTGGTTTTATGTCTGATCACATTTTTTTGCTTTTCTATTTTTATATTTTCCATTGTTTGTGGAGGAGGGGATTTGACAAGCACACATCCCATTTTACCACGATTTCCGCTTTCAGAAGTTGAAAAACCAAGGTAGACAGGATTCAGACTGAGATTCCTCAACACATTCTTCATGTAAAGAATCCTTCCTTTTATGTTTTTAATAGAAATATGGTCTTTCTGTTACTCAAAATAATATTGAAGCCTTTCTACATAATCAGAATAGTCTGGGCCTTTCTATTTTAAATAAAGATTTAGATGAGAAACACTGCAGGTGGTTTGGAGATGATATACCATACATACAATTGTCTCCTGGGGTGTGATTGTTTCCTCTGCTCTTTTCCATGATGTCCAAAGTTTTATGAAAGATTCTGCTCATATTCAACATAGCATTGGCTTGAGCACATTTTATTGGTTACTTTTGTCTGAAGCTGGTATATTGCCTAAAGCGAGTGACTAATGTCTTGTAACATAATGTCTGCTTATTTATGTTATCTTGACCACTTTTATCTGCTACTATTCCTCATCTAGAGCTTTATTTTTTAATGCCTCCTTTCTGTATATTTCTCTGATTAAGGGAAACTTCAGTTCATAGTGTTTTTAGTAAATCATTTTCTTTAAATTGAGAATGGAACCATACCATTTTATTTTCCCTCATCTTCTGATCAAGAGAGCATGCATAAATGAGAACTATCATCTACCCAAACAAAAAATAAATAAATAAACAAAAAATCCCATTATGTTATAGCCTGGCAGGACCCTTATATTGATAATTAATGTATCTGAATTTCACACACAGGATACTTAAAGAATGATACAACAGAATTTTGTTCCAGCAATATCTATCTATAATGTATGCAGATATTAGCTTGAATTTTCAGAGCACTGAAATTGTTCTTTTGGTACTCTCAGAAAACACAGAAAGATTTAAGGTCATGTAGCCAGACCATGAAGATGTTTCTTCCAAAACTGATGACTAACAATGCTGCCTCATCTGTATCACTTCCAGAGAATTGGTCAAACTTGTCACATTTAAGGGGATCAGTATGACCTCAGTTTTAAACTTTTTTTTTTTTTGTAGATGTAGATTTTCTTCCTGGACAAAGTTATATGCATAATACAGCAAAGTAGGTATTTTTATCATAAAGCCAACTGATGGGATCTGGGTTTTGATCCCAATATGTTCTAATTCCATTAGATTCTAAATTTCCTGAGTAATTAGGCCCTCATAGCATGGCAGAGTCTAGTGCTTCCTTAGGCCTCTCTCCTGTTTTGCATAGCTCCATTTTTCACGTGGCCCACACCCACTAACCCTTTTATTTGAATTATAACTACAATTATGGAGTCTTCAATAATCCATGTAGCCCATGTTTGAGGCTTTCCCACATGCATAATTAACCCCCTCATGCAATATATCCTATTAGGCTGTCCTGTGGTCCCAGGAACTCTTCTCCTGCCCTCCTCAATGCCATTGGACTATAAGAATCATTAGAGAAGAGCCCTTGTCTTTCAACTCTATATGGTGCCTGGATTAAGTGCGAACTAGAGGCCTTTAAATGAATGTACTCACCACTTCTCTAAGGGAGTCTTAAAAACAAACAACAGCCCCAAACCTGGGCTTTATTATTATTGTGGTTTTCAGTTGAAGGCTAGTATGTGGTAGACACAACAATGTCCCTATTTACATTAGTTAAGGTCTTAGTGGTTTCATACAATAAAAGATTTCTCCATTGTGTCTTGGTTCTGTGCCATTACTTAGGACCTGGGTTACTCTGTCATGTGGCTTTGCCATCTCCTGGAACTTCATCCTCCCATGTATGAAGAGTGAGGGGAAAATATGAGAGCCTGCAGTTTCCTATTTTTTGGCCAGAACTCAGTCCATTGACTCTAGCTAGTCAGAAGGAAGGTGTGCAAATATTATGTGCCAGGAGGAAAATAAAATGAAGTTTGGTTGCACTTGCTATACTACCACCCAAGGAAGCATAGAATCTAGTTGCCCCATCATATGGTGGATTATATATCTCAAGTATTTTTTTATCATAACAGATTGGCTATTAGCTACTTGGAACTTAATTGTCAGCACATTCCTGAGCTTTGAGTATGTCATTTGTTATACTCTCTTGATGTGAACAGAAGCTGGTAGGAATATTTGATTGACAAATGTATTTTTTTTTTTAATTTGAGAAGTAACTTTGTACCTTGATGACAGAAGTAAGACATGTTGCTGAAAAAATTATAATGCAGAAAAATATTTTTAAAGAACAGATGAAATTACCTGCCTGACTACACACCTTAGCAAGTAATACTTGTCTATCAAGGTTTATTTTCTCTAGTTTTAGTCAAATGGGTATTTATAAGGCTCTCACAGTAGAAATCATTTGAGGGAAATAACATCATTTCTTTTTCATTAAGTGCATCTTTTTTTGTAGGATCCATTTCTTCTCCATCACTAATCTTTCAACTACTAACTGGTCTAGCTAGGATGTGTTCTTTTAAATGAAACAAACCAAAGTAGGCACAATTAACTTACAATAACTAGAGGCAATTCAAATGTTTTTCTTTTTTTTAAATTGTAAGCAAATCTGCTTTAGCAATTCCTAAGAAGTGACCAATTTAGCAATTGCTTTGAAGTGTATTTAAATATGAATTTCAATATAAAAATGACTATTCCTTGAGTTTTGTGTATGGCAAATAAGGAAATTAAATTTTCCTTTGGAATACTCTATTTCTTCTGTTTCAAAGAAAGGAGTCATGATTTGGTAAATAAGATATCTGCCTTCATTTTATATGTTTTCTTTGATTTCCCAAGCCTAAGTAGTCAACTGAAAGGGTTCATTCAAATCAGAGATACAAGACTTACTATATAATGTGAGGTATAATTTTTTTTAACTTATATCTACCACCGAGAAATTTATAAGTCAAGATTTAAGAGAGCAGGCTTGAGGACTGACTGGCCTCCTATAGTTTCTGTGAAATCTGAAAGATTATTATATCAAAAGTCAGCATTTCATGGCCCCCGTATATCCATAAAGAAAATTAAAATCATATGCTGCACAGCAAGCTTAAACCATTCAGAATGCTCATAAACATATTTAAAGCCAAAATTACAGCTGTTTCTCGACTCTCGGTACCACGTATAGCTCTAGATACGGTTCTTACATTGCTGTGCATACACTGTAACAGTAATTACTATATTTTAAGCACCACAGTATCTACGAGAGCATTCTTTGGTGGTGATATAGCAACCTGGTGATAAGAAGCCCTTCCTGTATCACATAACTGGCTTCACAAGGAAAACACTGAGTGTCCTTAATGTTCCACCAGAGCTCTGTCTTCCTTTGTTAGGAAAGGAGGTAACAAGCGTTTTCAAATATAGAACCAAAGGAAGCATTTCATTAAACACGCACAGTTTGGTAACTTACTGGCAGTTTTTTCTTTCCATACTTTTCGATGCAATTTCAAATGTGGAACTTAATTTACTGCATATCAATTTAACTGAAGAGCTAACAGGTGCCATTGGTAGCCCAAGTTCACATGAGCACCTTTTCCTGCCTACTGTGCTCTGAAATTGGGATGAATCAATAGTCACACATGAACTTTAATTAACCGCTTGAACATACCATATGTTATACAGATATGTGGGAAGTGTGAAATTTCTCAGATTCTGCAGTGAAAGCACATTTATTATTATTTAATTTTCATTACTATTAATTGTGTTTTTATTTTCTCTTTTACCTCCCACTTTCAGAGTTTGAGATAGTTTAACCACTCTTCCTCAGGTAAGGACAACCAAAGGTTGACATGATGATGGGCAATACAGTAGAGAAAGCACTTGCCTGTAGAAAGTACTTACCATAAGTTTGGTGTCTTCTGTTCCCTGATCCCAACTATGTTTACATTACCACCTATCTAATAGAATGTCCAGTAGGAAAGGAGCCTATATAATATGTTGTAGTATTTCCTTGGCACAAATGCAAAATGCATGTCTAACCCTGCTGGTGGGGGCACTTAGGAGTGAAGTAGAAATTGGCAGCTCAGAGTTTAACAATTTGGGCTAAGGACCATCTCCTAATGATATTTTTGCAAAGATGTTTAGCTTATGTCTCAGCTCACTGAATTTAAAAAAGAAATAAAGTTCTCTAATAAGTGGATAAATTAGATACTCTCCACTAGGAATTTTGTCCCTATGCAAAGTAAGATAAACATAGGCTATTTATGTATTTATTTTGATTCTCAAGAAAGGATGAATTCTGTGGAAAGCCCTGTGGTACAGCTTGTCAGTATATTTCTGAGGAGCCTCCAAAGAGACAAAGTTGGATTGGGCCCATTATCTGTAAGTCTCTTGCAGACTCATTCATCAGGAGACAGCAGTTTGCTGAAGACTTTAGCTATAGAAGACAGAGGGCTCAGTAGAAAGTCCCTTTAGGCCCATATATCTAGCCTTCATCTCCCCAGTATCATTCTCCTTAGAAAGAGGCTAATACTCTGTCTTTAAGCAGAGGAGACCTATCTTTAGGCAAAATCTTTCACATACTTCTTTTATGTGAAATCAATAAAAGTAGAATTGCTTTGACTAAGGAAGGAGGATGGAAAGACAGAACCTCTTTCAAACTCAACCTCTTGTCTTCCCGAAGTTTCTGCTCCTTGGAAGCCTCAGAAGAAGTTTATAGCTTCTCTGAACGCAGTCTGAAAATCATTGACTCAAGACAATCCCTTGGGACTCCTTTCCCTTGATCTGAAGTAACTTTTTACTCTCTATCTTGTCTGATGAAAAACAGAGGGATATTGGACACTCCATGTTTGAATATGCGAGGTATTTTATAATATAAATTCCCCTAAAGACAGTAGAATTTCTGTTTATATATAATAACTAGCAACACGTATATATTTCCAAATATGAAAAAGAAAACTATGAATACCCATATGTGTATGTTTACAGGATCAGAGTTATGCTTATGTGGAATAAGTAGATACTTAGGCTGTGTGATTAGAAAAAACTTCCTCAGAGAAAATATACTTCTTACTGGCCCCGTCGCATGTGCTGGATCTCCCAATACTTACTCCTTTGGGTAGAGGCAGTTGTAGAGAGAGAAGTATCATTGGGCATATGTTTGCCATTATTAACCTTTAATATTTTATTTTCAATCAGTCCTGCAGAGAGCAAGATTAGAGTGGGGAAAAATACAGAATTAAAAAGATTCAAAGAGAATAGGAAGACTAGAGAAGCAGCTGGGTTGGGGAACATTTTTTAGGTTGGATTTGGAAGAGCAAGACCCTGCCTAACTGCAGTGTGCTAGAGCTTATCCTGGAGAGTCGGACATTTAAAATCCTAACTGTCCAGAAGGGAGGATGGAGGTGTTGCGGAAGTTTTCGTTGCTTTTGCAGTGTTTTTTTTTTTTTTTTTTTAACTACTTGAGTTTGTAAGAGTAGAATATGTGTATAAAATGAGTAATCAGTTGGCATTTGTGTATGGAAGGTACTGAGAGGAAGATTGACTTGACAGCCCGAGTTGTTCCTGAAGTTTTCCTATTGTGTTAACTTGATTCCCCACAGATCTTTGTTTTTTATCTCTTTGCTTCCTGAAATATCTAGGTTCTCTTTCCTAAAAGTCAACCTAAGAAAAGCATCTCTAATAAGCTGTTAGCTGCTTTGTTGCTTTTGGAAATATATAGAATAGATCCAATTCCCGTATCTCCCTTGGGCCACATTGCAAGGGAGGCGATGTGTCCTTCTGTAATACCGAACAGTTATTCCGCACCCAGCAGACGGTCAGTTAACCATTATAGTAGCAGCCATGGAGTTCCTGAAACTAAAAGATAAACAACCACTGTGTGTCAGATAAATTTGATCTGCATACTCAACGTGTGGATCTTGCCTAAGGATTCAGATGAGAGGAAGAGTTTCAAAGATAAATAAATAAATAAATCTCCAGATGAGAAAGAAGCCTAAAATGATAAATTGCAAAGTTTTAAACGGCCATTAAATTTGAGCAAGTCAAATGGCTACCAAATGGAGTTTCATTTCTCATTTTATTTATAAACATTCATATAAAATTGCAAGGAGAAAAAAGGGAAAATCCTTGAACTCCTGTGAAAGACATTTTGTGCCGCGTATGTTGAATTACTATTAAGTATTCACCTGTCTTAAATGGGCTTTTTCTCCAGCCTCTGCATCATACATCTTAATGTCAGTAACATCTGCAACTGAATGGTAATGTGGATCAGTGAAGATAATCACCAGTTAATAAGAGCTTCAAATTGTGCTTTGGCTAGTGTACACCCTTTAATGTATTTCTTTGGATAATTTACCAGTACAATTTTATTAAATGCTTATGCTTGATCAAAAAGTGCTTGTGTATGAAATTAGCTGCAAATCTGAATTTTTAAAAATTACTAGCACAGTGGTCCTTTTGCTTCACGCAGACCTTTTCGTTTTCTTTTGAGCTTAGATCTCAGAAGTCCTCACTTAAAAGTCATTCTTGGTTTCTCTTTGAGTACATTGCTGATGCGGATGTAACCTTGCTCTTTTTTACGAAGTCTGTACACCACAAATGAAAAGATGGAAGGTAGAAAGCCTACGTTTTTTTCCTCCATTGATAAATCTTGAGTGCATTGGGTCTTGTGGGGGAAACTTTGACCTTTAGTATTTCTGTTTTTGTTGCTCTTTATTTATTTTGCTGCAGAACGCGATTGGTCATGAAAAATAACCCAGGGGCGATGCGGTGGGTAGTGGAGGGAAGGCGGAGGAGTGACCTGGTTTTGATTAGTTAATTCAGATTAGGGAGTAAATTCTGATTTCACAGCTGCTGTTCAGGTTCAGTGGCACTACCAATTTTTCCATTCCAAGTTCCCATATATAAAGCTGACAGTTTCCTCGGCTAGAACCCTTTTTAATGTTCCTCTTTGGCACAGGCTCTACCTTCCCCCCTCCTCATGATTTTCAGTAGCCTTCCTCCCCCATGCAGCTTTGCCAGAGCTACTCAGTTGTGAGCTTCAAATCTCCTGTAATTCCAGTCCTAGCAGGCCCTTAAAAATGTAGCAATGCACAGATGTGCAGTGAAAATTTTAAAATGTGCACTTTCTTTTAGGAATATGAACACTGAATATCACATAAACTTCTGATGTCCCCCTTGCCACCTTCTAGAGCTAAGCTAACACTTCCTTCTGTGTTTATATTCGTGGCTCTTAGGTCCGTGGTCGGCCCCGGCTTTTAAGTTCTTGCGTTTCCCCATCTCTTTTCTTCTGTGCCAAATAGCTTACTGGTTTTATGATGTGGGCAGAGGCCGATGAGGGAATAGTTTGTGTCCACAGCCTCCATTTTCATTCATGGCCTGGGCTGAGTTTTAATATAGACCTTAGTTAGAGAAAAGTCTAGTTCTCCACAAGGCTCTCTTTTACAGTTTAAATAAAGAAATGATAAACATCAAAAGATCAACAGTTTTCCAAAGAAGCCAATATGTAATAGTCATGCCCAGGAGCACTGTTATAACTGAAAACCTTAAAATGAGTGTTGAATTGTAGCTTTGTTCCAGTTTGTTTTTCCTCCCTATGATAAGGCCCCTTAAAAAGAAAAGGGAATAAAAGGAGGGAGGGTTGTTTGAGAATTGAAACTGAAATGAGTCTGATCATTTAGATGCAATGAAGCAAAGAAACAATCTTCAGTTCTGGAGGCTTTTTGTTGTTGGTGGTGGTGTTGGGGGTAGGTATAGATACAATGAGAAATAGTTTTATGTGAACCAATTGCAGAATCAGTCCTGTCATATGAGCCTGTATTAACTTTTTTTAAAAAGACTTTATTTATTTATTCATGAGAGACACAGAGAGAGGCAGAGACATAGGCAGAGGGAGAAGCAGACTCCCTGTGGGGAGCCTGATGTGGGACTCGATCCCAGGACCCTGGTACCACGACCTGAGCCAAAGGCAGATGCTCAACCACTGAGCCACCCAGGTGCCCCGAGTCTCTATTAACTTAAAGAGGTGAAGTGAGTATTTTGTGGGCATATGTGTGTGTGGTGGGCCAATGGAAAGCACCCTCCTAGGGGTCTCTACATCCTTTGAAATAGCCAGAGGTGATGGCTCTAATATTTTACTCTTGTTATAAAAAAAAAAAAAAAAAAATTGTGGTAAATGTACATTTTCTTGTCTTCCTCATTACATAGTATTTATGAAGTTAGGATTTTTTCCTGTTTTAAAGATGGGCAATCATCCTTCAAATTATAGAATGAAGTCTCATGCACTTCAGGGTTGTTTGGTCTTTAAAACGCCATGTCTTTTAAGAGACTTCGATAAAGTGAAGGGGTCTGACAATGATGCTGGCTTAAATAATGCACTGGTAGCAGACGGGTTAACAGGCATGAAGCAGAGCTGAGTGATTTGCATTGTTTGGTATCTGGCTTAGCTATGAACTAACTGTAGGAAGGGGTTTTTGCATATAGGCCAGCTGGGTAGGCTGCTTGTCATCGTCTAGAAATGGCCATTTCTTCTAGAATTGTGGGTTTGTGGGATGCTTTACTCTGTATTGCCTGAAGTGTCTGTAAATATGGAGTGTCTGTCTGGGGTTGGGAGTTAATCCATGGTTAAAATGATGTAGGCTTGACAATACTGGATGAAGGGCACAGTAAGTTTGCTATAGTCCAAACAAAGAGGTAAAGAGGTAAGATGGGGACTGTTAGGCAGGAAATGCAGGCTAATGC